>NC_066581.1:72065262-72381262 GCF_024323335.1 Lathyrus oleraceus | reverse complement strand
GTGGCGCCCGCCACAAGGCCATGGCGCCCTCCACAAGCACAAAATGAGGCGCCTTAGTGGAAGTAGTGGGGAACGTGGAAGTTGAGGGAAGTTGAGCTTGGACACGTCATGGCAGGGTCTATGGCGCCAGCCATGGGGTAGGCCACAAGAACAAAATGCTGAATTTTAGGGTTTTTGGCTCTTTTTCGCTCCTTTTCTCGATCGGGGCTCCGATTAAAGTAAAAACCTGAAAACAAAGAAAAACATAGCAATAACACAACAAAATGATAATAAAACAACTAGAATGCATGTGAAATCGGAGTCGAAAATACGGTAATTTTTAGTGTTATCAAACTCTCCCACACTTAAACCTTTGCTTGTCCTCAAGCAAAACATTAAAAAGCTCATAAAAGAAAATTTGTGTAAACGAGTGTTTTAGGTAAAAATTCTAAGTTCAAGTCGGGATGCAGTGATAGGTACTTACTGAGTGAACTAAGGGTATCATGATGACACTAATCCGCAAATACGAACATAAACTTCATTCCTATATTAACCAACCCATATTATCCCACAATACCTAGGCCTGCCTCTTCATCTCTTTTTGTGTCCTTTTCATTCAGGCGCAATCACATTAAGCCCGTTATCCGTACATGCTTCATAGTAGAGTGGCCTGTTAGTGATTATGATCTGAGCATGGGGTTTCTGGCACATAAGTATGTGTAAACCCTTTTATTGGACTCAACTGTAGTTGTGGGGGATCGGATCGTAATCCGCCCTACCGAGTTCAGTGCCAGATACCTCTGAACCAACCAACAGTGGGTGAGTTTCTTTCTTTTTCTTTTTCTTTTTCTTTTTGTAGCAATTTTTTACAATTCTTTGGTTTAAATGACTTTGTGAGGGTCACCTATACCGGAGTTGCCTTTTTGCTTTCTTTTATTTTTTTGTTTTTCTGGATCATTCACTTATTTGCATCGGTCCCCTACGTAGAGGATGCGTAGGCCGGAGCTGACTGCTGAGATAAACTACTGAGGACTTATACGAAAAATGATGATTAAGGCCATGGTATATGGGGTTTCGGGAGTGGTTCCTATATTTACGAAGTCTATGGTGCTAAAATAATACTGATGTTTCGCAAAGTTCTCCCAAGTCACCGCATCCTTACTCAAAACATGTCTTAAAAACCTGAAAACTTTCGGAATAACACTAATTTCTTTTGCAAAAAAATTTCGGTGGGGCTAAAGGTATGGGGAGGTAGGATTGTACTAAAGATCTACTATATTTGGTGACTCGTCAAACTCATGCATTATACTAAAAAGCAAAATAACAACTAAAAGGAAATAAAAATAAACTATCTAAAAACAGCCAAGAAAAAGCGATAAAGGAAAAAAAACGAGAAAGACAATAAAGAAAAGACGATAGAATCTCCTCCCACACTTAAATCGAACATTGTCCCCAATGTTTCGAAATAAGATAAGGGAAGAGTTACCTGACAACCTATTGCTGACCACTGGTGCCCTCGCCATCCTGAGGTGGACGACGGGAACGGGTACGACGACGATCTCTCTGATCCATCCTCGCCTGCAGGGCATCCTGAGCGGTCCTCACTTCTCGAAGGTGACCTAAAATGGTACCATGAGTGTTTTCTATGAGAGCAATGTGTTGCTGGTGGTATTGTTGCTGACGGGCTTGTGTATTGGTAATCGTAAGCAAAGACTGTAAAACAGTGTCGTAGGACCTGTCTGTCCTCCTCTGCGACTCTTGCATGAAGCTCATGTTATCCGCCATTTGTTGCTGGATGGTAGAGAGTAGGTCGTCACGCCTTTGCTCTCTAGTCAGGTGGTCACACCAAATCTCCTCTGTAATATAGAAGCCAGGAGTGGTACCTGCAGAAGAAGAAGATGGTGCGGTGTGTGGTGGTGAAGGATGATGGGGGGACACATGGGGTACGGGAGATCTCTCTCGCCGATCGTATTCATCATCAGTGTCATGTCCCGCCTCATCAGGAATGTTAGGAGGAAGAGGACCCAAAACAGGTGGGGCATCTAAAGCGTAGGTCCAATTCCTTTTATCTCGTACATTTGTACGTCTAGTGCACGGTAAAACAACAGACGGGATGGCTACACCATGAACCATAAGCATATAGCCTCCTTATCTCCTCGAGCGACATAATTTCATGTCTCTTAGAAATTTTAGGTTAATTGTGCGAGGAGGTAAGGGGTCTAGGGTAGCCATCTCATCGTTCAGGTTAAGCGCCCGAGCAATAGATGTAATCAATCCATCAAAAGAAATCGGTCCCGCTTTATTCAAAGTTAAAGTCATATGAGCAAGCATGAACGGGACCGAATTAATACGTCTATTTGTGAGGCTTCCTTGTAAAAATAGAAGCTCTCTAGCATTAACCTTATTTGGATTCTCCCGGCCAAAAATAGTGCATGCCAACAGATATCTAAAAAACTCTGATGGCCGGGTTATGGATAGTTGAGGCAAGAACTCCTTCAAAAGAGTTTATGGAAGTGTTTGATAAACGCTCCCAGAAGGAAAATACCTCAACAGACCATTCGGAATCCAAAGGGGCCTCACAAATAGCACCGTCCCCATGAGGGATTCCTAACAAGCTGGCTAGTTCGTCGGTACTGAATTGGTATTCAACAGCAAACATTCTAAATTTGACAGTACCAACTGTGCTAGCAGTGTTAGGGTTGACAATATAAATTAAGGAACTCAAAAATTCAATTGTCAACCGCTCATAGGTAGGTTATTTATTGGAAAAGAAATTATGCAAACCTAAATTATCTAATAAATGAAATATGCTATGATAGATACCTAAAGTGTAGAGACAGTTTTCGTCAACATACCTTGTCGGGAGTATTTCCCGATTTTGCAACCGTTCAATAATTTTTCTTTGTCTATCCCCCGGTTTCCCTCCTCGAAGAATGAATCCGTTAAACTCCATCTGAAAAGCTCTTGAAAAGTGATGAAGAAGATGAAGTGGTTTGTGAAAAGGTTGGATTTTTACAAAATCCGACGGATGAAAATGAAAATGGAATTCAGAATAATGATTTGTGTGGTGTGGTGGTTAGAAAAGTATGAGCTTTTTGTGGGTTCAAGGATGTTTTTCCAAGGTGAAAAAATGGGTTTGGAAGGTTGTAAGTTGCAAAAATGGTGAAGAAAGGGGTTCTGCCCTGACCTTTTACAGACGTTGTGGCGGACGCCACAGGTCCTATGGCGGGCGCCACAAGGCAAAATCTGGCTGGGCCAGATTTTGGTCCTTTGGCTTGGGCTTCTCTTGTCTTTTGGCTTTGAGGGGTCCGGATAGCATTTGTTTTGTGATTTTCCTAGCATCATTGGCTTGCATAATTTTATAAAAGTAAAAATAAAAAAAATATAAAAAAAATAAAAATGAAACAAAAACAAAAAATTAAATATTAGACTAATAAATAAATAAATAACTGAAAAATTAAAATGCAAATAAAACAAACATAAGACATATATAGATAAAAATAGAAATATCGATGTATAGATGTAGTTTATATAATATTCCAAATGCGATAAAATAAGATGAGTTATGTAAATACGAGAAATATAAAAAAGAGATAAAATAAGATGAAATGGTGAGATCATATAGTGGGGATGTCATCTTCCTGAGAGGAACCACGGAGCATGGCTACTTCTTGCTTGAGCTCTGCGATCTCCTGATATAGACAGTCGGCTTCAGTAGCATGGGTGAGATCGGACACTCCCATCTGTAAAGTGAGGTCAGCCACCTCCTGTCTAAGCGCTGCGATCTCTCTACGACACTCAGTGTCATACCCCAAAATTTGCCCGTTAATCTTGCAAGGCATTTTTCAAGGCACTCCAACGCGTGTTTCAAGACACTGATCTTAAAGGAACAAAGACCCAGCTCACAGGTGGCCAAACCCAGAAAATGGCTCAAACTGGCATGCTCGCTAGGCGAGCAAATCCTTCGCCTAGCGAACCCTTCGCTACACCACTCGCCTAGCGAAGCTTGCGAATACCAGAAATTCTGGGCTTCATTCTGAGCCCATTAGGTCACAGAAATCATTATAAATACCAGAGCTTCATTCAGAAAAAGGGAGAATGAAAACGGAGGAGAAAGGCAAACACTCACAGACCACAAACCCTGGAGGCTAACCCAGAGAATTCAGAGCAACCCTAAAGGAAACCCTGAAGGAAACTCATCTGCACAAAGGTTACCTCCGCCCAACTCAATCCGGCACCAACCTCAAGAGTGATCTGCCAATTCAACGTTGCAAGTCAATTGCAAACAGGTTTGCACTATCATTACTGCTTTATACTCTTAATTTACATGTGGCATTATGATTGAATTCATGAAAATATCTTAAGTTTTGCATGTGGATTTAAGTATGCATGGATATCTTGGATGTTTAACCATGTAATCTCTGTAATGGATGCCATAGGGTGTGAAGCTTGCTGAAATCGTACTGTTCTAAAATTCAAAACCCGCAGCCGTTCGCTAGCACATCGCTAAGCGAACATATAGCGAGTGTTCGCCAGGCCCTCGCTAGGCGAGGCAGCAGCGAACATGACAGTCGCTGATTTTTCTATTCTGATCTTTGCCCATCTGACATGTTTTATCATCACCATGCATTGTTTACCTGACATTATTACTGTTGTGATTCCTTTTGGTTTGGTGCAATTCTCAATTGCACCCAGATTTGGTATTCTGACCTGTTTGCTGAATTTTGTAAGGGTTCACGTACTCCCGAAAAGGTAGCTCGCCAGGTATTCCACTTTATTTGTGGGATACCCTTGTGGAGATTCATCCTAATTACCTAATTGATTATCATGTGGAGATTCATCCTAATTACCTAATTGATTATAACGTGGAGATTCATCCTAATTACCTAATTGATTATAAAATATTGCCTTTGAATATGTGATCTTGGACCTCTCTTTGTTGCCTTACGGTATTACGGTATTACGGTCATGTCTCGCGAATATGGGGATACACTTAGCAAAGACCCTTCGGTTAAATCATCATGTCCCTATAAGATAAATCATAGTCCCTCGGATGTTGCCTTCGAATATATGATTTTGTCCCTCGATGTCCCGTCGTTGTAGCCTACGGTTAAATGATGATCGCCCCTTCGAATGCTAAGGTATCCTTACAAATGTTGCCTTCAATGACTGATCGGTGACCCTACGATGTCCCTTTACATCCAAAGGGATAAGACTACTTACTTCTCAATAGTAAGGACAGTTTTACCCTCATAAGGATAGGAAATGCCCATAAAGACCTTGGGTAGGTATAACTCTTAAATGCTTACTCACAACTTAAAATACTTTTCACACCTCACACCTTTCAAAACATCTTTTAGAAAATCACCACTTGGTATACATTCGTAGTAGAATCATTGCCGAGTTATATTTTTCTAAACAACTTTCAAAGTTAAACGAGATAAACACTTTGTATACATTCATACAAGAATCATTACAAAGTTAAACTCTCTTTTCAAGACATTTTCGAAACATTTCTCAAACACTTTTTCAAACAAGAAAAACATAAGTGATTAAGCAATTAAGAGCCCATGGATAACCATGGATACAAAAGGGTGCTAACACCTTCCCTTTGTATAATGTACCTCCCGAACCCAAAATCTAATCAAGGTCTTTCCTGTTCTTTTCCACCTTTCCTTATGGGATAAAAGAAAAGTCGGTGGCGACTCTTGCTATCCGCGACATTTGCTTTCCAAAGCAAAAACACACAAAGTCAGTTCACCGTATGACAGAACTGGCGACTCTGCTGGGGATACTAAAAAGAGAGGTTACCTTAAAAACAAGATCACTTATTTGAATTGTCTGATTTACTTTTAAGGGATTGCTTAGGTATTTTATGCTTGAGTGAAAGATCCTACACCCGGATCTAGTGTACCTTAGGTAAGTAGCAAGAGATCATCGCGACTATCCGGCGTATACTGGAATGGTTAAAATGATGGCTACGGTTAACGTGACACTTTGGATGTCCTGATGTTCCTCCTGTTTACTTGAGGAAAAATTTGGCGTCCGCGTGGTGTCATCATAGCGTTAACCAGACCTTTAGAACCCTAATTGACTCATCCTAGCCATTAGAAAGTAGTGAGATAACTGACTTCGGTTCCGACTGGGGTTGGTTGAGACTCGATACTACACTCTTTGAGATTGGACTTTAGGGAAGCTTTGGTCAACCACTTGGTGTTGCACTGAAGTGGACTTAAGGAAAGGTCAATGATTTGAGAACCTTCTAGAACCCGGTTACTATTCTAGGACAGGTTGAACCAACCAAACTTCAGTGGGGAGGGTACTTACCTATGGAACTCATGCAGGCCTTAAAACCTAGGAATGATTGTTGTGTGACTTGTTTGTGCTTGTTACTTATTTGACATCATGACATCATAACATCATAACATCATGGCATTGTACTAACCATTTCAAGGACTTAGGGATTTAATGTTGCTCTGTTTTGTAAGGCTATGGCTCCCAGGAAGACCATCCGGATCAATTTTGTAGCCATCTCTCCTCAACTCAAGGATTTAGTGTCAGAACTTCCCGATCATGCTCAGTTCATCAAGAAACATGGTTCTCTCCTCAATTTGGTTACCACTGGTTTCAAAGAAGATATGATGAGAGTCCTATTCCAGTTCTTTGATCCTAAACATCATTGCTTCACCTTCCCAGATTATCAGTTGGTACCCACATTAGAAGAGTTTTCCAGGCTGTTTGGGATACCTATCCTTGATCAAATACCTTTCAGTGGTTTAGAAAAGATTCCGAAGTCTGAAGAAGTTGCCGCGGCCTTACATATGACCAAGTCCGACATTGAAACTAATTGGGTAACAAGAAGTGGAGTTAAGGGTTTACTTGCCAAGTTTCTGATAAATAAGGCTCGAGAATTCCTAAAAGTTATGAATGTCCATGCTTTCGAAGGTGTCCTAGCATTACTAATCTATGGTTTGGTGTTATTTCCTAATCCAGACCAATTCATAGACATGAATGCCGTTAAGATATTTCTCACTCATAACCCGATGCCCACCTTGCTTGGAGACATTTTGCATTCCCTTCACACTCGTACTATGAAAAGGTAAGGGACTCTCATGTGCTGTGTACCTTTATTATCTAGGTGGTTTATTTCGCACCTTCCTCAATCAGTCTTGAAGAATGAGCAGAATTTGAAGTGGTCTCAAAGGATAATGTCGCTTTCCCATTCAGACATCCGTTGGTGTCCTCATCCCAAAGAAAATGTTATCATCATCGACCGTTGTGGAGAATTCTCTAACGTACCACTCCTGGGGATGAGGGGAGGTATTACTTATAATCCTGCTTTAGCCCTACGCCAGTTTGGTTGTGCTTGAAGAGATGGTCCACATGAAATAATTATCCAAGGCTCTGTGTTTGACTATGACAATGATTCTCAAAGTCTCCGTCAAAGGTTTATACGAGCTTGGGGCATGGTGAAAAGAAGCACTTTAGGACAGAAAAACTCTATTCCTATGGAACCTTATCTCAGATGGGTACGCGCCAGAGCTCGTGAACTTGTCATGCCATATCTTGCAGTCGGACCGCTGATTGTTGAACCAGAAGTTGAAGGAGGTACTCCTCAGATCATTCCTTATCCAGATATGCCTACCAATGTTGAAGAATTAGAGAAATCCTGGATCCAGTTGAGAGAGGAAAGGGATACTTTTGAAGCTCAGTTCTGTGCTGAAAGGAAGAAAGTATTAGAGCTCACCAGCCAGCTTAATGAGGAACGAAGACTCAACACATATCTTCGCCCAAAAAGAAGCCTCCCCTGGGAGACTTGAGCTTTTATTGTATTTTATTATTTATTGTAATGAATATTGATTAAAAATTATTAATAAAAGTTTCTTTTTTTTTGTGGTTTACGCAAAGTTAAATTCCAAAAGTCCTTGAAAACATTTCATACATTGCATAGCATAACATAACATTGCATAACAGGTATTCCAAGGGATCAATATTCTCACGGTCTTCCTATTGCAAACAGAAAAATGGCCCTCGAACAAACTGTCAAAGATCTCCAGGCTCAAAATGCTCAATTCCAGGAGTTGATCCTGAACTTATCCAAGGGGCAGGAGGAACTGAAAGTATCTGAAGGCGGGGTTATGTATGACATGAGACAGCTGCATAGATGGATCCTGGCTTCCGCCACCCGATATATCACTCCAAAACTTCTCAACCTCCTTACCCAGAAAATATCCCATAGGTGTCTCCGGGATAGCATCAGGAGTGGTCTGGAAGCCCAATAAGTTGCCGAACTCTTTCTGGCTGAAGGAGTACTCAACTCCAAAAAGCTTAAAAGAAGCATACCCATCTGGTCCAGAGTATGGGTCGTAATCGAATGAACTCAGGAACTCTAAAGTCAGGTTCCTGTAGGTGTTACTCAAGTCATCAGCAAACTCGTCCCAATGAAGCTGGTGGCTAAGGAATCGGATACTCGGCTCGATACCCAGTGCCTCCATACAGTGCTGATCAGGATAACGCGTGGGTGCCATAGGACGCTGATACAGAGCAATGTAACGCTCCCTCTAAGCATTATCTTTATAGGCCACGTGCATGTCATCGAAATCCTGCATCCTGTAAAAGTTAAGAAAGTGATTCTGAAAATACAAACCATTCAAATTTTAGTCTCAATGTAAAATATGATAAAATAAAATAAAAAATAAAATTAAAATTAAATAAATGCGAAAAAGTAAAATGAAAGAAAAAACCATGGGTTGCCTCCCACGCAACGCTTGTTTACCGTCATTAGCTTGACGATTAGAATTTATACACCTGTAGTAGTAGGGATTGGTGGATCAATCAGGGTGTGGCTTGAGTAGTATGCTGGAATGTCTCCTCCTTCGTAGAACTTCAGTCTCTGTCCATTTACAATGAATGGACTACAAGTATCGTTCTTGATTTCTACGGCTCCGGATCTCAGAATCTTGGATACTTCGAAAGGACCACTCCATCTTGAACGTAGCTGTCGCAACGCGAAAAACAACCGGCGGAAAAAATACAGAGCCGCCATCGATGCTATTTATCCTATGACGGAAAGGAAGCGCAGGACTAACCTAAGAAGGGGAAAGGAACGGTCTTACGACCAGAGATTGCAAGGTACGGGAGTCGGTTACGCAAGGGGAAGGTATTAGCACCCCTCACGTCCTCCGTACTCGACGGGATCCACGCTCAAAAGAATAGGAAAAGGTTGTTGCTAAACTGCTCAAAGAAATGCACCAAACTGGAATAATAAACAGGTGAAAGAAGATGGAGGAAGCGGACTCGGCAGGATGTCGCATCCTGGGCCTACGTAGTCTGTCAGAAACAAACATCAGAGTCAACGTAGTTCGGGGAATGGGGAACATGCTCGCTAGGACATCGCATCCTATGCCTACGTATCTCATCTGGAATGAGAATTAGAGCTGTCGTAGTTCGCCTAACGCACGCCGAAACAAAACACCGAAAAGAGACGCTGAGACGCCAAAAGAAACACTCAAAAAGGAAACAGAATGCCAATACATGGACTTATATCCGAATCCAAACAACAGCGAACAAGGAAACAGAAGGCCAATTCATGGACTTACATCCGACTCCAAACAGACAACACAAACAAGGAAACAGAATGCCAATAGATGGACTTACATCCGACTCCGAACAAATAGCACACGCTAACCAGCGAACACCAAAGGAAGAGTTTATCGGATTGACAAACTAATAGGGAGTCTGGAACTCGAGCCTAATAGTTGTCACACAAACACAAAGAGACGCTGAGACGTCAAAAGAAACAAAGAGGTTGAACACACTCAAAAAAACAAAAGGGCGAAAGAACAAACTAATAGGGAGTCTGGAACTCGAACCTAATAGTTATCACACAAACAAAAAGAGATGCTGAGACGTCAAAAGAAACAAAGAGGTTGCCCGGAGAGATCTCGCTCGATCTCCTGCCTACGTATCTCATCTGGTATGAGAATCAGGGCGACGTAGTTCCCCTTAACAGGGGAAAGAACAAACTAATAGGGAGTCTGGAACTCGAGCCTAATAGTTGTCACACAAAAAATAAATAAAAAGGGTGCTCGGAGAGATCTCGCTCGATCTCCTGCCTACGTATCTCATATGGTATGAGAATCAGGGCGACGTAGTTCCCCTTAACAGGGGAAAGAACAAACAAACTAAAAGGGAGACTGACTCGAGCCTAATAGTTATCACACAAACAAAAAGAGACGCTGAGACGTCAAAAGAAACAAAAAGGTTGAAAGAGACGTTGAGACGTCAAAAGAAACAAAAAGGGTGAAAGAGACGTTGAGACGTCAAAAGAAACAAAAAGGGTGAAAGAGACTCAAAAAAACAAAAGGTTGAAAGAGACGCTGAGACGTCAAAAGAAACAAAAAGGTTGGTTCACAAACAAACAGAGACGCTGAGACGTCAAAAGAAACAAGAAGGTTGCCTGGAGAGATCTCGCTCGATCTCCTGCCTACGTATCTCATCTGGTATGAGAATCAGGGCGACGTAGTTCCCCTTAACAGGGGAGAAACTCTCTCCTAACCAGAGACCAGGGAAATAACAAACTAAAAGGGAGACTGACTCGAGCCTAATAGTTGTCATGCAAACAATAACCCTAGGTTGAGGTCTCTAACAAGAGTTTGACTCACACAGGAAGCGAGTCAACTCAAGTCTATCTCTACATACGTTCAACTTCCTTGGAAGTTAATCGTACGACTGCTACAGAAAAGGAGGTGAGAAGTGGAAAGCAGATAAACATACCAGCATAAATGAACAAGCACCACACTCTATATACAAACAAGAGGCTCAGACAAATGGTTGGGCTTTAGTCAAGAGGGGTCATATCAACCTCGACAAACAAGCCAAAACTGTACAGGGTGAATTGTAGCTCTTAACCACTAACATTGAGAGTTAGGGTGAAGCTGATGAAAGGTGGTAATGAGGGTTCGACCTCATGCTCTTAACCCTGGCCTGGGTGAGCTCAAATCAAAGAAAGCGTGGGGGTCCAGAAAGAGGGACCCTATTCCACTTGACTGACTCTATACAAGGATCTTGGGTATATTGTTCAAGAGCATTAGCACGTAGTGCGAGCATAATGAACGACTCACTGACTAACAGGGGATTGATTGCTAATCCCTTCTATCTGTCAATTGCCTCTTCACTTAGGAGGACTTAACATGCCTCACTTGGAGGTCTTTGGCACAAATGTAAACAATCACACAAAGAGCCTCTTAAGGAGGACTTCAGCCAAATGCCTGCCAAAAAGGCGACAAGACTTCCAGACTACATGGAGAAAGAGGGCTAAACTACCTCAGTGGTGTATCAACCACACTCCAAAGCTTATGCAAAGCAAAAGCAAGCTAGCAAAGCTACTAGTGTACCTGTACAAAAGCTAACCAGTTAGTATCTCAGACAACCAATCAGAAAACAGACAGTGAAACTTTTCAATATCTACACAATGCAAGCCACAAGTGCAAGCACTCAAGTGAGTTCATCACATCAATGGACCTACAACGCAATAAGAGTTAGTAATCAAAGCAACTTGCATCTCAAATAGTGAGACCACACCAACCATCAAAGCAAAATGCTCAAACCTGAAACACAAATCAATGTTAGTATGTGTACAAACACCTAGCATAAAGACTAGGTTCAAAAGCAAGTCAAATGACCAAAACAAAAGTCAATATTTCACATGAAGCACATTCAATCAAACAAGAAAGAGTCCTCAAAAGGACTAAAACCAATTCATAAGGCAAAGCCATCAAATGATCAAGGTAAAGCAAAGGCAAGCCATGTGATCAAAGTTGGACATCAAAAATAGAAAATCCAAAACAAAACAGAAATGTATCCAATAGCTATGAAATTTTTTATGTGAGTTTATCATATTATGGACAAGCAACATACCAAAAATTAAATTCAGAAGAGCTCAAATGGTGTATGAATGAAAATGCACAAATGCAAGGCACAAAATAGTACACCAAATGTCACACTACATGTCCATGTGTCCAAAGCAGTGATATCAAATGATAAAAATGCCAAACAAAAGCCAAAAAAACATATCATATGTTAGGATCAAGCATGCAAAATTTCAAAGCAATTGGATTAAAGATGAGCATTTCACAAAGCAATTAATGTAGCATATCAACTTGACAACATGTTCAATCAAACAAGCACAATTAAAAATCCAGAAACACACAATTCATGAAATAAATCCTATAAAAAACTAGAGATTAAAACAAAATCAGGAAAAAAAATTGGGATCAAATTGGACATTTTTTCAATTTTTATGATTTTTTAAAATTGAACAAAAATAAAATGAAAATCAAAATGCAATGGAGGGAAAATGAAGTTTGAAATGAAATTAGCAACATGCTCACAACCAGGTTCGAACTCACGCAAGGCAAGGCAAATATGAAAGCAACAATTAAATCAACAAAGTGCACACGCCTGGAATCGAGCTCATGCGCGCAGGGTTCAAAGCGAAAATCCAAATTAAATTCACAAAGCACAAAAGCCTGGTATCGAACACGCGTATGGACGGTTAACAAGAGAAATCAAAATAAATTCAGAAAAACATGCAGCGCCAAGGATCGAACGCAAGCACTGAAGGTTCAAGGCGCGCTCAAGGATAAAACGCAGCGTTTCAACCATGAAACCCTAGCCTGTTGCAGGCGGCGGCGGACGGCGGTTTCAACCGTCTTCTCCGGTCGTCCAGGCGGAGAAGATTAAAAAAAAAATCCAGAATCGCATGAAATGCATATGGATCGAAAGCTCTTTCAATGAGGATCAAGAATATCATATTCACTTGGCCTAAAACTTCATGGATCAAACGGATCGAAGGAAAACATAACCAACAACCAAACTTTGAATCAACATATCTTGATCAATATCCATCCATTTCAAAATCTAATTATATCAACATCATCAGCACAACATGATCTACCTAATCATGGCAAGAAATTGGCAAAATGTGATGATCGAAATTCAACTTACTTGAAGTGCAGTGACCAAAAACCATGTGTTCAAGCCTCCTCCAGCTCCAGATCAACTCCTCTATGCGTGCCTTGAAGCTTTGTGTGCAAAGAATCCATTGAAACCTCTTAGATCTAGATGAATTTCAAGCTTCCATCAAGATTTCATGCACTTGTTCTACTCAAGATCTTGCTCAATTGCCACGAATGATGGATGAATCTTGCTCCAAATTCCATGAGGATCAAGAATCTCAGAAAATATTAGGTGTTTGTGTGAAGAAAAATGAAAATCCAAGTGAGAGAAAAATTGGAGGGAATGTGAATTTTCAGATCTGAATTTGTTGTTATGGCAAATGCAGTTATGATTAGGCTTATATATGACCCCTTAATGATGCTGTAATTAGGATTAGGCAATGGCTAATTGAGATTAGTAAAATGAGAGGTGTTTTGCAAAAATGGCAAGTGTGAGGTAGCATGTACAAAGTGCACGTGAACAGTGCCATGCTGAGGCACAAATTCACCTAAAATCATCCCACAATCAACATGGAAGTGTTAATTGGCTTGCATGATCATCAAAATTTGAATTACCCAATTTCCCTCCAAAATGCACATGTGTGGACTCATGATCATATGAGCCTCTTCCCTGCAAGGCAATGATTGATTTGGAAAGTCTTGGTCATGACAAGCATTTTGCAAAAAGAATGGACCAATTTGGAGATTTGAAGCAAAAGTTATGCCATGTTGAACTTCCATGCACACTTTGTGATCATTTGGCCATAACTTCTCAACCAATCATCAGATGGACATGATATAGGACTTTTTGAAAAGAGGAGAGAAATATCTTCAATTTTCATGTTCACCAAAAATCCATTTGAAGCTTCTCTGATGTTGAAAAGTCAAGTTGAATGTGGACCAAAAACTTGCCATTTTTGGAAACTTTTAATTATAGGTCACTTTCCATTTTTGGAAACTTTTGCCATGACTTCAAAATCTTCAAGATGGAGGTTTAAAATGACAAATGGACCTCTTTTGAACATGACTGAGGTGTCTCAACTCATTTTCCCACCTCATAGCCCTCAGTTGACTGCATAGTTGACTTTTTGGTCCTTAGATGACCTTGACATGCCCTGATCAGCTTGAACCTCCACCACTTGGGGAAATGGCTCAGAAATGAAACCCTAGCTCATATAAGCTCCTCATGACAATCATGTGATCCTTTTCATCAGCAAATACCTTATTTCTTTGAGAAGCCCTGGTTGAAAGAATGCCATTGATTAGGGTTGACCAGAGGTCAAAACCCTAATCTAGAGGAACCTGAGGATAAACTCTGCAACTCTTGATGACATAACCATGATGATGATAATATATCCTTGCAAACAAGATAATGCTCAAGACCTTTGAAGGATCAGGAAACCCTAAATGAAGTACAAACCCCTTAGATGGTTGATGATCAATTCATAGAGCCCCTCAGGCTTGAATCATGTGACTTCTCCATCTTCTGAAAAGACTTTGGAGGATGGCTTTTCTTATTTTCATATGAGATGCAAAAATGCAATGCCTAATGTCCTAAAACATGAAATGCAATATGCCAAACTAGTCCCAAGAAGAGGAAGGCAAATTTTGAGGTGTTACAACTGCCCCTATTCAATCCACTGTGAACCTGTCGATATGAACAACCTCGGCTTTCAAATGATCAGAGTGAAAAGTGGTTGAATACCAAGAACAAACGAACAATTTGCGCTCCGCTGGGGATTATTATATTTTTTTGCTTTTCTTGAACCCCAAAACTTTCTGATTTTTTTTTTGCTCTTTTTTTTTCTTTTTTTTCTTGGACCCAAAACTTCTTTGATCTTCATTTCCATCTCCGCCCGACGGAAACCCTTCCTCCAATATCGCACTACTGGGGAATACCGTTGATCCAACGTCACGATGCTAAACTCCTCAGAGTAACATCTTCCAACTTCCATCTCCGCACGACAGAAATTCTTCCTCCAATATCGCACTACTGGGGAATATCGTTGATCCAACGTCACGATGCTAAACTCCTCAGAGTAACATCTTCCAACTTCCATCTCCGCACGACAGAAATTCTTCCTCCAATATCGCACTACTGGGGAATACCGTTGACCCAACGACACGATGCTAAACTCCTCAGAGTAACATCTTCCAACTTCCATCTCGCACGACAGAAATTCTTCCTCCAATATCGCACTACTGGGGGAAGAACAAACGAACAATTTGCGCTCCGCTGGGGATTATTATATTTTTTTGCTTTTCTTGAACCCCAAAACTTTCTGATTTTTTTTTTGCTCTTTTTTTTTCTTTTTTTTTCTTGGACCCAAAACTTCTTTGATCTTCATTTCCATCTCCGCCCGACGGAAACCCTTCCTCCAATATCGCACTACTGGGGAATACCGTTGATCCAACGTCACGATGCTAAACTCCTCAGAGTAACATCTTCCAACTTCCATCTCCGCACGACAGAAATTCTTCCTCCAATATCGCACTACTGGGGAATATCGTTGATCCAACGTCACGATGCTAAACTCCTCAGAGTAACATCTTCCAACTTCCATCTCCGCACGACAGAAATTCTTCCTCCAATATCGCACTACTGGGGAATACCGTTGACCCAACGTCACGATGCTAAACTCCTCAGAGTAACATCTTCCAACTTCCATCTCGCACGACAGAAATTCTTCCTCCAATATCGCACTACTGGGGAATACCGTTGACCCAACGTCACGATGCTAAACTCCTCAGAGTAACATCTTCCAACTTCCATCTCGCACGACAAAAATTCTTCCTCCAATATCGCACTACTGGGGAATACTGTTGACCCAACGTCACGATGCTAAACTCCTCAGAGTAACATCTTCCAACTTCCATCTCGCACGACAGAAATTCTTCCTCCAATATCGCACTACTGGGGAATACCGTTGACCCAACGTCACGATGCTAAACTCCTCAGAGTAACATCTTCCAACTTCCATCTCGCACGACAGAAATTCTTCCTCCAATATCGCACTACTGGGGAATACCGTTGACCCAACGTCATGATGCTAAGCTCCTCAGAGTAACATCTTCCAACTTCCATCTCGCACGACATAAATTCTTCCTCCAATATTGCACTACTGGGGAATACCGTTGACCCAACGTCACGATGCTAAACTCCTCAGAGTAACATCTTCCAACTTCCATCTCGCACGACAAAAATTCTTCCTCTAATATCGCACTACTGGGGAATATCGTTGACCCAACGTCACGATGCTAAGCTCCTCAGAGTAACATCTTCCAACTTCCATCTCGCACGACAGAAATTCTTCCTCCAATATCGCACTACTGGGGAATACTGTTGACCCAACGTCACGATGCTAAACTCCTCAGAGTAACATCTTCCAACTTCCATCTCGCACGACAAAAATTCTTCCTCCATATCGCACTACTGGGGAATACTGTTGACCCAGAATCACGATGCTGAACTCCTCAGAGTAACATCTTCACCAACTTCCAGCTAAACCAATTCTCAAACGGTAACCACGCCTTGAGACTAGCTTATACTTGCAATGCTGATGCATGAGTTTGAATTTTTCAATGGCGTAATGCTCCATAACCATGGAAATGCTACGCAATTTGAAAAGCAATATGCTATGCTTCTCTAAATGATGTATGCATAAAAAGTATCCCCCTCAGGGGACTCTACTGGGGAGCTCGAGGAACTTGATATCGCTCCAATCTCCAATCCTGCTTGGGAATAGCACTGCTGCTGGGGAAAGGGTAATCTTCACTGGGGACGACCTCCACTGAACTCGATCCGCTTGGGGATTTCGCTGGGAAAGAAGTCACTAACGCACACCTCCACTGGGGAAACAGCAACCTTCAGACTTGCTGGGGAAATAACAATCTCAACCTGCTAGGGGAAACATCAACCTTCAGACCTGGTTGCCTAAGAAACACCGACCTCGAATCCGCTGAGGAGACACGGAATATTTGACATGGAACACCTGTCGACTCATCGAACACTGGTATTCACCATTTAACCACAGTGTCAACTTTCCACTTCAGACTTTGAAGAGTCTTCTTGATTAATCCTCTAGGATCGTCGCGCTTCTTTCGTCGTCTTTACACGATTCTTCTATTCCTCGTCCCTGATTGGACTCCACTGGGGATCTTTCGTCGGAAAGCTTCACATCACAACCTGCAAGTGAGTGAAAATAACTAACAGCACCTGCAAAAGAGATCGTTAGATAAAACATGCCCCAGGCGTGCCAAAAGTTCAACACCTAGGTCACTCAACCTTCCGAATAAGATTTCAAGTTTTCAATCCTATAAACATGCATTGGAAGGGACCCCTATGTCTCAAAATGCAAAGATTCTTATCAAAATAAACGGATGTTTTTGCAATCAAAGCGGTAATGAAAACAAAAACAAAATTATTTGACTGAATATGCATTTTATTTATTGAAAAAGGTGGCTCGTAACTGAGCAGTACACAGGAAGCAATCCCTGAAAAGAGGTAATTGCGCACAAAAGGAAAATCTATCCTAATGGCAATGTGAACCCGTGATCTCATCGAGTTCCAACTCGGTTACACCCCATATGTCCTCAAGACTCTCCGCACTTTCTGCCTTCTGAACAAGACGCTTCCGACCGATCTCTGCCGGGAATTATCCATGTGTCTTAACCAACGTGCAAATGATCATGCTAGACGCAGTTATTCGTTTCATTCCCTCTTTTTCCTGGACCGCCCTTTCGGGTTTTCAGTCCACCGGGATACCCTTTTTTGCCCAAGCCGCCCTTGTGGGGTTTTCGACTTGCCGGGTGTACAGTTTTTTTCTTTTTATCCCTAATTTTTGCCCGAACCTTTTTTCATCATTTTTTTTTGGTTCGCCGGGATGCCCATTTTTGCCTGGACTATTTTATTCTTTTCGTCCAGCGGGTCTCTTATACGAAGTATTTTTTAACTGCGTCCGCATTCACAGGGGATGGAAAATCCTCACCATCCATGGTCGTCAACAACAAGGCTCCGCCAGAGAAAACCTTCTTGACCACGAATGGACCTTCATAATTGGGTGTCCACTTGCCCCGACGATCGTTCTGAGGAATAAGGATCCTTTTCAACACCATATCTCCCACATGGTACACACGAGGTCGTACCTTTCGGTCAAAAGCATGCTTCATTTGCTGCTGGTACAACTGCCCATGACAAATGGCCGCCAGCCTCTTTTCCTCAATCAGGCTTAACTCTTCGTACCGAGTCCTCACCCATTCAGCCTCTTCCAATTCATATCCCTCAGGACTCTTAACGACGGAATCTGGACCTCAACTGGTAGCACAACTTCCATCCCATTCACAAACGAGAAAGGCGTTGCCCCAGTTGATGTACGCACCGAGGTACGATACCCAGGATACAAGCTTCGTATTCAGCCACATTGTTGGTGCATTCAAATGTTAGCCGGGCAGCAAAAGGAATGTAGGATCCCTTCGGTGTAACCAAAACAGCACCAACTCCACTACCATTCACGTTAACGGCCCCATCAAACATCAGAATCCATTCGGATTCAAGGTCAGGCCCCTCCTCCGGGATAGGTTCCTCACAATCTTTCGATTTGAGAAACATGATGTCCTCATCAAGGAACTCAAACTTCATCGGTTGATAATCCTCAATGGGTTGCTGGGCGAGGTAATCAGACAATACACTCCCCTTTATTTCCTTTTGAGAGGTGTACTGGATATCATATTCAGTCAAAATCATTTGCCATCTCGCAACCCGTCCGGTCAATGCTGGCTTCTCAAATATATACTTGATCGGATCCATCTTGGAAATCAACAAAGTGGTATGAACCAGCATATACTGTCTTAGTCGGCGAGCAGCCCATGCCAAAGCACAACAAGTTTTCTCGAGCAGTGAATATCTTGTTTCACAGTCGGTAAACTTTTTGCTAAGGTAGTAAATTGCATGCTCTTTTCGACCAGACTCGTCATGCTGCCCCAGTACACACCCCATAGACCCCTCGAGGACTGTCAAGTACAGGATTAACGGTCGACCCTCCACAGGAGGCATCAGAATCGGAGGCTCCTGCAAATATTCTTTTATTTTTTCAAATGCCGCTTGGCAATCATCATTCCACCTGACCGTTTGATCTTTTCTTAACAACTTGAATATGGGTTCACACGTGGCTGTTAGATGAGATATGAACCGTGAAATGTAGTTCAATCTACCTAAGAAACCACGAACCTCTTTTTTCCGTTCTCGGTTCAGGCATTTCTTGTATCGCTTTTACTTTAGCAGGATCAACCTCGATTCCTCTTTCGCTTACAATAAACCCCAACAACTTACCGGACCGCACTCCGAAAGTGCACTTATTCGGATTCAACCTCAGTCTGAATTGTCTCAACCGGTCAAACAATTTGGCCAAGTCTACCAAATGCCCCTCTTCTGTTTGGGACTTTGCTATCATGTCATCAACATAGCATTCGATTTCATGGTGAATCATATCATGAAACAAAGTCACCATATCTCTTTGATACGTGGCACCGACGTTCTTGAGACCGAATGACATCACCTTATAACAAAAAGTGCCCCACGGTGTGATGAACGTTGTTTTCTCCATATCATCTGGCGACATTTTAATTTGATTATAACCAGAAAAGCCATTCATGAAGGAAAACACCGAGAATTGAGTTGTATTATCTACCAACACATCGATGTGAGGTAATGGGAAATCATCTTTTGGGCTAGCTCTGTTCAAATCTCGGTAGTCCACACACATCCTCACCTTTCCATCCTTCTTCGGCACCGGCACAATGTTCGCGACCCAAGGCGGATAATTAGTGACAGCGAGAAAACCAACATCCAACTGCTTCTGTACTTCCTCTTTGATTTTCATGGCCATCTCGGGCCGAGTTATGCGCAACTTCTGCTTCACTGGAGGACAGTCTTCTCTCAATGGCAACTTGTGCACAACAATATCGGTATCCAACCCTGGCATATGTTGATAAGACCAGGCGAAGATATTGACATACTCTTTCAACAAGGCTACCATTCTGCTCTTGACACTCACCTCCAAAGCAGCCCCAACTTTTACTTCCTTTCTGACCTCCTCGGTACCCAGATTAACAAGCTCGACTTGCTCCTCGTACGGTTGAATCACCTTCTCCTCTTGCTTCAACAACCTGGCTAATTCTTCTGGCAGTTCACAATCTTCTTCGCCTTCTTCTTCGACATGATAGATCGGATTGTCGAAGTCATATGAGGGTGTAACAGGATTGTTATCAATGAGATCCGGAGAATGATCGCATCTGCATGAATGTTGATTCATGCATTGCTTTTAGAACCGGAACGAAGTAAATTAAAAGGAAGAAAAATGAAAATAAACATTGCCATTTTTATTTTTGTTTTAAACTGCAAAAATAAGTGAAAAACAGGGAACACCGCTTTTAGTGAAAAACATCCTTTTATTAATGATGCAATCAATGCAAAATGAAACACATGAGGTGGCCCTTACAATGGACCATTACGTTTCGGGCAAAACGTATGGCTTTCATGCAAACAGTATTGAAAAACAGAAATATTACTCTTCACGCAGAGTGACAGTGATGATCTTTTCGGCCTTCCAGTTCTGGATTTCCATCCCTGGTACGCACGGTTTTATCCACGATTCGAGCTCGCAGTCACTGGAAATCTCTTCACCCACCGCACAGACGCGATTTGGATATAGTATTCCAGCACTGGTGAACGTGAACAGCTGACGACGTCCTCTATTCTGTCCAGACGAGCCTCGACCCGGCTGATAACCAACCCCAAACCTGTCTTCCTTTGCCGCGATGTTTATCATCCTTCCCCAACCTAGGGCTTCTCCATTCTTCACCACCTCAGCAGCCTGTTTGTAAGAAGAAATGGACGGCTTTTTCCCTTTCTCAGCAAAAATGGCATTCTCCACCTTAACGGTTTCAAACGCCTGACATGGTGTTTCAAATGTTTCACCGTCCATTTCCACATATTTGAACGATGACAAGTGGCTGCCAAAAATATCCTCCTCCCCCCAATCAACTTTCTCAAATCAGAGACGTCCCCCATCCATCATTCTCTGAATTGTCTCCCTCAACATTACACACCCATTCGTAGTGACAGTGCAAGCAGCACAACAATTATCACAACCAGGGAAAACTCCACTCTTCATCAGATGTCTCTTAACCACAGACATTGGAGTCCTCAACTGATCCACATCTGTCACCTCTATTTTTCTCTTATCCTCTGACATCATGTTCACCCCCATAGGACCATGCATCGGCATGGGGTTAGCATTAACATTCGGCGTCGGTGCAAAATTGATGG
Source organism: Lathyrus oleraceus (assembly GCF_024323335.1). Classification (NCBI taxonomy): domain Eukaryota; kingdom Viridiplantae; phylum Streptophyta; class Magnoliopsida; order Fabales; family Fabaceae; genus Lathyrus; species Lathyrus oleraceus. Next base: position 72,359,959 of record NC_066581.1, on the reverse strand, counting down.
CTTTAGAATCCACCAAATCTTGAACGACATGCTTAAAAGCTTTACAACCCTCAATGCTATGCCCGGGTGCACCAGAATGGAACTCACACTTGACGTTCTCATCATAACTTGCAGGCCTCTGATCTAGTATTACTGGAGCCAACGTCCTCGGCTGAACCAACCCAAGATCCTTTAACCTCTTAAACAGAAAGGTATACGTCACGGGTGGCCTATCAAACTGACGATTTGTCATCCTTCTTCTCACTTGGCACCCAGCTCTCTGTGTTCTCTGTTGAGGTGGCTGCTGTTGCTGTTGCACAGATTGATTACCAGCAGGAATCGTTACTGTAGCAGCATACGGGTGGTAACGATCCCTACCGTGTCCCCTTTGGGCATACACGTCACTCGATTCATCCTCATTCTGGCGCTGACCGTTCCCGAATGGCTTCTTCACTCTAGACGACGGAGCCTTTCCCTGTATTCCCCCCATTCTCAGCCAGCTTTCAATCCTCTCAACCTTCTCGGCGATTGCTTTCTGCCCCAAGGCGAACCCTTGCATGACGTTGATCAATTCACTCATCTTCTCTTTCAGCTCGAGAATGTCTGCGTTGGGTGGATCCATCAGTTTAGATTTGTTGCGTCTGGTAGGGTATCTGTGCGGACGAGCTACGTGCAAAGGAATGACTAGGCGTACGCAAGCAACGATTCTTGAAACAATCAAACACGTTAGAAACTGACACCTGCAAAACAAAAGACAGGTTATTATGACTCACGCATGAATGCAATGTCTATCCGTCTGAGGAATATTCTGTCTTTCGATTCTGGCTTCATCGAGACGAATAATAATTCGACAATAACATTCTGACATCAGGATGTCTCTCAACCAGAATCTCAATCGAGAATGTACCCTGAGTATGGATAGACATGAGTTAGATGCGGATGAATGCAAAATGGGAGTGATGCAGATGCATGAATGCAATGCATAGTGCCATCCTCCAAGTCATCTGAACACCAACTGTACGGGAATTCCGGTCTCTGAATTGATCACAACCATTTGAGGGACCGAGTAACCACAAATCCAACTCAGGAGTTCCGAAATAAACGGAACCGGAGGATACATCACCATCATCACAGGTAAATCACTGATCGGATAACAACAAGATCCTCTGGACAAGCAACCCCAAATTCAACCCGGGGAATCCGAAATAAACGGAACCCGCTGATAAATACCGCGGACAGAACTTCGGCGTGTCAGAAATAAATATCCATAAATCCAACTTATAAATAGAACTCATATCACAAACCGAACCAGAGTCACCATCAAAGAGTCACCAACAGAACACTGTATCTGTAATAATCAAACCCTCCCCTCACAGGTGAATTCTAACAAGGTCATCCTAAGGCGGATAATGGTCTCGACAATCGGACAAGATACTCAACGGGTTTGCCCTTTCGGGTGTGCCGTTGTAGCTCTCATAAGATAATCTAAACCAAAGATCCGGGAAAGAACGGTCACCGAAGTCAACAGCTCAGAAGAGATAACCCAACCATAGTGGATACTCCACAAGGAGGGACTCTCTCAAAAGAACCTCGTCCGGCTGTGGTATGTCACGTTGCCAAAAACATGTTGACCTAACATGAGAGGCAACATGAGACCACGCTAATCCTAGGTGTATACTCGGGCCTGGGTTTTAGCCCCACTCAGAACACCCACCCCAAATCAAAGGAACCACACCTGTCCAGAATCCAGCACAATGATAATATGATGCATGCAAACATATATGCAAATATATACAATCACAGTATAATAATCATAAATGCAATAAATAAAGCAGTAAAAGCAACCAAAACTACCCTAGAGAGCGCTAGGATTGACTCGCTTATGGAAGATGGACCAGCAAGAGGTCAACTTCATAGTCCCTAGTGGAGTCGCTAGCTGTCGCAACGTGAAAAACAACCGGCGGAAAAAATACAGAGCCGCCACCGACGCTATTCATCCTATGACGGAAAGGAAGCGCAGGACTAACCTAAGAAGGGGAAAGGAACGGTCTTACGACCAGAGATTGCAAGGTACGGGAGTCGGTTACGCAAGGGGAAGGTATTAGCACCCCTCACGTCCGCCGTACTCGACGGGATCCACGCTCAAAAGAATAGGAAAAGGTTGCTGCTAAACTGCTCAAAGAAATGCACCAAACTGGAATAATAAACAGGTGAAAGAAGATGGAGGAAGCGGACTCGGCAGGATGTCGCATCCTGGGCCTACGTAGTTTGTCAGAAACAAACATCAGAGTCAACGTAGTTCGGGGAATGGGGAACATGCTCGCTAGGACATCGCATCCTATGCCTACGTATCTCATCTGGAATGAGAATCAGAGCTGTCGTAGTTCGGCTAACGCACGCCGAAACAAAACACCGAAAAGAGACGCTGAGACGCCAAAAGAAACACTCAAAAAGGAAACAGAATGCCAATACATGGACTTATATCCGACTCCAAACAACAGCGAACAAGGAAACAGAAGGCCAATTCATGGACTTACATCCGACTCCAAACAGACAACACAAACAAGGAAACAGAATGCCAATAGATGAACTTACATCCGACTCCGAACAAATAGCACAGGCTAACCAGCGAACACCAAAGGAAGAGTTTATCGGATTGACAAACTAATAGAGAGTCTGGAACTCGAGCCTAATAGTTGTCACACAAACACAAAGAGACGCTGAGACGTCAAAAGAAACAAAGAGGTTGAACACACTCAAAAAAACAAAAGGGCGAAAGAACAAACTAATAGGGAGTATGGAACTCGAACCTAATAGTTATCACACAAACAAAAAGAGATGCTGCGATGTCAAAAGAAACAAAGAGGTTTCCCAGAGAGATCTCGCTCGATCTCCTGCCTACGTATCTCATCTGGTATGAGAATCAGGGCGACGTAGTTCCCCTTAACAGGGGAAAGAACAAACTAATAGGGAGTATGGAACTCGAGCCTAATAGTTGTCACACACACAAAAAAGAAAAAGGGTGCCCGGAGAGATCTCGCTCGATCTCCTGCCTATGTATCTCATCTGGTATGAGAATCAGGGCGACGTAGTTCCCCTTAACAGGGGAAAGAACAAACAAACTAAAAGGGAGACTGACTCGAGCGTAATAGTTATCACACAAACAAAAAGAGACGCTGAGACGTCAAAAGAAAAAAAAAGGGTGAAAGAGACGCTGAGACGTCAAAAGAAACAAAAAGGGTGAAAGAGACTCAAAAAAACAAAAGGTTGAAAGAGACGCTGAGACGTCAAAAGAAACAAAAAGGTTGGTTCACAAACAAACAGAGACGCTGAGACGTCAAAAGAAACAAGAAGATTGCCCGGAGAGATCTCGCTCGATCTCCTGCCTACGTATCTCATCTGGTATGATAATCAGGGCGACGTAGTTCCCCTTAACAGGGGAGAAACTCTCTCCTAACCAGAGACCAGGGAAATAACAAACTAAAAGGGAGACTGACTCGAGCCTAATAGTTGTCATACAAACAATAACCCTAGGTTGAGGTCTCTAACAAGAGTTTGACTCACACAGGAAGCGAGTCAACTCAAGTCTATCTCTACATACGTTCAACTTCCTTGGAAGTTAATCGTACGACTCCTACAGAAAAGGAGGTGAGAAGTGGAAAGCAGATAAACATACCAGCATAAATGAACAAGCATCACACTCTATATACAAACAAGAGGCTCAGACAAATGGTTGGGCTTTAGTCAAGAGGGGTCATATCAACCTCGACAAACAAGCCAAAACTGTACAGGGTGAATTGTAGCTCTTAACCACTAACATTGAGAGTTAGGGTGAAGCTGATGAAAGGTGGTAATGAGGGTTCAACCTCATGCTCTTAACCCTGGCCTGGGTGAGCTCAAATCAAAGAAAGCGTGGGGGTCTAGAAAGAGGGACCCTATTCCACTTGACTGACTCTATACAAGGATCTTGAGTACATTGTTCAAGAGCATCAACACGTAGTGCGAGCATAATGAATGACTCACTGACTAATAGGGGATTGATTGCTAATCCCTTCTATCTGTCAATTGCCTCTTCACTTAGGAGGACTTAACAAGTAACATGCCTCACTTGGAGGTCTTTGGCACAAATGTAAACAATCACACAAAGAGCCTCTTAAGGAGGACTTCAGCCAAATGCCTGCCAAAAAGGCGACAGGACTTCCAGACTACATGGAGAAAGAGGGCTAAACTACCTCAGTGGTGTATCAACCACACTCCAAAGCTTATGCAAAGCAAAAGCAAGCTAGCAAAGCTACTAGTGTACCTGTACAAAAGCTAACCAGTTAGTATCTCAGACAACCAATCAGAAAACAGACAGTGAAACTTTTCAATATCTACACAATGCAAGCTACAAGTGCAAGCACTCAAGTGAGTTCATCACATCAATGGACCTACAACACAATAAGAGTTAGTAATCAAATCAACTTACATCTCAAATAGTGAGACCACACCAACCATCAAAGCAAAATGCTCAAACCTGAAACACAAATCAATGTTAGTATGTGTACAAACCACTAGCATAAAGACTAGGTTCAAAAGCAAGTCAAATGACCAAAACAGAAGTCAATATTTCACATGAAGCACATTCAATCAAACAAGAAAGAGTCCTCAAAAGGACCAAAACCAATTCATAAGGCAAAGCCATCAAATGATCAAGGTAAAGCAAAGGCAAGCCATGTGATCAAAGTTGGACATCAAAAATAGAAAATCCAAAACAAAACAGAAATGTATCCAATAGCTATGAATTTTTTTATGTGAGTTTATCATATTATGAACAAGCATCATACCAAAAATTAAATCCAGAAGAGCTCAAATGGTGTATGAATGAAAATGCACAAATGCAAGGCACAAAATAGTACACCAAATGTCACACTACATGTCCATGTGTCCAAAACAGTGATATCAAATGATAAAAATGCCAAACAAAAGCCAAAAAAACATATCACATGTTAGGATCAAGCATACAAAATTTCAAAGCAATTGGATTAAAGATGAGCATTTCACAAAGAAATTAATGTAGCATATCAACTTGACAACATGTTCAATCAAACAAGCACAATTAAAAATCCAGAAACACACAATTCATGAAATAAATCCTATAAAAAACTAGAGATTAAAACAAAATCAGGAAAAAAATTGGGATCAAATTGGACATTTTTTCAATTTTTTATGATTTTTTAAAATTGAACAAAAATAAAATGAAAATCAAAATGCAATGGAGGGAAAATGAAGTTTGAAATGAAATTAGCAACATGCTCACAACCAGGTTCGAACTCACGCAAGGCAAGGCAAATGTGAAAGCAACAATTAAATCAACAAAGTGCACACGCCTGGAATCGAGCTCATGCGCGCAGGGTTCAAAGCGAAAATCCAAATTAAATTCACAAAGCACAAAAGCCTGGTATCGAACACGCGTATGGACGGTTAACAAGAGAAATCAAAATAAATTCAGAAAAATATGCAGCGCCAAGGATCGAACGCAAGCACTGAAGGTTCAAGGCGCGCTCAAGGATAAAACGCAGCGTTTCAACCATGAAACCCTAGCCTGTTGCAGGCGGCGGCGGACGGCGGTTTCAACCGTCTTCTCCGGCCGTCCAGGCGGAGAAGATTCAAAAAAATGTCCAGAATCGTACGAAATGCATATGGATCAAAAGCTCTTTCAATGAGGATCAAGAATATCATATTCACTTGGCCTAAAACTTCATGGATCGAACGGATCGAAGGAAAACATAACCAACAACCAAACTTTAAATCAACATATCTTGATCAATATCCATCCATTTCAAAATCTAATTATATCAGCATCATCAGCACAACAGGATCTACCTAATCATGGCAAGAAATTGGCAAAATGTGATGATCGAAATTCAACTTACTTGAAGTGCAGTGACCAAAAACCATGTGTTCAAGCCTCCTCCAGCTCCAGATCAACTCCTCTATGCGTGCCTTGAAGCTTTGTGTGCAAAGAATCCACTGAAACCTCTTAGATCTAGATGAATTTCAAGCTTCCATCAAGATGTTCATGCACTTGTTCTGCTCAAGATCTTGCTCGATTGCCACCAATGATGGATGAATCTTGCTCCAAATTCCATGAGGATCAAGAATCTCAGAAAATATTAGGTGTTTGTGTGAAGAAAAATGAAAATCCAAGTGAGAGAAAAATTGGAGGGAATGTGAATTTTCAGATCTGAATTTGTTGTTATGGCAAATGCAGTTATGATTAGGCTTATATATGACCCCTTAATGATGCTGTAATTAGGATTAGGCAATGGCTAATTGAGATTAGTAAAATGAGAGGTGTTTTGCAAAAATGGCAAGTGTGAGGTAGCATGTACAAAGTGCACGTGAACAGTGCCATGCTGAGGCACAAATTCACCTAAAATCATCCCACATCAACATGGAAGTGTTAATTGGCTTGCATGATCATCAAAATTTGAATTACCCAATTTCCCTCCAAAATGCACATGTGTGGACTCATGATCATATGAGCCTCTTCCCTGCAAGGCAATGATTGATTTGGAAAGTCTTGGTCATGACAAGCATTTTGCAAAAAGAATGGACCAATTTGGAGATTTGAAGCAAAAGTTATGCCATGTTGAACTTCCATGCACACTTTGTGATCATTTGGCCATAACTTCTCAACCAATCATCAGATGGACATGATATAGGACTTTTTGAAAAGAAGAGAGAAAGATCTTCAACTTTCATGTTCACCAAAAATCCATTTGAAGCTTCTTTGATGTTGAGAAGTCAAGTTGAATGTGGACCAAAAACTTGCCATTTTTGGAAACTTTTAATTACAGGTCACTTTCCATTTTTGGAAACTTTTGCCATGACTTCAAAATCTTCAAGATGGAGGTTTAAAATGACAAATGGACCTCTTTTGAACATGACTGAGGTGTCTCAACTCATTTTCCCACCTCATAGCCCTCAGTTGACTACATAGTTGACTTTTTGGTCCTTAGATGACCTTGACATGCCCTGATCAGCTTGAACCTCCACCACTTGGGGAAATGGCTCAGAAATGAAACCCTAGCTCATATAAGCTCCTCATGAAAATCATGTGATCCTCTTCATCAGCAAATACCTTATTTCTTTGAGAAGCCCTAGTTGAAAGAATGTCATTGATTAGGGTTGACTAGAGGTCAAAACCCTAATCTAGAGGAACCTGAGGATAAACTCTGCAACTCTTGATGACATAACCATGATGATGATAATATATCCTTTCAAACAAGATAATGCTCAAGACCTTTGAAGGATCAGGAAACCCTAAATGAAGTACAAACCCCTTAGATGGTTGATGATCAATTCATAGAGCCCCTCAGGCTTGAATCATGTGACTTCTCCATCTTCTGAAAAGACTTTGGAGGATGGTTTTTCTTATTTTCATATGAGATGCAAAAATGCAATGTCTAATGCCTAAAACATGAAATGCAATATTCCAAACTAGTCCCAAGAAGAGGAGGGCAAATTTTGAGGTGTTACAATAGCTTCCCAGGGAAGAGTCGTAACCTAGAGTTAAAAAGGAGAACAGGATCGCCTATATTGAAATTTTTCTTTACTATTCTTTTGCCGTGATAGGCTTTTGTCCTCTCTTTATATATTTTTGCATTCTCGTAGGCAGATTGCCTAAGTTCTTCTAGTTTATGAATGTCTAGGGTACGCTTTTCTCCAGCGGCTAGGTAGTCTAAATTCAAAGTTTTAATGGCCCAATAGGCCTTATGCTCTAATTCGAATGGTAAGTGACATGATTTTCCATAAACTAGTTGATAAGGAGTAGTTCCTATAGGGGTTTTGAAAGCGGTTCTATAGGCCCATAATGCTTCTTGAAGCTTCTGAGACCAGTCTCTCCTAGAAATAGAAACAATTTTCTCTAGGATTTGTTTTATCTCCCTATTAGATACTTCTACTTGGCCACTAGTCTGTGGGTGGTATGGTGTTGCTACTATATGCCTAACTCCATATTTTCTTAAAAGTTTGTCAAATATTCTCGATATAAAGTGTGATCCTCCATCGCTTATGACTAAACGTGGTGTTCCAAATCTAGGGAATATATAGTTTTTAAATAGTTTGATTACTACCCTAGTGTCGTTTGTGGGTGCAGCTATAGCTTCAATCCACTTAGACACATAGTCTACAACTACTAAGATATACCTGTTTCCTAAGGATGGTGGAAAAGGTCCCATGAAATCTATATCCCATACTCAAAGAGTTCTACTTCCTAAATGTTTCTTAGAGGCATTTCATCACGCCTTGAAATGTTTCCAGTGCGTTGGCATCTATCACACTTGACAATGCAAGCATAGACATCGCGCCACATGGTAGGCCAGAATATGCCAGCTTGAAGAATCTTGGCGTATGTCTTAGAGGTGCTCGCATGTCCACCATAAGGTGCAGAATGACAATGCTCGATAATACTATTTACCTCTTCTTCTGGAACGCAACGGCGAAAAATGCCATCTTTACCCCTTTTGAAAAGGAGCGGTTAGTCCCAATAGAAGTTTCTCACATCGTGGAAGAATTTCTTCTTGCGGTGGTAGTCAAGATCAGGGGGTACTATATCAGCAGCTAGGTAGTTAACGAAGTCTGCATACCAGGGTACGTTACTTATTGCTAAGGAATTATTAGGGTGCTCATAAGGATCTAGGTTATTATCTTCAATGGTTTCTACTCTAGCGATCAGTCTATCATAGGCGAAATCATCATTTATGGGTACTAGTTATGGTTTTAGATGTTCTAGCCTAGAAAGGTGATCGGCTACTACATTTTTAGTGCCTTTTTTATCTCTTATGTCTAAATCGAACTCTTGTAGTAATAGAATCCATCGGAGTAATCTGGGCTTGGCATCTTTTTTACTTAATAGGTAACGAATGGCAGCATGATCGGTGTAAACTATAATTTTTGCTCCTACTAGATAACATCTAAATTTGTCTATAGCGAAAACTACAGCGAGTAATTCTTTTTCAGTTGTTGCGTAGTTAAGTTGGGCAGCATCTAGGGTTCTACTGGCATAATAAATGACATGTAATTTTTTATCTTTCCTTTGTCCTAGAACGGCTCCAACTGCATAATCACTAGCATCACACATTATCTCAAAAGGTTCCGACCAATCAGGTGGTTTCATAATGGGTGCAGATACTAATGCTTGCTTTAATAGATTAAATGCGTCATTACATTTTTCATCAAAAATGAATTCAACATCTTTCATTAAAAGTCCAGTTAAAGGTTTAGTTATTTTGGAGAAGTCCTTGATAAAACGCCGATAGAATCCAGCGTGTCCAAGAAAGCTTCGGACTTCTCTGATGGTTTTTGGTGGTTTTAGGTTTTCTATAACTTCTATTTTAGCTTTATCTACCTCTACACCTTTTTCAGAAACTATATGTCCTAAAACTATTCCTTCGGTCACCATGAAATGACATTTTTCCCAGTTTAGCACGAGGTTCACCTCTCCAGGATTTTCTCAAGGTTAGCAAGACAATTATGGAAATCAAATCCGCAAACCGAGAAATCATCCATAAACACTTCCATGATACCATCTAGGTAATCTGCAAAGATTGACATCATGCAGCGTTGGAAAGTAGCTGGGGCATTACAGAGGCCGAATGGCATTCGTCTGTAGGCAAAAGTTCCATAAGGGCATGTAAAGGTAGTTTTTTCTTGATCTTCGGGGTGGATAGGTATTTGGAAGAATCCAGAGTATCCATCTAGATAACAAAAGTAAGAGTGTCTGGCTAGATGCTCCAACATCTGGTCTATGAATGGTAAAGGGAATTGATCCTTCCTAGTTGCTTTATTTAATTTTCTATAATCTATACACATCCGCCATCCTCCTTCTAAACGTTTTGCTACATGTTCGCCTTTATCGTTTTCCACGACTGTGATGCCTCCCTTTTTAGGTACTACATGCACAGGGCTCACCCACTTACTATCCGAGATCTGGTAGATTATACCTGCCTCAAGTAACTTAAGAACTTCCTTTTTAACAACATCACTCATTATAGGGTTTATTCTTCTCTGATGTTCCCTAGAGGGTTTTGAATCTTCTTCTAGCGAAATCCGATGCATGCATACGGATGGACTTATACCTTTTAGGTCAGAGATATTATATCCTAAGGCTGAGGGATATCTTCGTAAAACGTCTAAAAGTTGGTTCGTTTCCTCTTGGCTCAAGGTAGCACTGACTATAACTGGACGGTTCATCTTTTCATCGAGGAAGTCATATGTCAGGTTCTTAGGCAGTTCCTTAAGTTCTAAGGTGGGTTTCTTAGGGCATGGCATAGGATCTGGTGTAAGGGATAAACATTCGTAAAGGTTATCATCGATGTAGGGTTTCTTAAAGTCATCATCTTCCCTTATGAGAGTTGATGGTAACTTAATTTTTTTTATAATTTCTTTTTGTTCTAATTCTCTAACACATTCATCAATGATATCTAAGGCATAACACGAGTCTCCCATCACAGGTGCCATAAGAAATTTCGAAAGTATAAATTCTATTTTCTCGTCACCTACCTCAAATGTCAACTTTCCTTTCTTAACATCTATTATGGCTCCTGCAGTCGATAAGAATGGTCTACCTAGAAGGATTGGTATATCATTGTCCTCCTTGATGTCCATGACAACAAAATCAGTAGGGATAAATAACTGACCTATCCTAACAGGAACATCTTCTAAAATGCCTATCGGATATTTAACAGATCTATCAGCTAACTGAAGTGACATCTTAGTGGGCTGTAATTCTCCTAAGTTTAACCTCTCACAAACTGCTAAAGGCATTAAGCTCACACTAGCTCCTAAGTCTAGAAAAGCTTTTTCGATGATATGATTACCCAAAAGGCAAGGAATGGAGAAATTTCCAGGATCTTTATCTTTCTTTGCTAATTTGTCCTCAGAAATAGCATTACATTCCAAAGGGATTTCTACATAAGAAGGTATTTGGGTGATGGCTTCTGTGAAAGGGATTTCTACGCTTGTTGGTAAGGATGTCTTTGGGAAACTTTGCATAAGAAGGTATTTGGGTGATGACTTCTGTGAAAGGGATTTCTACATGAAGTTTTTCTATAACTTTAATAAAATTTTGATACTATTTATTGATCTGGGTTTGTTTGAGTCTTTGCGGATATGGTATAGGTGGTTTATATGGCGGGGGTGGTACATAAGTTTTATCTTTAGGTTCTTCTCCTTTTTCTCGACCTTCCTGGTTTTCTGATTCCTCTGATTCCTTTACTTCGTCCGTGGGTTTGGTACATTCCTTAGAAGTTTCGGGTTCACTCAATCTAGGGTTTGGTGGCTCATCATAAGCGTTCCCACTTCGTACGGTAATGGCATTGGCTTGTCCTCTCGGATTTTGTTGAGGTTGTCCAGGGAATTGTCCTCCAGGTGTAGTCTGAGGGGATTGGTTTAAAGCTACCTGAGAGATCTGGGTTTCAAGCATCTTGGTATGAGTAACTATTTGGTCAACCTTGGTTCCTAACTGAGTGATCAATTCGTTAACATGAATGTTCTGGTTCATGAACTCCTTGTTTTGTTGGGTTTGAGCGGTGATAAAATTTTCCATAATTTTCTCAAGGCTCGTCTTTGGTGGCACAGGTTGCATAGGTTGATTTGATCTAGGGGCTTGATAACTAGGTCTCGGAGGTGCATTATTTTGAATAGGGTTATTGTTTTTATAGGAAAAGTTCGGGTGATTCCTCCATCCAGGGTTATAGGTATTCGAGTATGGGTTCCCTTGGGTGTAGTTCACTTGCTCATAGTGGGTTTCGTTTAATAGACTGCATTCTGCAGATTGGTGTCCTTTGGTTCCACATATTTCACAATCCGATGAAACTGCGGCTACAGTATTCGGGTTTATGCACATATGCTCGACTTTGAGGGCTAATGCGTCCATTTTAGCTTGCATCATGTCTATAGAGCTTAGTTCATGCACTCCTCCTTGGGCTTCCTTCTTCTCAACTGTCGCTCGTTCGACTCCCCATGATTGATGATTTTGAGCCATATCTTCGATGAGGGCACTAGCTTCAGGATAAGGTTTGTTCATCAGAGCACCGCCTGCGGCAGCTTCGATGGTCATCTTTGTGTTGTAATGAAGTCCATTATAAAAGGTTTGAATGATTAACCAATTTTCTAAACCATGATGTGGGCATGCTCGTAACAACTCTTTATATCTCTCCCAAGCTTCGAACAACGATTCTCCTTGGTTTTGGGTAAATCTAGTTATATGGTTTCGAAGAACGGCGGTTTTACTCGGGGGAAAATATCTAGCAAGGAAAACTCTTCTAAGGTTATCCCAAGTCGTAATGGAATTGGGTGGAAGGGAATCTAACCATGATATGGCTTTATCTCCGAGGGAAAAAGGAAATAATCTTAAACGTATTGCCTCAGGAGAATCTCCATTGGTTTTAAAAGTGTCTGCTAATTGAAGAAATATTTTTAAATGTTGGTTTGGGTTCTCAGTAGCGAGACCTGCGAATTGTCTCTGTTGCACTAGTTGCAACAGGGATGGTTTAAGTTCAAAATTATTGGCTGGGATGGTTGGGTTTACTATACTAGAACTAGGTTCTTCGTTAGATGGTTGAGCGAAATCCTTAAGAGGTCTTTGGTTTTGATCTTCGGCCATAGCTCTCTTAATTCTATGAAAGAATAAACGTGTGCGAAGGTAACGTTCAGGTTCTGCTAGAGGGTATACTAAGCTTAAACTTCCGGTGCTGCGAGTTCTTCGCAATGACCGACAGGAAATAGCCTAAGTCTAAACGATATAACAACAGGAAAATGAAATTTGACGAAATTGGTCCCCGGCAACGGCGCCAAAAACTTGATGCGTGTTTCGCAAGTATACGAACGCGTCAGAGTAATATAAAAGATTGTCGAATCCACAGAGACCAAGTGTCAATCTATCGTTATCTATCGTTATGGTGTTTATCAAAGGCAATCAAAATAAGTGTTTTTGGAGTGTGCAATGAAAAAGTAAAGTGTTGAATAAAGATTAATTAATAAAGACAGGGTCGAATGTAATTCACGTAATCAATTAATAATCCAAGTACTTGCTAGTAGAGCTACTTATGGGCAGTGTTTCCTACTTTGAAAAGAACTAATTTAACAGGAACTGTCGCTTTCACGTATTCATAACCGAGTTGTACTCCCTAATCAAACCCTCTTATTGTCACTTATAAAAAGGCGCGCATTGCGTTAGAGTAGTAAACCTATTTTTAAGAAATATAGTATCTTGACTAAGTTGAAAAGTATTATAACCTGGATTTCTTAACCAAAAGAGGTTCTCACGAACCAGACTCTAAACTTATAAACGCGTCCGAAAATAGTTTTAAAATCTCTTTTCTTCTTAATGTTAAAATCTCCTAATGAACTAAACAAAGCGCTTTCGCTGTTTTTGAAATAGTTAAAAACAATTAAGTTTAAAAAGACGTTGGACGACTTTCGATCTTACCCAACGGAATTGAAGTGCGGGAAAACTTAAGTTGAAAGTTAAAATAGCCCTTAAGTGTTTCTACGAACAATTGTACGGATTATCGGTTCAATTATGATCCTTACATTCTAACCTTATAAATTTAGTTAGACATGGTAAAGTAAAAGTGCATTAAAATAAATAAAAGTAGTGCGAGTGCGGAAAATAAATAAAAGTAGTGCGAGTGCGGAAAATAAATAATTTAAAGCGAGTGCGAGGAAATAAATAAAAGTAAAGCGAGTGCGAGGAAATAAATAAAATTAAAGCGAGTGCGAGGAAATAAATAATTTAAAGCGAGTGCGAGGAAATAAATAAAAGTAAAGCGAGTGCGAGGAAATAAATAAAGTAAAGTGAGTGCGAGGAAATAAATAAAAGTAAAGCGAGTGCGGGAAAATAAATAAGATAAAGACAAGTAATAAAAACCTGCTCCAATCGGAGGGTTGAATAAATTGCAAAGCGGAAATGAAAATGGCGGCAGGATTAACTTCCTTCCAAAGTGCTCCAAACTCGATTACAGACTCTATCACAAACTCGATTACACAATTGTGGTAACACTCCAATGCGAAGCGATTACCACTTTATAATACTGAATATATGCCTAAGTGAAACAAAGTTGCTCTGAGTTTGCCTCTGCTCTAAGTTTGGATGATCGTAAAAGTGAATTCGAGTTTCTATTTATAAGCAAGTAAAAAGATGGAAATGACTTGGATGCCCTTCAACTTGAAAATGGGAGGGAAACTATTTTCCTCTTGTGGCGCCCGCCACAAGGCCATGGCGCTCGCCACAAGCACAAAATGAGGCGCCTTAGTGGAAGTAGTGGGGAACGTGGAAGTTGAGGGAAGTTGAGCTTGGACACGTCATGGCAGGGTCTATGGCGCCAGCCATGGGGTAGGCCACAAGAACAAAATGCTGAATTTTAGGGTTTTTGGATCTTTTTCGCTCCTTTTCTCGATCGGGGCTCCGATTAAAGTAAAAACCTGAAAACAAAGAAAAACATAGCAATAACACAACAAAATGATAATAAAACAACTAGAATGCATGTGAAATCAGAGTCAAAAATACGGTAAATTTTAGTGTTATCAACGGTGAAGGAACATTTTTCAGGGTTAAGCCTCTTACTGTATTGGCGAACCGTTTTAAAAACCCGGTTGAGATGTTGAGCATGTAAGGTGTCTACCCCAAATTTCAAGATCATATAATCCATGTTTCCTTCCAATGTTTCCCCTATTTCTTCCTAAAAGACTTTGTTCATCATCCTCTGGTGAGTTTCCTTGGCGTTCTTTAACCCGAACGACATGACATTATACTGATAGTTAGCTTCTTCTTTCATGAACACAATTTTCACCTGGACAGGTCCATACATCATAATCTGGTTTTATCCGGAATATGCGTCCATGAAGGATAGCAGGTGGTAGCCGGTTGAATTATCAATGATTTGGTCAATGTTTAGGAGTGGATATGAATCTTTTCGACTTATGAAGTTAAGGTCGGTGTAATCGACGCACATCCTCCACTTCCCCGAGGCCTTTTTGACAAGAACCATATTAGATAACCATTCAGTATACTTCACTTCTAAAATGAACTTGGCATCTAACATACCTCTTAATGTTTTCTTAGTAGCCTTTGCCTTTTTAGAATATTTTTTCCTTCGGCATTGAGATACATACTTAGAGTCGACATCTAGGTTTATTCGATGACAAGCGACTTATGGATCGATATCGGGGATTTCATGAGGGTAGATAACGAAAAGGTCAGAATTTTCTTGGAGGAATTCAACTAGCTCGAACTTTACCTCTGGTGAAAGCCTGAACCCAATCTTAACTGACCTAGCCAAATCATCTCCTAGTTGCACAAATTCGAATTCTCAGTCAGGGGTAGGTCTAATCCCATTCTCGTGTGTATCGAGATTGAGCCCGTCACACTTCTTTGACACCGAGGCTAACATATCCTTATGAATTCTTCTCCGGATCCTCTCCGCTTCTTGTAAATCTATGCTTATAGTGGCTTGTGCTCCTATTTCATCATGATAGGCCACTTTCAGATGGACCATATAGGCCATCGCATCTAACTTAGCTAGATAAGACTGTCCCATGATACCTTTAAGGATGCTTTTGCACTATATCACGAGGAATGGAAGAGTCGTCGTTCTCTTTATCGTTCATTCCCCTACGATTTGTGTCAGGTCTATTGTTCCACCAGGATGAGTTATTGAATCGTTAAAAGCTAACAATTCTTCTCCCTCAGATGGAGTCAGGTCCGCCCGATGGAAACCTGTTGATTCTAATGCTTCTTCGTAAAGGATGTTAGAAGAACATTTGTCGTTGATTAGGAATTCCGTTATTGTCAGATGATTGATAATGAACGCGATGAGAAAAGGTAGATCAGAGTTCGAGATTCCGTCAATCTTTTCCAAATCCAAGAACCCTAACTTTGATCGGTTGTTTTTCTGAAACTCTGAATTGGTGCTAAGCAAAAAGCAATCGATAGGTAACGGAGAGTCGGATGTGGTGATACTCCGAACGATGTTGATAGACAATGAGACATGAGGAACTGAGTAACGGGTTACCCACCGAGTGTTAACCGGTTACTTGCTTAAAAATCTGCATTCTGTTAAACTGAGTAACAGGTTACCCACCGAGCGTTAACCGGTTACTTGCTTAAAAATCTGTTAATTCTGTTTTACAGTAACCGGTTACTCACCGAGCGTTAATCGGTTACCACTGTTGGAAAATGAAAATTTGAGATTTTAAAAGTTGTATTTAGTTTGAAGTGCAATCGAAGTGTGTGTAGTTGATGATTAGCCTATATTTGTGAATGATATATTGTTATGAATGTGTATATGTACCATTGGTGGATTGTGAATGATATATTATTATGAATGTGTATATGTACCATTGGTGGATTGTGAATGATATATTGTTATGAATGTGTATATGTACCATTGGTGAATTGTGAATGATATATTGTTATGAATGTGTATATGTACCATGGGTGGATAATTCATATAGTTGAATTATGGTGATATGTAGAATGTTAAGATGGTAGAGATGATCTTAATTGCATATGTATTAGTATTTGTACATTCATTCATGGCATGGTCGGCTTCATAGTGGAAGCGGTGAAACTGTGGATTCACATAGACGGTGATCCTTAATTGGAAATAGACGTAGCACACGTTGATCCTTAATTGGAAATAGGCGTGGTAGTGGCTTGGATTCTAGATATTGAATCGGAAAGCGGTCAAACTGTGGGTTCACATAGACGGTGATCCTTAATTGGAAATAGACGTAGCACACGTTGATCCTTAATTGGAAATAGGCGTGGTAGATGTAGCACAGGTTGATCCTTAATTGGAAATAGGCGTGGTAGATGTAGCACAGGTTGATCCTTAATTGGAAATAGGCGTGGTAGATGTAGCACACGTTGATCCTTAATTGGAAATAGGTATGGTAGATGTAGCATACGTTGATCCTTAATTGGAAATAGGCGTAGTAGTGGCTTTGATCTTGTCCGGATCGGAAGCGTGGCTTGGATTCTAGATATTGAATCGGAAAGCGGTGAAACATTGGGTTCACATTGCGGTACCACATGCATAGAGTCACATGTATTGCATTGAGTCACATTAGAGTTATGTGATCATCGAGTGTATGCATTGTTGTGATTGTGATGTGTGTATGAGATATGGTAATTGAGTTGGTGATGTTTGGATACATAACTTGGAAATTATGTGATTATGTGATAATTGTAGTTATGTGTATATTTGAGAACATAGTATAGGATTTTAACATTATACTCCTTGAGTTTTGATGGATGTTTGGAACATGTGAAATAAATATTGGTTAGTATTATTTACATGGTTATACGAAGTGTGATGAATTCCTTTAATTGTTGATTTAATCATTGTGCCTTGTTATACTTCTTCATAATGATTTGAATTCTCACCCTTTCTGTTTAAATGTTACCTTTACATGGGTATCGTGCAGATACTCAGGAGTAGTATCGCTGAAGTAAGTGGAAGGTAGCTCATTCGAGATTTAGCCGGAGAGCTTCCGCATTCTAGTTTGGAGACTAGGTAGTGAGTCAATGCTCTGGTCATGTAACACGGGGTAGATTAGTAGTATTGAACTCGTATCCTATTTGGATAAGTATTATGCTATTACTTGTGAACATGCTTATTTGCAATTGCTGTTGAGAGGCCATAGTGCCAAATATTCTGATTATGGTTTTAGTTTATTTTGAAGAGATTATTGAGAGATGATCATGGTATGGGACATGGATCATTTGATGAAATGCATGAGTATTCATTATTTTCCGCTGCGAACGCATATCCTTGAATATTCATGATGATTGAGATGTGTTATTTTAAATGACCAGGTGTATTGTATATTGATGATGAATGATGTTGGTTTTTGAAAGCTTTTAGTTTTTGAAAACGTCGATGTGACGCCCTTTTGTTTATATGCGTGCTTACTTACTCTGATTATATGTTAAGTATTTTGGGGTAGAAAAAGGGGTGTTATATAAGTGGTACCAGAGCCTGGTTGACCAGTTGGTCAATAGTCGTAAATGTTTTCTAATCATGTTGTATTTGATTCGTGTATCTGACACGGTCGATACTGTTTGTCTGGTCGGTCTGTCCGGCCAGGTTGTTTAATTATGTTTATTCCCTAGTATGCGACATGTGTGTGAGAACACTGTCGATGCTTGTTTTATTTTCCATTGGCAGGTGGGAATGAAATAAGTGGGGGAGAAGCATCTGCTTCTCTTGGATGTTCCAATTGTATAGAGCTTGGACATTATGTTGTTGCATGCAAGAGTGCAGTGTTGGCTAGTTAACCTATTTTGAGAATGTTGTGTTTTCCTGAACCCGAAGAGAGGTCGGATTCGAGGATGGAATTGGTTAGAATTTAATCGGGTGTATATCAACTGTTTTGAGAAGACGATTATTTTTCCTGAGGTTGGTGCTAAGGAAGATTGGTTTGTGTCTGCTAAGCAAGTTGATGAATCGGTGCAAGATGGTGCCGAGTTGTTTATGTTGTTGGCAACTTTGGATATTCGTGAGAAGAGGACGATTGAAGAATTGCCAATAGTTGGTGAGTTTGCGGAGGTATTTCCGGAAGATATAAGTTTTCTTGGACATGTGATTTCGAGTGGTGGTATTTCTGTAGATCCTACGAAGATTGGAGTTGTATCTCAGTGGGAAGCTCCTAAGTCTGTTGCTGAGATTCGAAGTTTCCTTGGTTTGGCTGGTTATTATAGGAAGTTCATTGAAGGATTTTCTAAGTTGTCGTTACCATTGACGCTGTTGACTAGGAAAGGTCAAGCTTTCATTTGGACTTCGCAGTGTGAAGCAAATTTTTTGAAGAGCTTAAGAGAAGATTGACTACGGCTCCTATTTTGATTTTACCGGATCCGTTAGAAACTTTCGTCGTGTATTGTGATGCTTCTTTGTTGGGGTTAGGAGGTGTTTTGATGCAAAAAGGGAAAGTGGTAGCTTATGCTTCAAGGCAACTTAAAGTTCATGAGAGGAATTGTCCGACGCATGATTTAGAGTTGGCCGCCGTTGTGTTTGTGTTGAAACTTTAGAGACATTATTTGTTTGGATCTAGATTTGATGTGTTTAGTGATCACAAGAGTTTGAAGTACTTGTTCGATCAGAAAGAATTGAATATGAGGCAAAGGAGATGGTTGGAATTCTTGAAAGATTATGATTTGGGTTTGAATTATCATCCTGGAAAGGCGAATGTTGTAGCCGACGCATTGAGTAGGAAGTCATTGCACATGTCTATGTTGATATTTCGAGAGTTTGAATTGTTGGAGCAATTTAGAGATTTGAGTTTGGTTTGTGAAGCGACGTCTTTGTGTGTTAAACTTGGTATGTTGAAGCTTACGTGTGGCATTCTTGATGAGATTAGAGAAGGTCAGAAGTCAGATTTGAAATTAGTCGATGTTATGACATTGATTAATCAAGGCAACAGTGGTGACTTTCGGATTGATGAGAATGGTATCATGAGGTGTCGTGATCGAGTTTGTGTTCTGGATGTTGCGGATTTGAGAAAGAGGATTCTTGAGGAAGGGCATAGAAGTGGTTTGAGTATTCACCCTGGTGCTACTAAGATGTATCAAGACTTGAGGAAGATGTTTTGGTGGCAAGGTATGAAGAAGGATGTAGCGGAATTTGTGTATTCATGTTTGACTTGTCAAAAGTCAAAGATTGAACATCAAAAGCCGTCTGGTTTGATGCAACCGTTATTATTCCCAGTGGAAGGGGGATAGTATCTCTATGGATTTTGTTTCGGGTTTGCCGAGAACATCGAGTAATTGTGAGGCGATTTGGGTCGTTGTGGACAGGTTGACGAAATGTGCTCATTTTATTCCGATGAGGATGGATTATTCGATGGAGAGACTTGCTAAGTTGTACATCGAAAGGATTGTGTGTTTGCATAGTATTCCGTCGAGCATTGTTTCGGATAGAGATCCGAGGTTCACTTCGAGATTTTGGGAAGGTTTGCAAAGTGCTTTGGGTACGAAGTTGCGTTTGAGTTCGGCGTATCATCCGCAAACTGATGGTCAAACGGAGAGGACTATTCAGTCACTTGAAGATCTTTTGAGGTCTTGTGTTTTGGAACAAGGAGGAAATTGGGATAGTTTCTTGCCTTTGATCGAGTTTACGTATAACAATAGTTTCCATTCGAGTATTGGAATGGCACCTTTTGAGGCTCTTTATGGTAGAAGGTGTAGGACTCCTTTATGTTGGTACGAATCGGGAGAGAGTGCTATGGTTGGACCCGAGTTGATTCAAGAGACTACGGATAAGATTAAGATGATTCAAGAGAAGATGAAGGCTTCTCAGAGTCGTCAAAAGAGTTATCATGATAAGAGGAGGAAAGCTCTTGAGTTCGAGAAAGATGAGCATGTGTTTCTCCGAGTTACGCCAATAACGGGTGTTGGTAGAGCTTTGAAGTCGCGTAAGTTGATACCGCGTTTCATTGGTCCTTATAAGATTTCCGAGAGGGTAGGTGAAGTGGCATATCGGATTGCATTACCACCATCACTTTCTAATCTTCATGATGTGTTCCATGTGTCTCAACTGAGGAAGTACATTGCGGATCCATCGCATGTTGTTCCATTAGATGATGTTCAAGTGAGGGATAATTTGACGGTTGATACATCAGCTATGCGAATTGAAGATCGAGAAGTGAAGAAGCTTCGTGGTAAGGAGATTGCTTTGGTGAAAGTGATATGGGGCGGAGTCGCCAATGGAAATGTTACTTGGGAACTCGAGGATAAGATGAAGGAATCGTATCCGGAGTTGTTCGTGTGAGGTAATTTTCGAGGCCGAAAATCTTTTAAGTGGGGGAGAGTTGTAACAATCCAATTTTAGTAATTATTTCTTATATTATTATTATTATATTTTATTTTAATTAATTGGAGTGTTAATTAATTAATTGGTTGTTAGGAGTATAACAATTGATTATATTAATTGAATTGGTGTGTTAATTAATTATCTAGTTGATATGAGATATAATTGAATAATTAATTATATTAATTAACCTGGTGTGTTAATTAATTTGGTTTAATTTATTTGAATTAAATTAGAGATATTTAAATATTAGGTCTTATTGGGCCTATTAATTAAATGAGAGGTATCATGCCTTAAGCCCAAATAGAATACTAGTATATAAGAGGTGAGGAGAGTGAGAAATAGGATTCATTTGATCATTTGAAGGCAATAGAGAAAAAGAAGAGGAAAAGTAAGGAGAAGAGGGGAAGAACAAGAGAGAAGCTAGGGTTTCCAGAAAATTGAAGAGGTAATGGGGGAATCCTTATTGTTATGGGTTAGTATGATCGGGTCAATGGGTAGATGTATGTTTAGGTTAAAATCCCTAATGTTGTATGGTTGTTTGAAATTGTTAGGTTTGATGATACTCTTGATTGTGGTGATTTAATTGTGTTAAAACTGAAAATTAACGTTATATAATTATGGTATTGTATGAGTTATATTTTTCTGAACGTGTAGCTTTTTACGGAATCGAAATCGGAGGTCCGAAAGTCCTCCAACGATGAAAAACGCAGAAAATTCTGCATTCTGTTTTACAGTAACCGGTTACCCACCGAGCTTTAACCGGTTACTTGCTTAAAAATCTGCATTCTGTTAAACTGAGTAACGGGTTACCCACCGAGCGTTAACCGGTTACTTGCTTAAAAATCTGCATTCTGTTAAACTGAGTAACAGGTTACCCACCGAGCGTTAACCGGTTACTTGCTTTAAAATCTGTTAATTCTGTTTTACAGTAACCGGTTACTCACCGAGCGTTAACCGGTTACCACTGTTGGAAAATGAAAAATTGAGATTTTAAAAGTTGTATTTAGTTTGAAGTGCAATCGAAGTGTGTGTAGTTGATGATTAGCCGATATTTGTGAATGATATATTGTTATGAATGTGTATATGTACCATTGGTGGATTGTGAATGATATATTATTATGAATGTGTATATGTACCATTGGTGGATTGTGAATGATATATTGTTATGAATGTGTATATGTACCATTTGTGGACTGTGAATGATATATTGTTATGAATGTGTATATGTACCATGGGTGGATAATTCATAGAGTTGAATTATGGTGATATGTAGAATGTTAAGATGGTAGAGATGATCTTAATTGCATATGTATTGGTATTTGTACATTCATTCATGGCATGGTCGGCTTCATAGTGGAAGCAATGAAATTGTGGGTTCACATAGACAGTGATCCTTAATTGGAAATAGACGTAGCACACGTTGATCCTTAATTGGAAATAGGCGTGGTAGTGGCTTGGATTCTAGATATTGAATCGGAAAGCGGTGAAACTGTGGGTTCACATAGACAGTGATCCTTAATTGGAAATAGACGTAGCACACGTTGATCCTTAATTGGAAATAGGCGTGGTAGATGTAGCACAGGTTGATCCTTAATTGGAAATAGGCTTGGTAGATGTAGCACACGTTGATCCTTAATTGGAAATAGGCGTGGTAGATGTAGCACACGTTGATCCTTAATTGGAAATAGGCGTGGTAGATGTAGCATACGTTGATCCTTAATTGGAAATAGGCGTAGTAGTGGCTTTGAACTTGTCCGGATCTGAAGAGTGGCTTGGATTCTAGATATTGAATCGGAAAGCGGTGAAACGTTGGGTTCACATTGCGGTACCACATGCATAGAGTCACATGTCTTGCATTGAGTCACATTAGAGTTATGTGACCATCGAGTGTATGCATTGTTGTGATTGTGATGTGTGTATGAGATATGGTAATTGAGTTGGTGATGTTTGGATACATAACTTGGAAATTATGTGATTATGTGATAATTGTAGTTATGTGTATATTTGAGAACATAGTATAGGATTTTAACATTATACTCCTTGAGTTTTGATGGATGTTTGGAACATGTGAAATAAATATTGGTTAGTATTATTTACATGGTTATACGAAGTGTGATGAATTCCTTTAATTGTTGATTTAATCATTGTACCTTGTTATACTTCTTCATAATGATTTGAATTCTCACCCTTTCTGTTTGAATGTTACCTTTACATGGGTATCATGCAGATACTCAGGAGTAGTATCGCTGAAGTAAGTGGAAGGTAGCTCATTCGAGATTTAGCCGGAGAGCTTCCGCATTCTAGTTTGGAGACTAGGTAGTGAGTCAATGCTCTGGTCATGTAACACGGGGTAGATTAGTAGTATTGAACTCGTATCCTATTTGGATAAGTATTATGCTATTACTTGTGAACATGCTTATTTGCAATTGCTGTTGAGAGGCCATAGTGCCAAACATTCTGATTATGGTTTTAGTTTATTTTGAAGAGATTATTGAGAGATGATCATGGTATGGGACATGGATCATTTGATGAAATGCATGAGTATTCATTATTTTCCGCTGCGAACGCATATCCTTGAATATTCATGATGATTGAAATGTGTTATTTTAAATGACCAGGTGTATTGTATGTTGATGATGAATGATGTTGGTTTTTGAAAGCTTTTAGTTTTTGAAAACGTCGATGTGACGCCCTTTTGTTTATATGCGTGCTTACTTACTCTGATTATATGTTAAGTATTTTGGGGTAGAAAAAGGGGTGTTATAAACTGGATTTGGATCCATCTTCTTGAATATCTCTATAAAAATTTTCGCTTATGCTCACTCGTTTTTGATGGATACGCGAGAATCAGAAGTCTAATTTCCATGCATGGCGCCATTGTTCCGTTCAGGAACCAAAAATATGTGGAGTTATGGAAGCTAGACGGGGAAGAGCTTCCGATGCGACGGAACGAAGGTGTACCTGCAAGGTTAGCACTACAATGCTCAAGTCAGTATGTGAATGCTGAGAGAGTATTCAAATTGTGTTTGGAATTTGTTACCTGAAATGACGACATCTATATATATAAGGGAGCATAATAACTAACTTGCTATCTTTCTAGCGTAGAATGTGGAGGATCACTGAATGTGTTGGAGGGATGCATCTCCTACTTCTATATTACTGAAGGATTAGTGGTCAAGAGAATATTTCAGAAATTTTAGTGTACATTTGAGTTGGATCCGGGATGTCATGCCTTGTGGTGATCGGCTCAGAAAAAGAACATGTCAGGATCAGATCAATCCGAAGAATTCTTTCATTATAATAGTCTGATCTATGAATGTGGAGTTAGATCATCGAAGATATGACCGTTCCAGAATGCAAAATAAAAAAAAATTATATTGACCGTGCATAGTATTTAATTTCTATAAATATTTCTTTCGCTAAATAAAATTAATAGAATTTTCTTTACTTTTAATCAAAATTATATTATTTAAAATTAATTTTTATCATGACATAATCGAACACACATTAAAATTAGGATGAGATATGCATTTCTTGTGTTATAAAGAAGGGAGCCAAGAACATTAACTTGGAAAGCGATCGCTTCAAATGGAGTTTTAAAAGATGACAAAAACAGTTGCTGTCATTTAATGAAGTACTTGAGGAAATCTCTCGTGTCTTCCTTCTTTCGGTTGGTTGTTGAGCAGGGTGGGAGAAGTAATAGAAACCCAAATAACACGCGCATAACTTGACTGGTTTCACTATTCATTTCAAAAAAATTTAAAGTGTAGTTAGTTAATTTTAATGGCAAAAAAATTGAATGAATTAAAAGAAAATAAAGAGAAAATGAAATAAAGCAAAAAAAACTGAGCCACCGGATCCGTCTCATTAAATGACGTGGCGTGTTACACGGCCTGGATCTGAGGGTGCATGATGTACTCAAGTCAGCAGCGAAACACAATGAATTAAAAAAGTAATTAGAAAGGATGTACGAGATTAGATCGTGAAGGAGAGATCCAATGGCTGTGATCAATACACGTGGTGATGGTGGTGGAAACCACCACCTTCTCCGATCAACCAAGCAGAATCCGACCAGAAATTGCAGGAAAACGAATCTCATCAAAAATAAAAAACAAGGGCATGGAAATGAAGCTTATGTGATGTTGATCATCACTGTACCATTAGATTCCTTTCATTCTTCCTATATTGAGAGAAAAATGAAGGAGAAAATCATGGTATCCACACGGATTGATCTTGAAATGGAAAATTAAAGGCACCAAAAGTTTGCCTCAAGTATGAGGACTTCAGAGAACCACAAAAACACAAGAATACTACATTGAATCGTGAGTTTCAGATCCAAACAGTTTGAGCTTATACCTTCAAAAATGGTGAGTTTCTGGCCATGAATCCTTCAAGCTTTTTGCTCCTTTTTGATCTCTGAATATAGGGAAGATGGTTGGCTAAGGAATCTAGCTTTGAAACTCAACTAATGTTGCTGAATTTCAAGCTCGAAAATATTGAAAAAATGGTGAGTGATTCCTTTGGGGAGGGTTTTGGTTTCAATTCAGCAGCATATGGGATCTCCAAAAGGGTTTCTTAAATGAAGGAGAGGAAGCCCTTATTTATAGGTAAATGAATCTGATCATTACACTTTGCTCATGTGCATGGGAATTGATATTTTGAATGCATGGGCCTTTGTGGACGTGTGAGAGGCCCATGAATGGTTTAAGGGACTTGTTGAGCTCATATGGAAAGCATGTGGTCGCGCACATGGAATAGAAAAGGCTTGTATCTCAAGTTTTAACATAAAATGTCAAAAATACCCATTGTCATACCCCAAAATTTGCCCGTTAATGTTACAAGGGATTTCTAAGGCACTTCAACTTATTCAGCAAGACACTGACCGTAAAAGAACAAAAGCCCAGCTCACAACAGGCCCAATGCAGAAAGTGGCCCAAACTAGCTTGCTCGCTAGGCGAGCAACTCCTTCGCCTAGCGAAGCTTGCGAATGCCAAAATTGTTGGGCTTCATTCTGAGCCCATTAGGTCACAAATTGCCTGCTCGCTAGGCGAGCATATCCTTCGCCTAGCGAACCCTTCGCTACAAGGCTCGCCTAGCGAAGCTTGCGAATACCAGAATTTTTGGGCTTCATTCTGAGCCCATTAGGTCACCACAATCACTATAAATACAGACACTTCAGCCACGAAAATGGACAGAGGAAGACAGACGGAAACCCTGGCATAGAAACCCCGGAGAATAGCCCAGAGAAGTCGGAGTGAAGGAACCCTGACGGCCACTCATCCGCGCCGAAGTTACCGCCGTCCAACTCAACCCGATACCAAAAGTGATCTTCCAATTCAGCATTACAACTCCATCGCAAACAGGTTTGTGTATCATTACTGTTATGCTTCCTATCTGTGATCTCTAAATACATAATGCATCATATTTGAATTCTTAGATGCGTAACTAGATTTTGCGTGTGAGTTTAAGCCTGCCTGAATATCCTGAATATTGGACCATGTTATTTCTGTAATTGAATGCAATAAGGCATGCAGCATGCTGAGATCATACGGTTCTGAAATTTAAAACCCGCAGCCGCTCGCTAGCACATCGCTAAGCGAGCATGTAGCGAGCATTCGCTAGGCCTTCGCTAGGCGAGGCAGAGGCGAACGGGACAGTCACTAATATTTCGTTTGTTCTGTGCTATGCTTCTCCGATCTATTCTACGTTAATTATGCATTGTTTTGCCTGACATTGTCGCTGCTGTATTTCTTTTGCGGTGTAATCCTCGATTGCACCCTAATTTGGTTTTCTAATCCATTTGCTGAATTTTGTAAAGGTTCACATATCCCCGGAAGAGATAGCTTGATAGGTATTCCACTTTATTTGTGGGATACCCTTGTGGAGACTCGCCCTAAATTACCTAATTAATTTTAATGTATTAATTTTAATGTGGAGATCCGCCCTCATTTACTTAGTTGATTTTAATGTATTGATTTTAATGTGGGCCTAATTACCTACTTGATTACGGCTACCTAATTGAATGTAAAACATTGTCTTTAAATAAGTGATCTTGGACCTCTCTTTGCTGCCCTACGGTATTACGGTATAACGGTCGTGTCCCGCGAATGTAGGGATACACTTAGCAAAGACCCTTCGTTTAAATCATCATAGTCCCTCGGATGTTGCCTTCGAAAATACGATTTTGTCCCTCGATGACCCTTCGGTGTAGCCTACGGTTAAATGATGATCGTCCCTCCGAATGCTAAGGTATCCTTACAATTGTTGCCTTCAATGACCTATCGATGACCCTACAATGACCCTTTTACATCCAAAGGATAAAACTACTTACTTCTCAATAGTAAGGACAGTTTTACCCTCATAAGGATAGGAAATGCCCATAATGACCTTAGGAAGGTATAACTCTCAATTACTGGATCATAACCTAAAACATTTTCCACTCCTCACACTTTCGAAACCTCTTTTAGAAAATCACCACTTGGTACACATTCATACGAGAATCATTACCGAGTTATATTTTTCTAAACAACTTTCAAAATCAAACGAGATAAATACTTTGTATACATTCATACGAGAATCATTACAAAGTTAAACTCTCTTTTCGAAACATTTTTAAACAATTCACCAACACTTTTCAGACAAAAACATAAGTGATCCAGCAATTAAGAGCCCATGGACAACCATGGATACAAAGGGTGCTAACACCTTCCCTTTGTATAATGTACCTCCCGAACCCAAAATCTATTGAGGTCTTTCCTGTTCTTTTCCACCTTTCCTTATTGGATAAAAGAAAAGTCGGTGGCGACTCTTGCTATCCGCGACATTGCGATAAAAAGCAAAATACCCCAAGTCAGTTCACCGTATGACAGAACTGGCGACTCTGCTGGGGATCTTAAAAAGAGAGGTTACCTTAAAAACAAGATCACTTATTTAAAATTGTCTGCTTTACTTTTAAGGGATTGCTTGGGTATTCTTGAGTGAAAGATCCTACACCCGGATCTAGTGTACCTTAGGTAAGTAGCAATAGATCATCGCGACTATCCGGCGTCTACTGGAATGGTTAAAATGATGGCTACGGTTAATGTGACACTTTGGATGTCCTGATGTTCCTCATGTTTACTTGAGGAAAAATTTGGCATCTGCGTGGTGTCATTAAAACATTAACCAGACCTTTAGAACCCTAATTGACTCATCCTAGCCATTAGAAAGTAGTGAGATAACTGACTTCGGTTCCGACTGGGGTTGGTTGAGACTCGATACTACACTCCTTGAGATTGGACTTTAGGGAAGCTTCGGTCAACCACTTGGTGTTGCATTGAAGTGGACTTGAAGGAAGGTCAACGATGGGAGATTCCTCTAGAACCCGGTTACTATTCTAGGACAGGTTGAACCAACCAAACTTCAGTGGGGAGGGTACTTACCTATGGAACTCATGCAAGCCTTAAAACTTAGGAATGATTGTTGTGTGACTTGCTTGTGCTTGCTATTTACATAACATCATAACATCATAACATCATAACATCATAACATGGTACTAACCATTTCAAGGACTTAGGGATTTAGCTTTGTTCTGTTAAACAGGTCATGGCTTCCAGGAAGACCATCCGGATCAATCTTGTAGCAATCTCTCCTCAACTAAAGGACTTAGTGTCAGAGCTTCCCGATCAGGCTCAGTTCATCAAGAAACACGGTCATCTCCTCAATTTGGTTACCACTGGTTTCGAAGAAGATATGATGAGAGTTCTGTTCCAGTTCTTCGATCCTAAACATCATTGCTTCACTTTCCCAGATTATCAGTTGGTACCCACATTAGAAGAATTCTCCAAGTTGCTTGGGATACCTATCCTTGATCAAATACCTTTCAGTGGTTTAGAAAAGATTCCGAAGTCTGAAGAAGTCGCCGCAGCTTTACACATGACGAAGTCCGACATTGAAGCTAATTGGGTAACAAGAAGTGGAGTTAAGGGTTTACTTGCCAAATTTCTGATGAATAAGGCCCGAGAATTCTTAAAAGCCATGAATGTCCATGCTTTCGAAGAGGTTCTAGCATTACTAATCTATGGTTTGGTGTTATTTCCCAACCCGGACCAATTCGTAGACATGAATGCTATTAAGATATTTCTCACTCATAACCCTGTACCTACCTTGATTGGAGACATTTTGCATTCCCTTCACACGCGTACTATGAAAAGGCAAGGGACTCTCATGTGCTGCGTACCTTTGTTGTCTAGGTGGTTTATTTCGCACCTCCCTCAATCAGTCTTGAAGAAGGATCAAAATCTGAAATGGTCTCAAAGGATAATGGCACTCTCCCATTCAGACATCCGGTGGTGTTCTAATCTCAGAGAAAACGTTACCCTCATTGACCGTTGTGGAGAATTCTCTAACGTACCACTCCTGGGGATAAGAGGGGGTATCACCTATAACCCAGCTTTAGCCCTCCGCCAGTTTGGTTATGCTCGAAGAGATGGTCCACATGAAATGATTATTCAAGGTACAGTGTTTGACTATGACAATGACTCTCAAGGTCTCCGTCAAAGGTTTGTACGAGCTTGGGGCATGGTGAAAAGAAGCACTCTAGGACAGAAGAATTCTATTCCTATGGAACCTTATCTCAGATGGGTACGCGCCAGAGCTCGTGAACTTGTCATGCCATACCTTGCAGTCGGACCGCTGATCGTTGAACCAGAAGTTGAGGGAGGTATTACTCAGATTATTCCTTATCCAGATATGCCTACAGATGTTGAAGAATTAAAGAGATCCTGGATCCAGTTGAGAGAGGAAAAGGATACTTTTGAGACTCAGTTCGTTGCAGAAAGGAAGAAAGTATTAGAGCTCACCAGCCAGCTTAATGAGGAACGAAGACTCAATGCGTATCTTCGCCCAAAAAGAAGCCGCCCCTGGGAGACTTAAGCTTCCATTGTATTTTACTATTTTCTTTTGTAATGAACATTGATTAAGAAATTAGTAATAAAAGTTCCTCTCTTTTTGGTAGTTTACGCAAAGTTAAATTCCAAAAGTCCTTGAAAATATTTCATACATTGCATTGCATGACATAACATTGCATAACAGGTATTCCAAAAGACCATGTTCTCACGGTCTTCTTCTTAAACAGAAAAATGGCCCTCGAACAAACTGTCAAAGATCTCCAGGCTCAGAATGCTCAATTCCAGGAGATGATGCTGAGCTTATCCAAGGGGCAGGAAGAATTGAAAGCTCTCCTGCTCGAGAAGAAGAAAGATCAGAAACCTGTGAGTTACATTAACCCAGGAAGGAGGCTTAAAAGACAGGCCGCGAGAGTCAAGGTTGGAATTCCGAATGGTCCAGAAGAGGAGACGGAAAATGATTCAGGAGAGGAAGATGTTGATCTCTTCAACGCTGAGGACGATGAGGGAGATTACGAAGATGAACAGTACTCTCCAAAAGGTGACAAGTAAAAATTGCTGGAAGAACGTGTGCTAGCTGTGGAGGGCCAGAAAGCGCCCGGTCTGGATTTTGAAAGCTTAGGCCTGGTCTCTGATGTGGTCATTCCTCGCAAATTCAAGATCCCCGCATTCACTAAGTACGATGGGGCATCTTGTCCTCAAATGCATCTGAGAGCTTACGTGAGAAAGATTCAGCCGCATACCACTGATAGGAAGCTCTGGATCCATTTCTTCCAAGAGAGTCTGGCGGGCGCACAGTTGGAATGGTATTATCAGCTCGAGAGCTCTGACATCCGCACCTGGACTGACTTAGCAACAGCTTTTTACAAGCATTACCAGTATAATTCTGAATTAGCACCTACTCGGCTACAGTTGCAGAATATGACTATGGGCTCTAAAGAAAGCTTCAAAGAATATGCTCAAAAGTGGAGAGATCTGGCTGGCAGAGTCAAACCCCCTATGACTGATCGAGAGTTAGTGGACATGTTCATGGGTACACTGACTGGTCCGTTCTATAGCCACCTATTGGGAAGTTCCTCATCAGGTTTCACTGAACTTATATTGACTGGTGAACGTGTGGAAAGTGGCATCCGAAGTGGAAAGATACAGGCGGCTACCTCTGCAAGCGCCAAAAGGTCCTACCAGGGGAGGAACGAATCAAATGCTGTGTACGATCAAAAGGGTCGTAACAAGAAAAATCGTGACCATACCATTGGAGCGGTTACGATTGCAGCACCGCCATCTCAAAACTTCCCGCCCAAACAAGACAAGCCAAGAAGGCAGTTTACCAGGATCAATATGACCTTGGCACAAGCACTGCAGGGGATGCTAAAGGCAAATCTGATCACCCTCAGAGATCCTCCTATGAAACCCAACACTGCTTCTTCTCGTTATAATCCCAATGCCAGGTGTACGTATCACTCCGATGGCCCCGGGCATGATACAAACGATTGTTGGTCGTTGAAGAACAAAATCCAGGATATGATTGAAGCTGGAGAAATTGAATTTGAGCCTCCGGAGACTCCTAACGTCATCACTGCACCTATGCCTAACCATGACAAGACTGTTAATGCTGTGGATAACAATTCTCACATTTCTAATGTAGCTGATTTAACGTCTCCTCTCCTGATCATCAAGAAGGATTTATTGCAAGCTGGTTTATTTCCAGGTTGTGCTGAAAATTGCGATCTCTGCATACTCCGACCCAATGAGTGCTTGAAGTTGAGGAAGGGTATCCAGCGGCTGATGGATGATCGCACAATTCTCTTCGAAAAGATTCCCAAGGCGGAGAACCCTATTGAAGAAGTATCTGTGATTGCTAGGTCCAAAGTTCCAGTGAAGATTACCGCTCCTAGAGTACCTGTGAAGATTACTGCTGAGCCCAAAGTAGCTCCCCTAATCATTACTGCGCCCGGTCCAGTACCATATTCCTCCAGCAAAGCCATTCCTTGGAATTACGGAGGTGATGTTTACATCCATGGCGTAAAGCAAGTGGGTAATTCTGCTAATCCTAATGACATTGTTGGGACTAGTAAAGTTACTCGAAGTGGAAGGATCTTCTCTCCAGAAATCTCACCTCCCGTCCCTGAAACTCGAGGCGAGGAACCAGTCAACCCTTCTCAGTCAAAGGCACCGATCGGGGTTACTACTGAAGATGTTGCCAAGCAGGAAGTGGAGGAAATGCTGAAAATCATCCGTAAGAGTGATTTTGGTGTGGTAGAACAGCTGGGGCATACCTCGTCTAAAATTTCGATGTTATCCTTGCTGTTATCTTCTGAATCTCATGCCAATTCATTGATAAAATTCTTGAAGACTGCTCATGTACCTCAGGAAACCTCTGTTGATCAGTTCAAAAATTATGTTGCCCACTTGGCTATTGACAATGGCTTAGGCTTTTCCGATGCTGATCTGACACCAGCAGGAAAGAATCATAACAAAGCTCTGCACATCTCCATTGAGTGTAAGGGGATCACCTTGGCTCATGTGTTGATCGATAATGGCTCTTCTTTGAATGTGCTACCGAAAGCTGTACTCGATAAGCTTGACTGTAAGAGCATCGAATTGAAATCTAGTGATACTGTGGTGCGTGCGTACGACGGTGCAAAAAGTGTTGTCCATGGTGAAGTGGTTCTCCCTATCAAGATAGGACCTCAAGTCTTCAACACTACCTTTCACGTGATGAACATCCGTCCTGCCTATTCATGCTTGCTGGGACGCCCTTGGATTCATGGAGCGAGTGTTGTAGCTTCATCTCTCCATCAAAAGCTGAGGTACCCAATGGAGGGCAAGATCGTCACTGTGGGTGGTGAAGAGGAGTATATTGTCAGCAGTGTGCAGGCCTTTAGATATGTCGAGATGGATGGCGAATTCTTCGAGACTCCGTCCCAGTCATTTGAAGTAGTTCCTCCGCCCAGCCCTGCCCATAAGCCAACTCCCCTTGTACCCGAGGTTATTCGAGCTCCCCCTGCCATGATTTCTCTGAAAGACGCTCAAGCTGTGGTCGAAAATGGTGGTCGTACTGGTTGGGGTCAACTGATCAACATACCCTACAAGTCTGATAAATCTGGTCTGGGATTTAACTCTGAAAAGAGGGTCAAAGATCAAATCAATGCTGTAGAAGATGCTGATAGCGATTGCGACCTGGATAGCTGGATCTTCCCAACAATTGGGGACGGACTCAATAATTGGAAGGCTGAAGACACTATCCCGATTTCCTTTAGTCAGGAGTAATTGTTATTGTCTGTTTTAGGGTTGCAAATTTTTAATTTTAATGTTTACAATTGAACTTCTTAAAGCATTGTGTCTATGCCCGGGGCACAATAGCTAATTTGTTAAGGGTTTGTCATTTCATGAGCATATTCATATTCAATAAATCAATGGACTTGTTGCATTCAAATATTGCGCTCTTTATTCTCCCTGTCATTTTCCAAACAAGCTATGTTTTCTTACACACACGCACGTAACGAATTGCAGATCCCTACCCACTCTGGATCCTGTTGATAATAGTTCCGCTGCTGTTCATTATGACTTTGAAAATCCGATCTACTAAGCCGAGGATGGAAGTGAGGAAGATTGTGAAGTACCTGGAGAACTTGCCAGACTGTTACTGCAAGAAGAAAAGACTATACAGCCGCATGAAGAGTCAATCGAAATTGTAAATCTGGGTACTGAAGTAGACAAGAAGGAAGTCAAAATAGGAGCAGGCTTGGAAAACAGTATCAAAGAAAGATTGATTCAGATGCTACATGACTATGTAGAGATTTTTGCTTGGTCTTATGAAGACATGCCAGGGCTGGATACTGATATAGTAGTGCATCGTTTGCCAATGAAGGAAGACTGTCGTCCTGTCAAACAAAAAGTTCGCCGCATGCGTCCTGAAATGTCGGAGAAAATTAAAGCCGAGGTTATGAAACAATTCAATGCCGGTTTTCTAGCCGTTACTTATTATCCTCAATGGGTTGCTAATGTGGTACCAGTGCCAAAGAAAGATGGTAATGTGCGAATGTGTGTAGATTACAGAGATTTGAATAAAGCGAGTCCCAAGGATGACTTTCCACTCCCGCACATGGATGTTCTGGTAGATAACACCGCTCAACACAAAGTATTCTCCTTCATGGATGGATTCTCGGGTTATAATCAGATTAAGATGGCACCTGAGGACATGGAGAAAACTACGTTTGTGACGCAATGGGGCACTTTCTGCTACAAAGTAATGCCATTCGGTTTGAAGAATGCAGGGGCAACGTACCAGCGTGCTATGGTAGTCTTGTTCCATGATATGATTCATCATGAAATAGAAGTATATGTGGATGACATGATAGCCAGATCTCATACTGAAGACGAACATCTCGATCATTTGCACAAATTGTTTGAGAGGTTGAAGAAATACAAGCTGAGATTGAACCCGAACAAATGCACCTTTGGAGTAAGATCCGGTAAACTCTTGGGCTTTATTGTCAGTAGTAAAGGAATTGAGGTTGACCCGGCTAAGGTGAAAGCTATTCAAGAAATGCCAGTGCCCCGTACAGATAAGGAAGTCAGAGGTTTCTTGGGACGTTTGAATTACATCGCCCGGTTTATCTCCCATTTAACTGCTACCTGCAAACCCATCTTCAAACTACTGAGGAAGAATCAAGAGATGATATGGAATGACGAATGTCAAGAAGCCTTTGACAAAATCAAGAAGTATCTCCAGGAACCTCCGATCCTGATACCACCAGTTGGAGGAAGACCTCTAATCATGTATTTGACCGTGTTAGAAAATTCAATGGGGTGTGTATTGGGGCAACATGACGAGTCTAGTCGAAAAGAGCATGCCATATACTACCTTAGCAAAAAGTTTACCGACTGTGAAACAAGATACTCACTGCTCGAGAGAACTTGCTGTGCTTTGGCCTGGGCTGCTCGCCGACTGAGACAGTATATGTTGAATCATACCACTTTGTTGATTTCTAAGATGGATCCCATCAAATACATATTCGAGAAACCTGCTCTCTCCGGAAGAATAGCGAGATGGCAGATGATCTTAACAGAGTATGATATCCAGTATACTACCCAGAAAGCAATCAAAGGAAGCGTGCTAGCCGATCATTTGGCTCATCAAGCGGTGGACGATTACCAATCTATGAATTTTGAGTTCCCAGATGAGGATGTCATGCTTGTTACTGATTATGAAAAACCTGGACCGGATGAAGGACCCGAACCAGGATCCCGATGGACTATGGTTTTTGATGGAGCTTCTAATGCATTGGGCAATGGTGTTGGTGTTGTAATCATTTCCCCCAAGGGTTGTCATACGCCTTTCACTGCTAGACTATGCTTTCACTGTACCAATAATATGGCTGAGTATGAAGCATGTATTTTGGGACTCAGAGCTGCTATAGACCTGAGAATCAAGTTTTTAAGCGTATACGGGGACTCAGCCTTAGTAATCAGTCAGATCAAAGGAGAATGGGACACTAAACATCCGAATCTCATCCCTTATCGAGAGCGGGTGTTGACTTTAGTCCCATACTTTGAAGAGATTACATTCGAACATATTCCACGAGAAGAGAATCAGTTGGCAGACGCATTGGCTACCATGTCATCTATGTTCAGAGTCAGATGGGACAATGAAGCTCCCAGGATCACCATTGAACGACTAGATGAACCAGCATATTGTTACGAACTTAACGCTGCTGAAGTAGAAGAGAAACCTTGGTTCCACGAAGTAAAAAGATATTTAGAAGCTCAGGAGTACCCCGAAGGGGCCTCCATCAATGACAAAAAAATTTCTGAGGAAATTCTCCGCTAAATTCTTTCTGAGTAATGGAGTATTATACAAACGTAATCATGATTCGACTCTGCTTCGCTGTGTGGATAAAAAGGAAGCAGAAAAGATTATGGACAACATGCATAACGGTATTTTCGGGACTCATTCTAGTGGACATACGATGGCCAAAAAGATTCTGAGATCAGGGTATTATTGGTCTACCATGGAAGCTGATTGCCACCATCACTCCAGAACTTGTCATAAGTGCCAGATCTATGCGGATAAAGTACATGTGCCTCCTGCTCCATTAAACGTGTTGACAGCTCCTTGGCCTTTTGCAATGTGGGGCATTGACATGATTGGAGAGATTAAACCTACTGCTTCTAATGGACATCGTTTCATCCTTGTTGCTATTGATTACTTTACAAAGTGGGTAGAGGCCGCCTCATTCGCTTCTGTCACCAAGAATGTGGTGGCACGATTCATCAAGAATAATCTCATTTGTCGATATGGCATCCCTGAAAGAATTATTACTGACAATGGTACTAATTTGAACAACAAGATGATTACTGAACTCTGCACGCAGTTCAAAATAAAACACCATAACTCTTCTCCGTACCGGCCAAAGATGAACGGCGCCGTGGAGGCTGCTAATAAGAATATCAAGAAGATCATACAAAAGATGACAGTAACGTACAAAGACTGGCATGAGATGTTACCGTTTGCTCTTCATGGTTATCGCACTTCAGTACGCACTTCGACAGGGGCAACTCCCTTCTCTTTAGTCTACGGAATGGAAGCCGTCTTACCAGTGGAAGTTCGAATCCCCTCTCTAAGAGTCCTAAAAGAGGCGGGCTTAGATGAAGATGAATGGATTCAGACTCGACTCGACCAGATAAACTTGATCGATGAGAAGAGGCTTGCGGCTGTGTGTCATGGACAGATATATCAGAAGCGCATGACCCAGGCATTTAACAAAAGGGTCAAGAGACAGGTATATCGAATTGGCGATTTGGTAATAAAGCGTATCATTCTACCACAGGGTGATCCCAGAGGGAAATGGACTCCCACATACGAAGGGCCATTTGTAGTTAAGAAGGCATTCTCTGGTGGAGCCATGATGCTTACTACAATGGATGGCGAAGACTTCCCGCATCCTGTGAACGCAGACATAGTTAAAAAATACTACGCATAAAAGAGACCCGCTAGGCCAACGTACCTAGGCAAAAGTAAGGGCATCCCGGCGAACCAAAAGGGTTCGGGCAAAAATTAGGGATAAACATATAAAAATGTACACCCGGCAAGTCGAAAACCCGAAAAGGCGGCTTGGGCAAAAAAGGGGTATCCTGGTGGACTGAGAACCTGAAAAGGCGGTCCAGGCAAAAATTAGGGATTAAAAGCGTATGACTATGTCCCATTCTCAGACAGCTTCGACCAGGTCAAAGGGACTGAACAAGCCAATCACTTCTATCCGACAGCAGGAGATGAGATGCTTGAAGACATAATGACAGTAGCAGAATTAAAATCAATAGGACTGTTGCTGCATAGCTTTTTCTTTGTTTTCTCGACAATTTCCTCTTACTAGGATTTCTGTCTCTTTGTACACAAATTGCCTGTTTATAGGCCCCCTTTCAAAATCAATATAATTTTATTTCCAAAAAATGCTTTTGTTTTACTGTTTCTGTTTTGCTTGCGTAAACGTCCATTGATTTAATTTGGAATAGTATATGCATTTGAATATGATCAATGTTTACCAAAATACATGCATAAAATAGAAATAGCAATTACTACAAGACTTTAGGATCAAGGAGAAGGTCTAACCATGCTTTCCAATGAATCCGTCACTAATTCTATTCCCCAACAAGAACCAGCTATTTCCCCGAAGAGGTTGGCATCGCCAGACAGACGGGTCATCTCTTCCATCCCCAGCCGGGCTCTGTTGAGTGTTTTCCGCCATCAGACAAAAATCAAGTCTCCTCAGCTAAGAAAAGGGTCATCAATACAAATATCTCCGACCAAAGGACTGAGATTTATTTCCCCAGTAGAGTCCCCTGGAAGAACGTTTCAGACACATAGTGCATTCATTACATCATTCCATATCATATACATGCGTACAATGTTCGCAGTTACTTCAGACGCATAATTCATTCATTACGTCATTGCGCAGCACACGCATGCATACAACATTTGCATCTCATGCATCATGACATTGCATGAAACTGACTTGATTTTTCAGGTTAAGCACCCTCCTGATACGGTCAAATAAAGATCCACTCAGGCGGACATCTTTATCGATTACAGATATATCTTTCAGATATACTCCATGTCAACCTTCATTCTGACATTCTCCTAATGATGGCATCTCTAAGCCCATCCCAGACATTTATTGCGGATACAACATATACAAAAGTCATCGGATATAGCCTAACGTACGGTTCATTCTGATTCAGCCCGACATATGATTCCTTCAATTATTTCAAGACGGTCTAGCGTACGACCCATTCGGATGTTCCTCTCCTCATATACTACCTAGCGTACGGTACATTCTGACATGGTCTAGCATACGACTACCCTTTCCTCCTCAGACGCGGCCTGACAGACGACTCATTCCGCAACTCCAATGCGGTCTAACATACGACCCCTTTGGATCTTCAACTCGGATACGATCTAGCGTACGATCTATTCTAATACCACCTTCCTCAGAAACAGCCTAATGGATGGCTCCTTCTGCAACTCAGATACGATCTAGCATACGATCCAGTCTGGTACTTTATCCCCAGCGGAGTCACCGGCCTGAGGGACAACTCCTTCTGCAACTCAGATACGATCTAGCATACGATCCAG
Organism: Lathyrus oleraceus; assembly: GCF_024323335.1. Lineage (NCBI taxonomy): Eukaryota > Viridiplantae > Streptophyta > Magnoliopsida > Fabales > Fabaceae > Lathyrus > Lathyrus oleraceus. Next base: position 72,321,599 of record NC_066581.1, on the reverse strand, counting down.
TCTGGTACTTTATCCCCAGCGGAGTCACCGGCCTGAGGGACAACTCCTTCTGCAACTCAGATACGATCTAGCATACGATCCAGTCTGGTACTTTATCCCCAGCGGAGTCACCGGCCTGAGGGACAATTCATTCGGCGACTCAGATACGATATACGATCTGGCGTACGATCCATTCTGACCCTTTATCCCCAGCAGTGTATAACACACTCTGACTCCCCAACGAAGTCGACAGCCTAATGGATGACTCACTATACGGTCCAGCGTATGACCCGGCACGACACCCATGTCTTCGGATATCGTTTAACGTACGACGCAGTCTGAAGCTTTCGTCATCAGACTCCCTGGATGACATCTTTAAGCCCATCTCCATCAAGACTAATTGACAAGTGCGAATTTTGAGGCATTCTAGTGTTCAATAATCTTCCACCTCCAGACCACGAATGGCATACTTGCCATCCTAACTCTCTCGGTTCAAGAATATCGAACAGGGGCAGCTGTCATACCCCAAAATTTGCCCGTTAATGTTACAAGGGATTTCTAAGGCACTTCAACTTATTCAGCAAGACACTGACCGTAAAAGAACAAAAGCCCAGCTCACAACAGGCCCAATGCAGAAAGTGGCCCAAACTAGCTTGCTCGCTAGGCGAGCAACTCCTTCGCCTAGCGAAGCTTGCGAATGCCAAAATTGTTGGGCTTCATTCTGAGCCCATTAGGTCACAAATTGCCTGCTCGCTAGGCGAGCATATCCTTCGCCTAGCGAACCCTTCGCTACAAGGCTCGCCTAGCGAAGCTTGCGAATACCAGAATTTTTGGGCTTCATTCTGAGCCCATTAGGTCACCACAATCACTATAAATACAGACACTTCAGCCACAAAAATGGACAGAGGAAGACAGACGGAAACCCTGGCATAGAAACCCCGGAGAATAGCCCAGAGAAGTCGGAGTGAAGGAACCCTGACGGCCACTCATCCGCGCCGAAGTTACCGCCGCCCAACTCAACCCGATACCAAAAGTGATCTTCCAATTCAGCATTACAACTCCATCGCAAACAGGTTTGTGTATCATTACTGTTATGCTTCCTATCTGTGATCTCTAAATACATAATGCATCATATTTGAATTCTTGGATGTGTAACTAGATTTTGCGTGTGAGTTTAAGCCTGCCTGAATATCCTGAATATTGGACCATGTTATTTCTGTAATTGAATGCAATAAGGCATGCAGCATGCTGAGATCATACGGTTCTGAAATTTAAAACCCGCAGCCGCTCGCTAGCACATCGCTAAGCGAGCATGTAGCGAGCATTCGCTAGGCCTTCGCTAGGCGAGGCAGAGGCGAACGGGACAGTCACTAATATTTCGTTTGTTCTGTGCTATGCTTCTCCGATCTATTCTACGTTAATTATGCATTGTTTTGCCTGACATTGTCGCTGCTGTATTTCTTTTGCGGTGTAATCCTCGATTGCACCCTAATTTGGTTTTCTAATCCATTTGCTGAATTTTGTAAAGGTTCACATATCCCCGGAAGAGATAGCTTGATAGGTATTCCACTTTATTTGTGGGATACCCTTGTGGAGACTCGCCCTAAATTACCTAATTAATTTTAATGTATTAATTTTAATGTGGAGATCCGCCCTCATTTACTTAGTTGATTTTAATGTATTGATTTTAATGTGGGCCTAATTACCTACTTGATTACGGCTACCTAATTGAATGTAAAACGTTGTCTTTAAATAAGTGATCTTGGACCTCTCTTTGCTGCCCTACGGTATTACGGTATAACGGTCGTGTCCCGCGAATGTAGGGATACACTTAGCAAAGACCCTTCGTTTAAATCATCATAGTCCCTCGGATGTTGCCTTCGAAAATACGATTTTGTCCCTCGATGACCCTTCGGTGTAGCCTACGGTTAAATGATGATCGTCCCTCCGAATGCTAAGGTATCCTTACAACTGTTGCCTTCAATGACCTATCGATGACCCTACAATGACCCTTTTACATCCAAAGGATAAAACTACTTACTTCTCAATAGTAAGGACAGTTTTACCCTCATAAGGATAGGAAATGCCCATAATGACCTTAGGAAGGTATAACTCTCAATTACTGGATCATAACCTAAAACATTTTCCACTCCTCACACTTTCGAAACCTCTTTTAGAAAATCACCACTTGGTACACATTCATACGAGAATCATTACCGAGTTATATTTTTCTAAACAACTTTCAAAATCAAACGAGATAAATACTTTGTATACATTCATACGAGAATCATTACAAAGTTAAACTCTCTTTTCGAAACATTTTTAAACAATTCACCAACACTTTTCAGACAAAAACATAAGTGATCCAGCAATTAAGAGCCCATGGACAACCATGGATACAAAGGGTGCTAACACCTTCCCTTTGTATAATGTACCTCCCGAACCCAAAATCTATTGAGGTCTTTCCTGTTCTTTTCCACCTTTCCTTATTGGATAAAAGAAAAGTCGGTGGCGACTCTTGCTATCCGCGACATTGCGATAAAAAGCAAAATACCCCAAGTCAGTTCACCGTATGACACCCATAAATGAAGAAAAATTCGAACCTCTCAAATGGTAGATCCAAATGACTATTGTGAGTAATGGTTGGAAAGCTCTTGAAATAAGGAATAAAAGTCATGTTGGGAAAAAAACCGTTTGACATGTGAAAATTGATCAAAACTGGCTTGGAAAGTTCAAGTGTAAAATATGTTCAAATCACTTTGAAAAGGTCAACCAAAAGTAAGCTTGGTCAAACCCCTCTTACCTCATAATAAAAGCTTTAAATGAAAAACTCTAAAACATCAAAGTTGTAGATATTTTCAAGATAGTAAATTTAGACTCAAAGTTTGCATCATTTGGATTTTCTATGACAAAGTTATGGGCATTTGAAGTTAGGTACTTTTTCAAATTCAATGAATTAGGTCAAAGATGACCTAGCATGTATTTACTTTAGGATTATGAAATTTTGTCCAACATAAAATTTTAATTAAACATCTCAATATTTATAATGCTTTTGGTCCCACCTCAAAATTATAAAAATTGAGAAAGTTATGCCCTTGACAAGTTGACCCAAAATTAGGGTTTCAGCCAAAATGACCTATAATGTTTTGAAATGAATGATGACCTTCCAAGATTCAAATGGATTTTTTATGAACATTAAAATTGTTCATATGGTTCTTAGTAACATTTTTTATTTTGGGGTCATCTTCATTTGACAAACACATCAAACTTTATAGCTCATTGAACCTCAGCTTAGTCAGATGACTTGACTGATCAACTTTTCAAAGTCAAACTTCCAATCTTGATGAATAAATGATTGAGGGGCCTAAAATAGGCTCATATATGCATAAAATGATAAATGAAAGAACTTCCCTTGATTAAATTTGATCAGAGATTGAGATTGCTTCATGGGCAAGACACAGTCAAAGCACAGTGAAATTAGGGTTTCGTTGGGAAACAATCTTCAAGCCCTTTGGGTTATCTTGATAAAATTGGTAAATTGGGCTACTTGGAAGACATATATGATGATTAGGAACTTTGTGGACCATTTTAATGCTTTTTCTCATCTTCATCTAGCCATTGCATTGGGCTTAGGAGCCTCCTAGGAGCATTGTGGAGCACATGATCACTTGAGCTTCAAAACAAAAAGAGTTAGTGACATATTTTTGTGCTTTTGGTTAGTAATCAAATAAGAAAAGCAATAACATACAATACAAGCATGCTTGGTGATCTCAAATCACTCAAACAAGTCCCAACCCTAGGGTTAAGGAGCCAAACATGCTATGATCCTTGAGGCAATGCACTTGTGCAATAACATGATGCCATGAGGGATCTTAGGGTCAAAATTAGGGTCTTACACCAAGGCCCAAAGGAACTCGCGTTATTGGAACAAGATGGGTATTCAGAAACAAACTAAATGAAAAGGGAGAAGTGGTCAGAAATAAAGCACGAATGGTAGCACAAGGTTACATTCAACAAGAAGGCATTGACTACAGCGAAACCTTTGCTCTGGTCACCAGGTTAGAATCCATTCGCTTACTTGTATCATTCTTTGTGAATCATTCCATCAAATTATATCAGATGGATTCCAATAGCGCATTTCTAAATGGTTATATCTCAGAAGAAGTGTATGTTCACCAACCTTCAGGTTTTGAAAACCCTAAATGTCCAGAACACGTTTTTAAACTGAAAAAATCTCTGTATGGTCTAAAACAAGCTCCAATAGCGTAGTATGAAAGACCAAGCACCTTTCTTCTGGAACATGATTTTAATAGAGTAAAGGTTGATTCTACACTCTTCTGTAAAAACATTAGAAATGATCTCATGATATGTCAGATATACGTTGATGATATAATTTTTGGTTCAGTTAACCCCTCTGTTTGTCGAGAATTCTCTAAATTAATGCAGGCAGAATTTGAAATGAGTCTGATGCAAGAACTAAAATTCTTTCTGGGAATTCAAATCAACCAAGCATCAGAAGCCACATACGTATACCAAAGTAAATACATTAAAGACATTCTGAAGAAATTTGAAATGTCAGAATGCAAACCAGCAAAGACACCCATGCATCCAACCTGCATTCTAGAGAAAGAAGAAGTTAGTCAAAAGGTTTGTCAGAAGCTCTATCGTGGTATGATAGGATCTCTTCTCCATCTGACGGCTATACGGCCAGATATTCTTTTCAGTGTATGTATCTATGCTAGATTCTAATCAGATCTAACGGAATCTCATTTAACAGTTAACAGAATCCTAAGGTATCTGAAAGGAACACCTAACCTTGGCCTGATGTATGAGAAAACATCAGAGTATAGTCTCTCTGGATATTGTGATGCAGATTATGCCGGAGATAAAGTGGAACGTAAAAGCACATCTGGAAACTGTCAGTTCTTGGTAAATAATCTTATATCTTGGGCTAGCAAAAGACAGTCAACCATTGCACTCTATACTACAGAAGCAGAATGTATATCAGCTTCTTTATGCACTACTCAAATGCTCTGGATGAAGAATCAACTAGAAGATCTTTAAATATATGAGAGTAACGTTCCTATCTTCTGTGATAATGTTGTTTCCATATGTTTAAGTAAGAACCCTATTCTACATTCCAGAGCAAAGCACATAGAAATCAAACATCATTTTATCAAAGACTATGTTCAGAAAGAGGTAATTTCTTTAAAATTTATAGATACAGACCACCAATGGGGTGATATCTTCACAAAACCCCTTGCTGAAGATAGATTCTCATTCATTTTGAAACATTTAAAAATTGAAAATTGCCCAGAATAAAACAAACTTGTGCTTCTCTGAAATGGAAAATAGGCTCTAAACTTAACATCAGGTGTCTGGATCTGACTCTGATACTTCTACCAGTTAGAAGTCATCTGAATTAGAAATCCTCAGGATCCAATCTCTTGGGATTTATGAAGATCAGATAGATCAACACGTGGTCTCTCTTGCATCTGACTTTGGATCTTCTAGACAACTGTCTAGCACAAAACTCAAGAGACAGACCTTTGAGATTTCCTTGAGCAGTGTGCGGATTTATGGATTAGACATTCACCATTAGCTGTAATTAATTTCGCCCCTTGCGTGTCAACTCATTTTTCTGTGCCATCATTTAAGTATTGTTCTTATTCCCATCTATCGTTGTCGTTTTGCATGATTTCCTTATATACTTATACTTGCCACAATTTACACTTCACACTTTTCACTCACATCCTACACAAACCCTTTTCTCTCAACCTTCAAGGCACTCTCAAGCATCTTCAAGAGTCGTCAGCAACCTTCATCTTCTTCATGGATTCCCAACAACAATCTGTTTATAACTTCACTTAACAAATGGAATCAACGGAACAACCTTCAACCTCTTCCCAACAAACTACTACAATAGCTGCTTCTATTTCCTTGCCTATTTACAAGGAACCCCATATACTGGATCGTGAATGTAGCGGGGTATTCGTTACCATTAGAGATATTAACTAAATCCAAGGTAAACCATACAAGTCGAGTCTCCACCACACTTCTATTTTTCCAAAGGAATGGTTAGAAAGCGAACAAAAACCTAAAAGTTTTATCGAATCAAAAACTAGTAAAAGGTCAGAGATCTGGGTAAGGGGGTTGGTTATGCAATGGGAAGGTTTTAAGCACGTAAAACATCCTAGGTACTCCTAGGGAGCCCTTTTCGTAAGTGTTGTTCTAGTCTAAAGGGTGTAGGTATATCTAAAGTACTATTTACTAAAAGGAAGGTTAAAAGAAAATGACTCACAAGGATGTCGCATCCACTGCCTACGTATCTCATCTGAGTATGAGAATCAGAGTCTTCGTAGCTCGGCTACCTATGGGTTAAAGAGAAGTGTGCTCGGTAAGACGTCGCGTCTTATGCCTACATATCTCATCTGGAATGAGAATCATAGCAAAACGTAGTTCGGCTAACTAGGGGTTAAGGATTGCCATCTGAACATGGAATTACAAAAGAGGACACCAGATGTGTCAAAGGAGGGTGGGCAGTGTGTTTAACGTCCTAGCAGTAGGTGTCGCAGCTCGCTGAATCGAGTCTTAGGCGGTTACCTCTTTGCAATAGAACGGACTGACATGCCACAAGATCGAAGACGCACGGAAGGTCTAAAAGTGGGGAAGCTCTGCTCTAGAGTTGTCATGCAATATGGACCTATGTGTTAGGATTTACAAAGGGGAACATCTACCTAATGTTATCATGCAAAGAATAGGGGAATTATACCTATGTTATCATACAAAGGGTTCTACCTAATGGGTGCTACCTAAACGGAACAAGAGTCGACGGATGGAGCGTGAAGAGGAGTTACGGATAAGGGTAGATGGCGATGCCGGAGGCTATCGACTTACAGGTAGATGGCGATGCCTGAGGCAATCGACTTACAAGAGGATGGATGAATGCGTGCTGGTTCTGTTAAGTTTTGAAAATGATTACTCGACGTTGGATTGAGCTTTTGATCTTATTTTGAAATGGTTATCGGATGTTCGTTTTAATTCTTGTATTAACAGGTGACTAAAGAAATAAAGAAATAAATATTATACACTTTATGGGAGAGGGGTACATTTGTTATCAATGGGGATTGTTCATGACAAACAAACAATAAGAATATATGCCTCATACATCATACAAGTAGGCAACAGTTATCAATCAGATCGGATAAATAAACAATATATAATCAAACCAAAGAATCAAATAATGGAACATGTAAACAATGCATGGGAGTATGAACATGTTAAATAATCAAGCAATAGAAAGCATGAATGAGAGAAACAAGTATAAAAGATAACAGATGAATCAAATAGATGAAAATATGCACACGAAGGGTCCACTGAATAATTTAATCAAGAAATAAGGTAAGGACCAAATAAAATCAAGGTAAAAGGTCTCTAATACATGGCATATGAGATGACCAAGGGAGGATCAAAAGATCTCTTCAATTTCCATAAGCAATCCCTAAGTCAAACATCGATCATAAAGAAGTCAACTGAAAATTCAAGTCAACTTAAAAAATAACAAATAAATAGCAAATTAATCAAGAAAATTATGAAAAATTAAACTAAATAAGGTGGGGTCAGGACATCATCATCCCCCAAAAAGATTTTAAAAATAATGAAAATTGGCACGTGAATTAATTAAAACAAAACATAGGTCAAACCAAAGGTCAATTAATAAGACTAGGTTAGAAATAAATCAAGAATAAATAGTAAATTAATCAAGAAAATCATGAAAAATTAAACTAAATAAGGTGGGTCAGGATATCATCATCCCCCAAAAAGATTTTAAAAATAACGAAAATTGGTACGTGAATTAATTAAAATAAAACAGAAGTCAAATTAAAAGTCAACCAACCAAACTAGGTCAAAAAATAAATCTAAAATAAATTGAAAATGCGAAATAAAATTCCAAGAAAAGGTCAGGTTGACCATGAGATAGTGGTCAACCTTCATCCCAAAAATCAAATGCTAACAATAATTTTAAGTCATAAGAATAAAATCAATAAAAAAAGTGTGTTAAAATGGACCATTTAGAATAAATAATTAAAATAAAATATTAATATAAAAAAATACGAAAATAAAAATTATATAAAATTAAATAAAACGTTAAGAAAAGTGAAAAATATTTTTGGGTAATTTTATGGACGAAGAAAATATTTTAAATAAGAAAAAGAAATATAAAAATGGAAGGATTAATGGTGATGAACATGGTAAGCAAGCGTAAATATATCAAAAGATGGCCATGGAAGAGATGATTACCTAATGGACAATAGAAGTGGAATGGAATCTGATATGTGATGAAGCTTTGCCTCCTTGCCACGAAATTCCAATGCTCCTTCAGGGTTAGGGTTTCAGCTTCTTAAATAGGGTGGATTAGGTGTTCTCATGGGCTTTTTAATAAGTGATTTATCCATAAGAATAAAAGTGTGAAGTGAGGTGTAAAATGTTGTTATTTTGGGCCAAAATTAAGTGAATGGGTGTCCAATGCATGGCCAAAAGAGGTAATAAACGTGACTGGTTTGTGTAGAATGCTTAGAAAATCTGATTGGGCCAGCCAGACCCAAAATCTGCCTAGAAAATCAAGTCATGGTGCCCACTTTAAATGAATGTATCTCTCAAACCATGGATCCAAATGAGATGATTCCAAAAGGATGTGAAAGAGGACATGGCAAGGTACAATTGTTGTGAAAAAAAGTATTTTCAAATAATGCCTTGAAGTGCAAGAAAACTGGCCAAGAAGTCTTGACAAATTTTGAAGATTTTGGACTTAGAAATTTTTTTAAGTGTCCTAAAAAAATGTCTCACTTTGACTAAGCATAACTTTCTCAATTCTAATCCAAATGAAGCAAACTTTATATCTCTAGAAAGCTTGGAACAAGAGGAACAACTTTCATGTTGGAGAAATTTTCAAATAGAGCTTTTATCTTGATGCAAAATGGGCTTAAAGTGAGTGCAACAATCATGAAAACTTGCCCTAAATGGAAAGTCAACCATTTCCAAATTAAGTAACTTTTCCAATTCCTGATTAAATGATGAATCCATGATCCAACCTTGATCAAATTTCACATGTAGGATCCCCTAGGCATGGATTTTGAGATTCCACTCTCAAAATGTCAGGAGTTGACTTTTCTGGCCCCACAGTTGACTTTTCCCAAACTGTCTGATTCCCGACTCCAGTGATCAATTGAAGTACCTCTGGCTCAAATAAAGAGCTGATTTTTTGTATGTAGACCCTTGTGGACATATGGAGGGCATGGAAAAGAGTTTCACCCAAGGAATCAGAAATAAACTGATTTTATACCAAACCCTAGTTTTAAGGCAAAATGATCAGGAACTGATTGCACTGATTGCCAATGGATCTTTCTGAGATAATTGTGAATCTTCCTAGGCCAAGATGCCTCTCTAATCATGACATGGATGAGCTCCTCTAATTCCAACCAAACATTGCCTGTTGCAGGTAGCCACGAAACCCTAATTTCCTGACTAAATCCAGATGAACACTCTGATAGTTCTGAATCCTTCACTGATGAACTGAGGACCATAATAAGATACTTGGACCCCCCTGAGACCCTTGAGACTTGTATACTTAGAAAATGAAGTCCAATTATCAATCTTGCTTTGTGTGGGCTCCTTCTGTTAAGGAGTGATCGATCAAAACCTGATCTCCATGTCACTAATGCAGTATGCAATGAGTATGACCTAATATGATGCTAGTGAAGTGTAAAACATAATCCCATGCTTCCAGGAAAAAAGAAGGGTAAATTTTAGGGTATTACAGCTGCCCCTATTCAATCAACTGGAAACCCGAAAGGAAGATAGCAACGGCTTTCGCACTTTCGAGGTATCAAGTGATTGAATACGATAAAAGCCCGAAAATTTACACTGAAGTGAAAAAGTGAAGTAGCAATGCCTGTCAGAATCGGCCAAGAGGTGGTCTTGAAAAAGAACCCGTCTGGTACGGTGAGAATCGGTCTGAACACCGAAACAAGGAATGTTAGCCTGAATTCCAAAATAAATGGTAACACAGAAATAACCATGGCCTGAATGCCGCTCATCAATCTGAATACTAGAAATGACTTCGATCTGAGCATCAGACGATACTTGATTATCAAACATCGGTCTGAACACCGGGAAACTGGCCTGAGTGCCACTTCGGTCTGAATACCGGAAAACTGGCCTGAATGCCACAAGTTGCATCAACCTGAATGTCGGAAACTTCTTCGATCTGAACATCGGAAGATATTAGATTATCAAACATCGGTCTGAACACCGGGAAACTGGCCTGAGTGCCACTTCGGTCTGAATACCGGAAAACTGGCCTGAATGCCACAAGTTGCATCGACCTGAATGTCGGAAACTTCTTCGATCTGAACATCGGAAAACTGGCCTGAATGCCACTTCGGTCTGAATACCGGAAACTTGGCCTGAATGCCACAAGTTGCATCGACCTGAATGTCGGAAACTTCTTCGATCTGAACATCGGAAAACTGGCCTGAATGCCACTTCAGTCTGAATACCGGAAACTTTCATGCCTGTCAGCATCGGCAGAAATAGGGAAAATGATAATTGAGGCGGCGCGTGGGCTAACGACCCCTGCTGGGAATAATAAAGATAAGCCATGAACAATCTTCAGTCTGAGTACTGGAAACAACTTCTGGCTTATCACTTGGGATGCCGAGAATGCCTTATGCTTTACATGCGTATGTTTGAATTTTTCAATGGCGTAATGCTCCATGAAAATGGAAATGCTACGTAATTTGGGAGGATGCAATGCAATATGATTCTACATGCAGGGATGCGAAATGCTTGATTAGAGAGAACGCCAAGCTGAGGCAAGGAATTCTGCTGGGGAAATGATCACCATCTTCTGGACCGTGGCAAGGCTGTTGGAGATGCACAGCACAAAGAACTCTGTGGGGAAATGACCCGCCACACGGTGTTCTGGCAAATAACAAAATAACGAGGCTCTGACTGGGGAGAGAATGGCACTGAAAATTTGCTACTGAGGAAAGCGATAGTGGTTCTAGCCACCATTATCTGCAAGAGAGACGACTCAGCAGGGGAAGCAAACACCGATACGGTACCGAGATTCTGCTTCAAGGAAAGAGACCATGGGTCTAGCTTCGAGATCATCGATCTGGCATCGAACTCTGAGGAGCAGCCGCTTCTGTTGGGAAGATACAATCTGGCACTGTCAACTCCGCTGGGGATATACAGTCTGACACTGTCAACTCCGCTGGGGATATACAGTCTGACACTGTCAACTCCGCTGGGGATATACAGTCTGACATTGTCGACTCCGCTGGTGAATGTATAATCTGAAACAAATGCTTGGGGAAGTACAACAGTGAGAGCCTGCTAGGGATTGAAGAATCCAACGCTCGGACCAGCTCTGCATGGATAAGATACCAAATTCCAACTGTTGAGGAAAAACATCCGTGATCAGTTGATGGGGACCTTAAGGAAATGCCCCGAGTGTACCTGTTCTGAATAGACGATCCAAAGCACTTAAAATTTACAGCAATTTTCGATGTTTATTAAGCACGTACCTGTAAATCTCTTATGTTTCATGATGCAATGTTTATCAAAAATTCGGACGTCATTTTTGCAAACAAAATAGTAAAATGAAAATGAACACAGAGATGTACCGAATAACATGATTTTATTGACTGAGTAGCCTCTGAATAGGTATTTACATCAGGAAGCAATCCCTGGAAAGAGGTAATTGCACAACAGATAGAAACATAAATTAATCTAATGGCAATGTGAAATGGATTTCTATCGGGTTCCAATTCTGCTATGATTCGCTCGTCTTCAAGATCCTCCAGATGATCAGCTTTCCGAAAAAGGTGATTGGATTGTTTCCTATCCTTCGGAAGTTTCCGATTATCGACACGAGATGATATTCAGAACTACTCAGAACGCAGCCATTCGCTTAATCCCTAACTTTTGCCTGGATCGCCCTTTCGGGTTTTCAATCCACCGGGATACCCATTTTTGCCTAAGTTGCCCTTTCAGGTTTTCAACTTACCGGGTGTACAATCTTTTCATTTTTTAATCCCTAACTTTTGCCCGAACCTTTTTCATTTTCTTGGTTCGCCGGGATGCCAATTTTTTTTGCCTGGACTATTCTTTTTATCGTCCAACGGGTCTATTTTATGCGAAGTATTTTTAACTGCGTCTGAGTTCACAGGGGAAGTAAAGTTTTAACCATCCATAGTTGCAAGCATTAAGGCTCCACCATCAAAAACCTTGGTGACAATATACGGTCCATCATAGTTAGGAGTCCACTTGCCCCTGTGATCTGTCTGAGGAGGAAGGATCCTTTTCAACACCAAATCTCCGACTTGGAAGCATCGTAGACGCACTTTCTGATCAAAGGCTCTCTTCATCCGACTCTGATACAATTGCCCATGACAAATGGCTGCCATTCGCTTCTCTTCGATAAGACTCAACTCATTGAACCTTGTCTGAATCCATTCAGCTTCGTCTAACTTGACATCCAACATGACTCTTAGAGAAGGAATCTCCACCTCAACAGGTAGGACTGCTTCCATACCATACACAAGGGAATAAGGGGTTGCCCCGGTCGATGTACGTACTGAAGTACGGTACCCATGCAAGGCGAAGGGTAGCATCTCATGCCAATCTCTGTACGTAACGACCATCTTCTGCACAATCTTCTTTATGTTCTTATTTGCTGCCTCAACAACACCATTCATCTTAGGACGATAAGGGGAAGAGTTGTGATGTTGAATGTTGAAGTTCTTGCACAACTCTTTCATCATTTTGTTATTGAGGTTAGAACCATTATCAGTAATGATTCTTTCGGGAATCCCATAACGACAAATGATTTTTTTCTTAATGAATCGGGTAACCACATGTCTGGTGACCTTCACAAATGACGCTGCTTCGACCCACTTGGTGAAATAGTCGATGGCAACAAGGTTGAAACAATGCCCATTGGAAGTAGTCGGCTCAATCTTTCCAATCATATCAATGCCCCACATAGCAAACGGCCACGGCGAAGACATCACATTCAGAGGATTTGGCGGCACATGCACCTTATCAGCATAAATCTGGCATTTATGACACTTCCGAGCATATTTGAAACAATCAGATTCCACGGTCATCCAGTAATAACCCGCTCTCAACAATTTCTTAGCCATTGCATGTCCGCCGACATGAGTACCGAAGGAGCCTTCATGAACTTCCTGCATTAACATGTTCGCTTCGTGTCTATCCACGCATCTGAGCAAAACTATGTCGAAGTTCCTCTTATACAGCACATCATCTTTGTTCAAGAAGAAACTGCCTGCCAATCTTCTCAAAGTCTTTCTATCATTGTTGGATGCCCCTGCAAGGTACTCTTGATTCTTCAGAAAGCACTTAATGTCGTGGTACCAGGGCTTGTCATCAACTACCACTTCAACAGCAAACACATACGCGGCCCTATCAAGGCGCATAACATCAATCCTGGGAACATGGTTCCACCGAATCACCTTGATCATGGAGGATAGAGTAGCAAGAGCATCTGCCATCTGGTTCTCGTCACGAGGTATATGATATAGCTTTACTGTTGTGAAGACAGTCAACCGTCTTCTCGTGTAATCTCTGTAGGGGACCAGATTAGGCTGGAGAGTATTCCAATCACCATTCACTTGATTGATCACCAGAGCTGAATCTCCAAAGATGTCCAGAGTCATGATTCTCAAATCAATGGCTTGCTCAATACTCAAGATACACACTTCATACTCAGCTTCATTATTGGTGCACTCAAAAGTCAGACGAGCGGTGAAAGGCATGTGGGCACCTTTCGGAGTGGTAATGACAGCACCAATTCCACTTCCTTTGGCATTGACGGCCCCATCAAACATTAAAGTTCACTTTTCATCTGGATCAGGTCCCTCCTCAACAACTGGCTCTTCACAGTCTTTCATCTTAAGGAACATGATGTCTTCATCCGGAAAATCAAACTTCATAGGCTCATAATCATCAATCGGCTGCTAAGCAAGATAGTCTGACAGAATACTCCCTTTGATGGCTTTCTGGGATGTATACTGGATGTCGTACTCTGTCAGTACCATTTGACAACGAGCAACCCTTTCGGTGAGAGCTGGCTTCTCAAATATATACTTGACTGGATCCATTTTGGAGATCAGTAAGGTTGTGTGAGTCAGCATGTATTGTCTCAATCGCTTAGCAGCCCATGCAAGTGCACAACATGTCTTTTCAAGCATTAAGTATCTCGACTCACAATCTGTGAATTTTTTACTCAGGTAGTAGATGGCATGCTCTTTCCTACCTGTCTTGTCGTGTTGACCGAGAACACAACCCATGGAATTATCAAGTACTGTCAAATACATAATCAGCGGTCTCCCTGGGACTGGAGGCATAAGGATTGGAGGATTCTGCAAATACTCTTTTATTTTTTCGAAATCCCTTTGGCAATCATCATTCCACCTGATAGCCTGATCTTTTCTCAACAATTTGAATATTGGCTCACACGTGGCTGTTAGGTGAGAGATGAACCTTGCAATGTAGTTCAACCTTCCTAAGAAACCACAGACTTGTTTTTCTGTTCTTGGCTCAGGCATTTCTTGTATCGCTTTCACTTTGGCCGGATCCACCTCGATCCCCTTTTCACTAACAATAAAACCCAACAGTTTTCCATATCTCACCCCGAAAGTACACGTGTTCGGATTAAGCCTCAGCTTGAATTTCCTCAAACGCTCAAATAGTTTCTGCAAATTCACCAAATGTTCTTCTTCCGTCTAAGATTTGGAAATCATATCATCAACATAAACCTCAATTTCATGATGAATCATATCATGGAAAAGAGTTACCATAGCTCATCGATATGTTGCCCAAACATTTTTTAGACCAAACGGCATCACCTTGTAGCAGAAGGTGCCCCATGGGGTTATGAAAGTTGTCTTCTCCATGTCTTCTGGTGCCATCTTAATTTGATTATAGCCAGAAAAGCCATCCATGAAGGAGAATACCGAGAACAGAGTCGTGTTATCCACCAAAACGTCGATGTGAGGTAATGGGAAATCATCTTTAGGACTAGCTCTGTTCAGATCCCGGTAGTCAACACACATCCGTACCTTTCCATCCTTTTTAGGTACTGGAACGATATTTGCAACCCATGGTGGATAATTTGTAACCGCTAGAAACCCTGCATCCAACTGTTTTTGCACTTCTTCCTTTATCTTGATAGCCATCTCTGGTCTTGTTCTTCTGAGCTTCTGCTTGACCGGAGGACAATCCTCTTTGAGAGGCAAACAGTGTACCACAATGTCTGTGTCAAGCCCTGGCATGTCCTGATAAGACCAAGCGAAGATGTCAACATACTCTTGCAGTAATTCAATCAGCCCCTTCTTCACATTATCTTCCAAAGCAACCCCTATCTTGATCTCTCTCTTGACGTCCTCGGTGTCGAGATTAATCACTTCAGTAGACTCTTGATGCGGTTTGTCGCATCCGCGAAAAAACAACCGGCGGGCTGAAACAAAAACAACACAGAGCCGCCACCGTGCGTTATTTATCCCAAAGGAGGGAAAGGAAACGCTCGAAGTAAACCTGGGAAAAGCATGGTCTCGCGACCAAAGAGAATGGGATCGGGAGTCGGTTACGCAAGGGGAAGGTATTAGCACCCCTCACGTCCGTCGTACTCGACGGGATCCACGCTCTAAAGATAGAAAAAGGTTGCTAAAACAAACATCACACACACACGCACTGAAAACAACACAGGTGGGGGAAAAGAGGAGAGGGCTCGCTAGGACATCGCATCCTATGCCTACGTATCTCGTCTGGAACGAGAATCAGAGCTGCCGTAGTTCGGCTCACGCACGCCAAACAAGACACATACAAACACAGGCAAACATGGAACCCGAATGCCAATCGTTGGACTTACATCGGCTTCCGAACCAAACAAACACACTCAGGATATGGACAGCCAATCGCTGGTCTTACATCCATATCCTGGCACACAAGAACAAACAAACAACAAGTTGCTAAGGAGTCAGGCACTCGAGCCTAGCAACTGTCAAGCAAACACACACAAAGAAAAGAAAAAAAGTGCCCGGAGAGACCTCGCACGGTCTCCTGCCTACGTACCTCATCTGGTATGAGGATCAGGGCGACGTAGTTCCCCTGAACGGGAAAGAAATTCTAACCAGATACAAAGGGAGACACACTACTAGGGAGCTGGACTCGAGCCTAGATGTTATCATGCATCATTGCCCTATGTTATGGTTTCTACCTACTTGCACAACAGCAAGCTAATCCTAACCAGGAAGAAGCAAAGCATGCAAGCATAAACAAAGCAAAGCAGACATTTCAAATAGCACACACTATATCCAGTCAAAGTGGGCTCAAACAAAGGGTTAGACTGCCAAGGCAAGTCAACTGTGTCAGGATGGTGTTAGCTCTTAACCCTGACATTGAGAGTCAGGGTGAAGCCAGATGAAAGGTGAGTGAAGATTAGACTTCTCAGCTCTTATCCCTGGCTAGGGAGAGCTTCAGACAAGGGAGTGTGGGTTCAGAAAGTGGGAACCCTTCTACACTCATGACTCTGACTCAACTGTACAACTGTACAAGATCTTGGGTTAATGTCCCAATGCATCAACACAGTGGTGTGAGCAGAGGGACGACTCAACAGAATAGCGGGAGATAGATTGCATATCTCTCTGATCCGCCAATTGCCTTAATCAAGGTCTTTTCCTGCTTGGGGACAAAAATAAACAAGCACAAACATCGCCTCTTAAGGAGGACTTCAGACAGTTGCCTGGCCAAGTAACAGGCCAGGTCTTCCAGACTACATGAAGACAAGAGAGTCTACCTCAATTGGTTTATACAACCAAGCAGCAGCACAGCAAGTTCTCAAAGAACTATTAGCAACTAATGTACCTGGAATCAATCAAATACAGTCAGTATACCAGTCACAAAACCAAATAGCAAATGGTTCACAGTTAATCTGTACAGTCAAACAACAATCACAATGCACAAAGGTGCAAGCCATGAGGCACAAGACCAAGTTTTAAAACCTACAAAACAAAGCCAAAGTTAGTCATTAACAAGCAACAAGTCAATTCCAATGGAAGCACATCACCAAGCATAAGCACTTGTGCTTTCAACCTGAAACACAACTCAAAAGTGAGAACCAAGACCACTAGGACAAGCCTAGGGTCAAAAGGAGATCAAAAATCCAAAACAGCAAGTGAAAATTATCCAAAACCACAATCAAACAATTTAGAAACAAATCCAATTGGTCCCATGCTCATATCATTCATTATCATCATTTCATAAAAGAAAAGGCACAAAACATACAATTTGCAACCTCAAAGGACCAAACAGAATGATCTCAATCAAATCAACATCAAAACATTTCAATAAATTCCACAAAAATTCAAGTCTAAAAAGAACACATATCATGTCAAGCATACCAAATTTCAGCTCATTTGGATCAAAAGAAATAGGTCAATGAAAATCAGAAAGTCCAGACAAGTTCAAGCAAGCTCATACAAAGCATCAAAACAAGTATCAACTTCCACCAATCATAAAACAGTGACAAAACATGATAAATGAATGGGATCAAAACCACAATGACCTATAATGTGTCTAGAAGTCACATGTCAAATCTCACATGCATCCAATTAATGACCAGGATTTCACAAGCCAAATACAAACATGTGTCACAAAAAATCAACAAATGACCAAACAGGGGAGAAAAATTCCAAACAAATAGGAAATGTCATCAATAAATCCAGAAAAATTCACATGTAATCTCAACATCCATATGTTCAATCATGCAAAAATTCAGCTCAATCCAATGTCCCTAAGCACATCAAATAAAATCATGAAATTACACTACACATGGTGTGACACAATATGTCACACCTCTAATCAAAAATTCATATCTCATCAACCAGGGATCCAAAAATTGCAAACCACATATCAAAATTATCAGCAAAGAGTCTAGAACATGCACAAAAAATTTCAAGCATTTCTATGGAAGCATCAAGATTTTATGATCAAAATGGCATGGCATACACAAATTGGACACATTCAAACAATCTCTAGGCAATTTTATTTTCCATTCGTGCACAAAAATATTAAAATTCACCATAAAAAACTACACATCACAAGGAGAATAATGCAAAAAGTCTCATCAAATTTGGACAAAAAATGAAGAACTTATGAATTTTTGAAGTTATGTGATGAAAATGAAATGAAATTGGAAAAAGAAAATGAAATAATGAAATTAATATGAAATAATGGCAATATTGTAAATCTGAACAGCGAAGCCAAAACGCTGCCGTTTTCATTAATGCAGTGGCGAAGCGCGATTGGCTGAAGGAAGCGGGAAACATGAATTCGAAACGCAGCCAGGCCAAAACGGATCAAAGAACTTCTGGATCGTGTTCTTCATCAAGAACAACAACAAATTTCCAGAAAATTGTCAAGAACACATTTCAACCAAAATGATCATGCCATACATCAACGTGTTCGTCTTTCAACCTAGATCATGGATATGGCAAGCATTTGACCTAACTCTAAACATATCAACCGGATCGAGCAAAATAACAATTGAGCATCAAACTTAAATTCAAGATTTCTCACTCGATTCTCAATGTTTTTCAATTCTACAAGTTGCAGTGCACTCTATGATCAAAGATCTACCATAACCATATCACAATTCAAGCAATTAAGGAATTCGAAAATTAACCTCTTGATGATGGCAGTGATGAATCCGCGTGCTTCAAGGTCCAAAATGCCAAAACAGATGAAGATCAATGATGTGGAAGTTGAATGGAATGAATGCCTTAGCTCAACTATGCTCCAGTTTGAAGAATCAACAAAATACCATGGATGAGCTTGCTTTCAACAGTCACGATTCTGCAATGCTATGGCCTTGATCTTGTGAAACAGTCCTTCACCAACACTTGTAGAGGATAGATCCAACAAGAATGAGCAAAATTGATGAAGAATTCAATGAGAAATGATGAAAAAAAGTGTAGAAAAATTTGAGAGAATTGAGAGGTTTTTGGAGGGAAAGTTTGTTAGATCTGAAATTGTGAAAATGTGATTATGCTTTTCTGTTACAATTATCATTTTATACCATGCCTTAATCCACTTGTTAATCACAATTAGCAAAATTGGAGTGAATTAGCACAAATGCAATTTATGTGTAATGACCAATATGTCCTTTTGCAAAAATCAGCCAATGTAACAGTAAAAACCAGTTCAAACAAGTCACATTGATCATTTGGAATGTGTTGAAATTGGTTTGGTATGCAAAATCCATGTATTTCACAAAATCACCTTTTTTCCCACCAATTTTCAAATAGTTCACTTGAAAAATGACATTTTGCTATGATGATATTTGATGAAATGTAATAATGCATCATGAAAGTACATGTAAAATGTGGTTTGCTCAAAGAAAGATCACCCAATTTGGCCATTCCATTCAAAAGTTATGCCACTTTGAAAATCAACATTTTTGGAAAATGATTTGATCATAACTTGCCAACCACACATGAGAAATGAGTGTTCTTGGACTTTTTGGAAAGGTGAGAGCAAGATCTACAACTTTCATGTTGAACAAAATTTCATTTGAAGCATTTTTGGACACGTAATTTTGAGGTGAAAAACTTTCCATTTTTGGCAGTTTTCAATTACAGGTCACTTTCTATTTTTGGAAAGTTTCCATCTGACTTTATTTTCTTTATTCTTGATCTTTGAAATTTCAAATGAAACTTATTTAGACATGAATGAAGTGTGTCTAACCCTCTCCCACCTCCAAATCCATCAATTCAGGCACAGTTGACCACAATTGACTTTTCTGACTGATAGATGAATTTCAGCTTGACTGATGATCTTGAGCTTCAACCTCCTGATGAAATGGCTCAATGATGAAACCCTAGCTTCCATAAGCTCAATATAATCATGTGATGATCCCCATATCCACTGAAAACCTCATCCTCTTCACAAGTCCTGATTGGCCCAATGCAGATGATTAGGGTTGGCCAGAGGTCAAAACCCTAATCTCAAGGTATCTGATCAAGCATAAGGAATCTCTTGGTGATGACAAAACCATGATGATGATGATGTATCATTTCAACCAAGATCAAGCTCAACCCTCCTTGAGAACCAAGAAACCCTAATTTGACGCACACATCCTCAGATGGTTAGTGATCAATCCAATGAAACCCTAGCTTGCATCTCAATCTCTTTATCTTCTGATCTAGACTTAGGAGGATGACTTGCACAATGTTTCCACATGATATGCAAATATGCAATGCCTAATGACCTACAAAATGATATGCAATATGCTCAGCTAGTCCCAAGAGAGGAGGGCAAATTTTGAGGTGTTACACGGTTGAATGACCCTTTCTTCTTGTTTTAACAACCTGGCAAGTTCTTCAGGGAGTTCACAGTCTTCATCACCCTCTTCTTCAGCTTGAAAGATTGGATTTTCAAAGTCGAAGCGAGCCATAGCAGAACTGTTATCAATAGGATCCGGTGACGTGCATCTGCATGAGTGATGGTATGTGCTTATGAGTGTGAACAAGAAGTGGAAACTAAACAAAACATTGCCAAATGTATATATATATATATATATATATATATATATATATTGATTTTTGAAAACTGCAAAAATAGAAAGACAGTGAACAAAATATTTGAATGCAAAAAGACGTCCTTTATTCATGATAAAAAATGCAGGTATCCACATAAATGAGCCCTACAATGAGTCATCACGCCCTGGACGGAACGTAAGACTTGGATATGCATGAATAAACAAAGAAAATTACTCTTTAAGAAGAGTGACTTGGATAATCTCTTCAGAAGACCAGTTGTAGAGAACTTCACCCGGGACCCTTGGACGAACCCAGTTGTCAATGTCGCAATCACTATCCCCATCTTCTTTGTTGATTGCAGAGACCTGGCCGTACTGAATGATGCCAGCACTGGAGAAAGTAATCGGCCCCTGACGAGTCTGAGGCGTTGAAGTTGTAGAAGTCAATGCCGGATGATACCCAATCCCAAACTTGTCTTCCTTTACAGGTAAATCCATCAGACATCCCAAACCGGGAGCAACACCTGAATTTACCAAGGCTTGTGCCTGCTTGAAGGACGACAAAGATGCACATGCTTCAACCTCTTCCACTGGAGTTGCATCCTTGACTTGAACTGCCTCAAAGGCCTGACACAGGGTCTCATGAATCTCACCTTCTACCTCTACATACTTGAATGTAGACAGGTTACTGACCAGAATATCCTCCTCACCACAGACACTGATAATTCTTCCGTTGACCGGGAACTTGATCTTCTAATGCAAGGTCGAGGAGATTTCCCCAGCATTGTGGATCCAAGGACGACCCAGCAAGCAAATATACGAAGGACTGATATCCATCACGTAGAATACGGTGTTAAAGGTTTGTGATCCAATCTGAATTGGCAATTCTACCTCTCCGAACACCGACCTCTTAGAACCATCAAAGGCTCTTACCACAAGATCAGAAGGCTTCAAGATCAAACCTTCTACATCTAACTTTGACAGGGCTCTCTTGGGTAGCACGTTGAGAGAGGAACCTGTATCCACCAGAACATGGGATAGCACAGTGTCTTTACACTCCATCGAAATGTGCAAAGCCCTGTTATGATCGCGTCCAGCTGGTGTAAGACCCCAATTTTGACCCTAATATCCCTCATGGCATCATAACATTGCATTTGCATTGCCTCAAGGATCATAAGCATCTTGGTTCCCTTTACCTTTGGGTGGGACCTCTTGTGAGTGGTTTG
This sequence comes from Lathyrus oleraceus, assembly GCF_024323335.1. NCBI lineage: Eukaryota > Viridiplantae > Streptophyta > Magnoliopsida > Fabales > Fabaceae > Lathyrus > Lathyrus oleraceus. The sequence continues at coordinate 72,299,765 of NC_066581.1, read as the reverse complement.
AGATCACCAAGCATGCTTGAATTGTATATTATTTCTTTTCTTATTTTGTTTACTAACCAAAAGCACAAAAATATGTCACTAACATCTTTTGTTTATAGCTTGAGCAATCACAAGGTCAAAAGCTTCAAGGAGATCCTTTGTGCAGAGATATGGCCAAGTGAAGATGATAGCAAACATGGCAATGGTTCCCAAAGCTCTCATCCATCAAATATTCCTCCCTAGCATCTCAATTCATCATTTTTGATCAAAGCAAGTCAAAGAGTTTGAGGTTTGTTCCCCAAGGAAACCCTAATTCATCTATGTACCACAATGCCTTGCTCTTGAAGCAACCTCAACCCATGGTCAAATAAAATCAAGGGAAGTTCTTTAACTCATCATTTCATGCATATTTGAACTTATTTAAGTGTCCTCGATCATCAATTCATCAAGATATGAGTTATGGACTTGAGAAGTTGATCAGTCAATTCATCTGACTATTTTGAAATGCACTGAGACCTAACTTTTTATGTGTTGGTCAAATGGAGATGATCCCAAAAGAAAAATTGTTCTTAAGGGCAATATGAATAACTTTCATGTTCATCAAAAATTGATTTGAAGCTTGGAAGGTCATCTCCCATTCCAATACATTATAGGTCATTTTGACTGAAACCCTAATTTTGGGTCAACTTCCCAAGAACATAACTCATTCATTTTTTATGATTTTGATGTGGTATCAAATGCATTGGAAATCTTAAGATGTCTAATTCAAATTTTATGTTGAACAAAATTTCAAAATCTCAAAGGAAATACATGTGATAATGCAAAACATTATAGGTCACTTTGGACCAAATGCATTGAAAGGCAAAAAAAGTCCAACTTCAAGTGCCCATAACTCTTTCATAAAAAATCCAAATGATGCAAAATTTAAGTCCATTTTGATTTTCTTGAAAATATCTACAACTTTGATGTTGAAGGTTTTTTCATTTCAATTTTGCATCATCAAAACAGAGGGGCTTGAACATTGGCCAAATTTGGAAACCTTGCCTTTACATGTTTTGCACCTTACACTTTAAACCCAAAATTCACTAATTTCCACACTTAAAATGGATTTTTTCCCAACATAACATTTGTTCCTTACATCAATACCTTTCCAACCATTACTCACATGCTCATGTTTGGATTTGGCAAATGGCATTTTCGAAGAAGAGAAGTTTTAGGCATAATTGTGCATAACATGTTGGAACTCATTACACAAGCTTGTGCATTGCCAATTACACGTCCATTTCAGCTCAATTATACTGCAGATTGCATTTGGCATTGAATTTGGGCCTTTTACATGATCATGCAAGCCCATGCAAAGAGTATCCACTTGCCATGCACACACGGATTTCTCATTGCTTGCACCATGCTTGGCTATAAATAGAGGCATCACTCCATTCAATTTTCATCCTTGAATCGACCTGAAATGTTGCTGAACTGAAAACCAAACCTCTCACCAAAGGAACTATTTCATTTTGATTCAAATTTCTCAGATCTGAAATTCAACTAAATCTGGTTGCATTTCTAGATCTAAAGTTCCTAGACCTCTCTCTCATAATCCATTGAAGCTCTGTTTAGCCAAAGGAAGCAAGGAAGCAAGCTCAGATCACCACAATTCAAAGGTTCTCTCCAACTGGTTTTCTCTTCGAAACTCACTATTTCGTGATCTATTTGCTTGGATATTGTGTTGGCTGAAGTCCTCTTCATAGAGGCAATTGTTTTGAATGCTCAATTGTTGAAATCCATGAAGTTCAGCACGAACACCATGATTTTCTCTTTCTGATTTCTCTCTCCATGAGGATCTAGAGGAGAAACCAATGGTACAGGGGTGATGTACATTACTCCGGCTTTCCAATGATATGAGGATCGCTTCATTTGGTTAAGTTTTCATTACCTGCAATTTTGGCCGGAATCTTCATGCTCACCGGAGAAGACGGTGGCTCCGGTCACCGTCCCTTTGCCAGATGCATCGTGAGCCCTTGGATCTGATCTCCAGATTTAATCTCCACTGTCCAATGTTATGACTTTGTTTTAATGTTTGTGTGACGCATTGACTTAGACGTACCATGACCGCGCGCTTCTGGAGCGTTTGATCAGCCACGTCAATTAATGAGGCTTGATCAGACGCTCCCTTTTTTTTGATTTTTCTATTTTTCTGATTTTATTTCTTTTATTTCCTTTATTTTCAAAAATTAATAACTTCTTCATTTTAAATCCAAAAAATACGGGACCAATTGAATTCTTCTCCAAATAAATTCTAGTTTCTAAGTTTGATTTTTAATATTTTTTATTTTGTCATTTGATATTTTTTGTGAATTTTCTCTTTTCTGGTTATTTTTAATTCATTTTAAATAGTTTTTGATATTCAAAAAATACAAAAATATTTTCCTAACCTATTTGAATGATGATGGTACCATGAAAAATATTCTCATCAATTTTTTAATTGATTTGAGATTTATTTGAGATTTTAGTTCAATTAGGTTATTTTTATTCATTTTTAATTGATTAAAAATAGTTTCTGACTTTTAAAAATGCTGAAATTTTTTGTCAAACCTTGTTTGACCTTGTTGAACTTGGGATAAATCACTTGGACCTTTCAAGGTTGATTTGAAGTGATTTTGAAGTTTGACCTTTCTTTTATTTTTAATTCAAGTTTATTTTGATATTAAAAATGCCAAAAATATTTTGCTTATTGTTTGACCTCCAATCTTCATCCCATTTCTGGTTTCTCATTGTTTGACTTTGACTTTCAATGTCATTTGGTCAACACACATGGATTGGTACATTTTATTTCACCTTATGCACTTTATTCTTTCCATTTCCTTTTCCATTATTCATCTCTTTCTTCTTCTTCTTCTTCTTTTTCTTTTTGATCAATGAGTTGAAGGTTGATAAGTTAGCATTGATTAGGGAGACTTAATCTTCCTTGATTCAAATCTAATTCATCTTGATCAATTGATCAAGTGAATGGCTTTGCATTAAGGATAGGTTGTTTCCTAAGTCATGCAAAAGACTTAAACCAATACAAGATCAATTCTCTTCTTCTTTTTGGCATGGCAAGTTGTTGGAACTTGGTTCACTAATCAAGACTTCTAACTTGTGTTGTTGCCTACATTATTATTGACCGGCCTCAGATAGTTGTGACTTCTACATAAGTCCAATTACGATTGCTTAACATAGCGCTAAATTTGCCTTATGGCACACTAACTACTAACATTAATCATTAACCATTAACATTTACTTTTTGCACTTTACTTTTATGCAATTCACTATTCTTGTACATATTATTCATTTGCCTTTTCCTTTGCTCACTTGAGCACATGTTTATGTTAATGCAATTTGCCTTTTGCTCACTTGAGCATATAATTGCGTATATACTATTGTGCTTGTGTTTTGTTTTGATTGTTGTGAACCAAATGCAAAAATTGGACAAAATGGACTTAGATCTTAGGACTTTACCCAAGCTAATGGAGTTTGAAGAGCAACTAGGCCTCATGCCTTTAGAATGCTTAAATGTCAAAGAGCAACTAGGCCTCATGCCTTTAGAATGCTTAAATGTCAAAGAGCAACTAGGCCTCATGCCTTTAGAATGCTTAAAGCTTGAAGATGAACATTGAAAGGACCATATTCTAAACTCCCTCTTGTCCATTCTTTGATTGTTAATAGAACCTTTTGATGTGTGTGTTTCTTTGTGCTAGGGATTTCCACTTGAGCCAAATTGAGGAACCATTAACATGAGCTCCTAAGAGAGAGAGATTCAAGATACATTGAGGAACCTTCCAAGAGTTCATTTGATTGTTGATTGCTTGAGTTTATGCTTATGTGATTGCTTATTCCAAAGGATGGGAGCTACTTGGATCATCCATATGATCTCAAGAGAGGAACTCCTTTTTGTGGTTTTGTTTCTTATCCCTCACCTTTTGCATTGCTTAGGAGCTTAGCCCTTCTTCTTCTTCTCTCCACTCTAACCCAAGCCAAAACTTTTGTGCAAACATCTAACACTTGTTTTCGACATTAGAAACCTAAGCCTTATGCTTTTGATTTTCAAACTCTCCTTTCATAATACTTATTTTGAATTGAACTTCTAAGTCAACTTTGACCATTTTTGCAAATACTTTTCATTGGTAAATATAACCCATTCAAGTGTTTTTGTGGTTTCAATGGCCACTCTCTTAATCAAAACTTTTTCATAACCTTTAGCTATTAGGTTTGAGTTATCCTTGTGGTAGATGTAATACTCATCTATATCTTTAGTGATGGACAATGAGTCTTCCATGCTTATTATAGGGTTAACCCCTCACTAGCATGTTGAAGTTATCCTCACATGGTGGATTTGTGGTTTTAGGTTGAGTTTTCTCCCTTGGATAACAAAAGACCTTAAGGCTTTTGGATCAATCAATTCACCAATTCATTTTGAGATTTTTACCCCGAACTACGAGGTTTTGATCCTAATATTTTTTAAGATGGTACGTAGGCAATGGGTTTATCCATCCAAACACAAATGTAAATAAACTTGTATATTCTCTTCTCATCTCTTCAATCATGTTTGCACAAACAAATTTTTCACAAAAAACAACAACCTTACAACAAGTATGAAAAGGGCTCCCTAGGATTACTTAGGATGTTTTGGGTGCCTAACACCTTCCCATTGCATAACCAACCCCCTTACCCAGATCTCTGACTCTCTTTTACTAGTTTTTGATTCGATAAAACTTTTAGGTTTTTGTTCGCTTTCTAACCATTCCTTTGGATAAATAGAAGTGCGGTTGCGACTCGACTTGTATGATTTACCTTGGATTTAGTCAATATCTCTAATGGTAACGAATACCCCGCTACAGAAAAGTGGCGACTCTGCTGGGGACTACATTTGCCTGGTGGGTTTTGCCTACTTTTCATTTCTGTTGTATTGTTGTGTATATTGTTTTGTGATATATTTTTGTGCAATTTGGGGTTACTGTATTATATGTAATGATTGAATTGCTTGAATATTAATTCCTTGTATGCTTGGTGATCTTTGTGAGATGAGTTGTATACCCGGGCTCGAGTGCACTTAGGATAGGAGAATGGTAGTCTTGTTGACTTGTGTGGAGTTATTCCTTAGCAAGTTAACTTGCAAGTCCATTCACTTGGTGGAGGTCATGTTGGGATCAATAATGTCACACAAGTAGTTGTGGTTAGACATTACTCTTTCCAATATAGACCTTAGAAGCCAAGGACCTTAGTTTACCAAGCCCATCTCGGCCTATTCTTAGGATGTAGTGCGGAAGTCGTTCAAGTGTAAGATTTGATACGATTGTTACGCGATACTACACTCATAAGAGTCTCTCTTGAGAATATTTTTGGAATACGAGTAGTCGTTTCTCCGATAATATCCGAAAGATGGGACGATGACTATGGGAACCTCTTGTAGAACATGTTTGGCAGGTTTAAACTCTAGTACACTCCCTTTGGGTGGTTCTTAACCGAAACTCCATGCTCGTGACTTGCAACAAACCCTTGATTCGTGGTTGATCAGTTCGTGTGTCCTTAATATCAATGGAACTTGGGTGTTGATAAGGTGTAAACCATAATCCACCAAAATGGATGATTGATATTAAGGATAATATGATCCATCCCACGACCTTTGTTTGGTGTGCTTTGCTTGATCCTTGAGTGTGATTGTTGCATTCATGCATTCATGCACCCATTTGCATCCATATCATTAATAATGAAGAAAATTTTCAAGGAATTTAAGAGGTCTATTTGCAAATTTACAGACATGGAAAGACAAAGAAGGAATACAAAGAAGTACAGCTTCAGACAATCCAATTTGAAAGAGTTAAGGAATTTGACATCCTATGTACTAGATCCCTTGGGTTTCAAGGCTCGTTTTGGGAAGCTTCTTCCTCTTCTGACTACTCAGGTGGATGAAGGGTTGATGAGTGTATTGGTGCAGTTTTATGATCCTTTGTACCGTTGCTTCACATTTCCGGATTTTCAGCTTTTGCCCACGCTCGAGGAGTATGCCTATCTTGTGGGTATACCTATTCTAGACCAGTTGTCGTTCAGTGGCTTGGAGAGTATTCCTACTTCTCAAGAGATAGCAGACATACTGCATATAGATGAATCTCTGGTTGGTGCTCATATGACTACCAAAGGTGGAATTCAAGGTCTCCCTTCTGAGTTCCTCATTACTCAAGCTACTATGTATGGGAAGGCCATGAGTGAGGACGCCTTTGAGGCCATATTTGTACTTCTCATCTATGGGTTAGTATTGTTCCCCAACATCGACAAGTTTGTGGATGTGAACGCTATTAGGATTTTCTCTACTCTTAATCCCGTTCCGACTCTGTTGGGTGACACTTATTTTTCTTTGCATATGAGGAATGCAAAGGGTGGTGGTGCCATTGTGTGCTGTTTGCCTCTGTTGTATAAGTGGTTTATTTCTCACTTACCACAGACGGTCGCCTTCAAAGAGAACAAGGGATGTCTACGGTGGTCCACGAGACTTATGTCTCTCACTAATGATGATATCTCTTGTTACAACCGTGTGTATGATGGTGTGCAGATTATCGACTCTTGTGGTGAATTCTCCAATGTACCTCTTCTCGGTACATGTGGTGGGATTAACTACAACCCTATTTTGGCACGTCGTCAGCTTGGGTTCCCCCTAAAGGATAAACCCAATAACATTCTGTTAGAGGGTGTGTTCTTTCAGGAGGGTAAAGATCCCCAAGGCTTGAAAGCTAGGATAGTCCGCGCTTGGCGCAAGATTCATAGAAAAGGAAGGAATGAGTTGGGTCCTAAGAACTGTGTCGCTTTGGAGCCTTACACTGCTTGGGTTAGGAAGAGAGCGTCTGAGTACCTCATGCCTTACGAGTATCCAAGACCTACACCTTTGGTCGTGGCTGGGCCTTCAACCCTCCCTGACCAAGGAATAGAGGAGTTGAGAGACGAAGACTGTTCACGTGCCTGGATCCGTGAACGAGAAGAGTTGCTTTAGCAGATCAAGGAAAAGGATGCTTTGATTGAGTTCCTCGAGCATCAGGTTATTGATGATCCTAATGATGCATGGACTTCTCTACTTCCTCAGTCTTCCAAGTTCTGGAAGAGGAATTACGATCGACTCGCCAAGGAGAAGGCAAATATGGAGGCAGCCTATGAGGAAGAGGTGAAAAGGCTTCGTGCATCTTATCTTCCTGTGTCCCGAGCTTTAGATGATTGTTTCTAGGGATCCATAGGATGATCATTTTCCTTCTCTCTTGTATTTTTATCTAGCTACCCATGATGTACTTCTTTGATATAAAACTATTTTCCAGATATTAGTGACAAGATATTTCCATACATGATCAATGTTTAATACTTCCAAATATTTGCAAATAAGAACTCTAAAATTCCTCTGAAATAAAAACAAATCATATGCACAAGCATTGCATGCATCATGTGTATAAGCAGGTTTTGTTCCCGGCTTCTTGTCCTTTGGTCTAACTCTGTGTTCTTCATTTATTTTGAAGACAAGCTGACTCACCGGTACTACACCAGAGCCAATTCTTCAAGACTGATGGATCATCTAGAACAAGAGAACCGCGAGTTGAAGGAAGAAGTAGCCAGGTTGATTGCCTTGATGGAATCATTTTTGGCCGCTCAAAGCCAATCTTCTCCAACGCCATCAACTCCTCCTCAGAGGACAGTAATTTCTGAGATCGTGACTTGTACTGTGCCTGCTGCAACGGCTCACTTCACACCATCTATGCCAGCCGGGTTCCCTTGGGGAATGCCCCCCAATTTTGTGCCAGAAGGTTTCGCTCCTACTCTTGCTTCTTTGTCGGCATCTAGCCCGGTCCTTTCAGTGCCACCGCCCGTTGTGCACACATTACTAAGAGTCGAAGATACCATCTACCACTCTGAGTCATCTGAGGGTCCAGACGTTTATGAAAAGATGGATGATATGAAGGACCAATTCCTTGAGCTTCGCAAGGAACTGAAAACTTTGAGGGGGAAAGACCTCTTTGGTAAAAGTGCTGCTGAGTTGTGCCTTGTGCCCAACGTGAAGATCCCTATTAAATTCAAAGTGCCTGACTTTGAGAAGTATAAGGGAAACACATGCCCACTCAGCCATCTTGTGATGTATGCTCGCAAGATGTCAACGCAGACTGATAATGACCAACTGCTCATCCATTATTTCCAGGACAGTCTGTCCGGTGCCGCTCTCCGGTGGTACATGGTGTCGCCACTTGAAAAATACAGTGCGAAAAAAACAACCGGCGAAAGAGAATGACAGGAGAGTCGCCACCGTGCGTTATTCATCCCAAAGGAGGGAAAGGAAACGCTCGAAGTAAACCTGAAAAAAGGAAAGGACAAGACGGGGTCTCGCAACCAAATCTTGGGTTCGGGAGTCGGTTATGCGAAGGGAAGGTATTAGCACCCCTACGCATCCATAGTACTCTACGGGATCCACTTTTGTAGTTTTTGTCTAAAGGGTGCGGGTTTACCTAATGTGTTTATTTACTAAAAAGGTTAAGAGAAATGACTCGCGCGGATGTCGCATCCACTGCATACGTATCTCATCTGAATATGAGAATCAGAGTCTTCGTAGCTCGGCTGACCTATGGGTTGGGGATGTGTGCTCGCCAAGACATCGCGTCTTATGCCTACGTATCTCATCTGGAATGAGAATCAGAGCAAGCCGTAGTTCGGCTAACTACGGGGTTATGGATTGGGTTTTGGACGAACGACGTCACTACGCAATCTACCGGATGCTCGACCTTTGGAGACTTACTCGCCTGTAGTAGAAGGAGTAAACGTGTTGCTTTGGGTTTAAGGGTTTGAGATGCTCGAGGGCAAACAGGCAGTCCTTGACGAAGGAACCGCGCTACCTGCAGGGATATGAATACAAAACACAAAACATGTATCTCAAAGTAAAATGCTACCAAGGGGCCCAAACATTGCCTCCTATCGAGGTCTTCCAGCTAAGAAAGCGATAAAGTATGAGAAAGGGAAAAAATTACCACACGGATAAAGATCCGAAGCTATAGCAGTTAAAGGGGCAAGAAACCCTGAAATGTCTCCAGCTGGACCGTCAAAGGAAATCAGTCAACACGAATAATCAGAATAAAAACTCCAGGGGGTATCCCACAAATAAAGTGGGAAACCACGCGAGTGTCTCTGCGAAAGCCATGTGAGCCCTCACAAAACTCGACAAAGGGTTAGAGCAGCAGGATGAAATCAAGAGAAAACAATGCCATGGAAACACAAGACAGGTTAGAATAAACAAAATAGGGTAACCCAGAGTTGCCCCTAAATCAAAGTGTAACCACATGAATAATATCATCAAAATTCACAAAAGGCTCACAAAAAAGGTATCAAATTCACCCATAATACCTCATACATTTAGAGCATTCAAATTAAAGGCATAAAGATGATGGATATAGGGCAAACCTGATTGGAGAGCTTGATTGAAATTGAGTTGCACCCGTGAGGTTTACAAGTTGAGTTCCCTTCAGGGTTTGGAGGTTGCTCTGAACTCTGTTAGTTCTTCTCTCACTATCTTTTTCCTCGGGGTTTTGTTCCAAGGAAACCTCAGAGTGTTTTGTTTCTCCTCAAAATCCCCCTTTGTTCTGTCTTCTTTCTCTCACTATCTTTTTCCAGTGAATCTCCCAGTGTAACTCCAAGTGTGTTTTCCTCTACTGAAACTTCAGTATTTATAGACTGATTTTCGTGGGTAGTGGGCTCAAATGAGGGAGACCCAAGTCCAAAATAATTTGTTATATCTTATTTATTTATTTTATTTATTTATTTAATTAATTAATTAATTAATTAATTAATTTTTTTTTTTTTCGTTTTTTTTTTTTTCAGGAAAAATGAAGGGTAAATTTTGGGGTATTACAGCTGCCCCTATTCAATCAACTGGAGACCTGGAAAGAAGATAGCAGCGGCTTTCGTGCTTTCGAGGTATCAAGGGATTGAATACAATAAAAGCCCAAAAATTTGCACTGAAGTGAAGTGAAGTAACAATGTCTGTCAGAATCGGCAATGAGGTGGTCTTGAAAGAAGAATCCGTCTGGTACGGTGAGAGTCAGTCTGAATATCGAAAAAGAATGTTAAACTGGATACCAAAATAAATGGTAACACAGAAATAACCATGGCCTGAATGTCGCTCAACAGTCTGAATACTGGAAAGGATTTCGATCTGAACATTAGAAAATTGGCCTGAATGCCACAAGTCGCATCGACCTGAACGTCGGAAACTTCTTCGATCTGAACATCAGAAAGACTTGGCCTGAATGCCACTTCGATCTGAATATCGGAAAATTGGCCTGAATGCCACAAGTCGCATCGACCTGAACGTCGGAAACTTCTTCGATCTGAACATCGGAACGACTTGGCCTGAATGCCACTTCGGTCTGGATACCGGAAAACTGGCCTGAATGCCACTTCGGTCTGGATACCGGAAAACTGGCCTGAATGCCACTTCGGTCTGGATACCGGAAAACTGGCCTGAATGCCACTTCGGTCTGGATACCGGAAAACTTCATGCCTGTCAGCATTGGCAGAAATAGGGAATGATAATAGAGGCGGCGCATGGGCCAATGACACTTGCTGGGGATAACAAAGGTAAGTCATGAACAATCTTCAGTCTGAGTACTAGAAACAACTTCTAGCTTATCACTTGGGATACCGAGAATGTTTTATGCTTACATGCGTATGTTTGAATTTTTCAATGGCGTAATGCTCCATGAAAATGGAAATGCTACGCGATTTGGAAGGATGCAATGCAATATGATTCTACATGCAGGGATGCGAAATGCTGGGTAGAATGCCAAGCCGAGGCAAGGGGATCTGCTGGGGAAATGATTACCATCCTCTGGGCTCTGGCCAAGCTGCTGGAGATACACACCACAATGAACTCTGTGGGGAGATGACTAGCCATGCGGTGTTCTGGCCATACCGAGACTCTGATCGGGGAAAGAATGGCATTGGAAGCCTGCTGCTGAGGAAAGCTACAATGGTTCTGGCAACCACGATTTGTGAGAGATGACTCAGCAGGGGGAGCAAACACTGATACAGTACCGAGGTTCTGCTTCAAGGAAAGAAACCATGGATCTGGCATTGGGATTATCGATCCGGCATCGAACTCTAAGGAGCAGCCACTTCTGCTGGGAAGATACAGTCTGGCACTGTCAACTCTGCTGGGGAGTGTATGTCCTGAAACAACCGCTTGAGGAAGTACAATGGTGAGAAACTGCTGGGGATTGAAGAATCCAACACTCTGATCAGCTCTGCAGGGATAAGACACCAGATTTGTCTGTTGGTGACTTCACTGAGGAAGATATTCACGATCGTCCGCAGGGGATTTTAATGGAATGCCCCGAGGGTATCTGTTCTGAATAGACGATCCAAAGCACTTAAAATTTACAGCAATTTTAAATGTTTATTAAGCCTGTACCTGTAAAGCCCTTATGTGTCATGATGCAATGTTTATCAAAAATTCGGACGTCATTTTTGCAAACAAAACAGTAAAATGAAAATGAAAATAGAGATATACTGAATAACATGATTTTATTGATTGAATGGCCTCTGAATAGGCATTTACACTAAGAAGCAATCCCTGGAAAGAGGTAATCGCACAATAGATAAAAACAAAAATTAATCTAATGGCAATGTGAAATGGATTTCTATTGGGTTCCAATTCTGCTATGACTTGCCCGTCTTCAAGATCCTCCAGATGATCAGCTTTCTGAAAGAGTGATTGGACTGTTTCCTATCCTTCAAAAATTTCCAGTCATTGGCACGAGATGAGATTCAGAACTACTCAGAACGCAGTCATTCGCTTAATCCCTAACTTTTGCCTGGATCGCCCTTTTCGGGTTTTCAATCCACCGGGATACCCATTTTTGCCTAAGTTGCCTTTTCAGGTTTTCAACTTACCGGGTGTACAATCTTTTTTTTATTTTTGTCCCTAATTTTTGCCCGAACCTTTTCATTTTCTTGGTTCGCCGGGATGCCCATTTTTTGCCTGGACTATTCTTTTTACTGTCCAGCGGGTCTATTTTATGCGAAGTATTTTTTAACTGCGTCTGAGTTCACAGGGGAAGTGAAGTTTTCACCATCCATAGTTGCAAGCATTAAAGCCCCACCATCAAAAACCTTGGTGACAATATACGGTCCATCATAGTTAGGAGTCCACTTGCCCCTGTGATCTGTCTGAGGAGGAAGGATCCTTTTCAAAACTAGATCTCCAACTTGGAAACAACGAGGACGCACTTTCTGATCAAAGGCTCTCTTCATCCGACTCTGATACAACTGCCCACGACAAATGGCTGTCATTCGCTTCTCTTCGATAAGACTCAACTCATTGAACCTTGTCCGAATCCATTCAGCTTCGTCTAGCTTGACATCCAACAAGACTCTTAGAGAAGGAATCTCCACTTCAACAGGTAGGACTGCTTCCATACCATACACCAGGGAGTAAGGGGTTGCCCCGGTCGATGTACGTACTGAAGTGCGGTACCCATGCAAGGCGAAAGGTAGCATCTCATGTCAATCTCTGTACGTGACGACCATCTTCTGCACAATCTTCTTTATGTTCTTATTTGCCGCCTCAACAGCGCCGTTCATCTTAGGGCGGTAAGGGGAAGAATTGTGATGTTGAATGTTGAAGTTCTGACACAACTCCTTCATCATTTTGTTGTTGAGATTAGAACCATTATCAGTAATGATTCTTTCGGGAATCCCATAGCGACAAATGATTTCTTTCTTGATGAAACGGGAAACCACATGTCTGGTGACATTCGCGAACGACGCTGCCTCGACCCACTTGGTGAAATAGTCGATGGCAACAAGGATGAAGCGATGCCCATTGGAAGCAGTCGGCTCAATCTTTCCAATCATGCCAATGCCCCACATAGCAAACGGCCACGGCGAAGACATCACATTCAGAGGATTCGGCGGTACATGCACCTTATCAGCATAAATCTGGCATTTATGACACTTCCGAGCATACTTGAAACAATCTGATTCCATGGTCATCCAATAATAACCCGCTCTCAACAATTTCTTAGCCATTGCATGTCCGCCGGCATGAGTACCGAAGGAACCTTCATGAACTTCCTGTATTAATATGTCCGCCTCGTGTCTGTCCACGCATCTGAGCAAAACCATGTCGAAGTTCCTCTTATACAACACATCATCTTTGTTCAAGAAGAAACTGCCTGCCAATCTTCTCAAAGTCTTTCTTTCATTGTTGGATGCCCCTGCAGGGTACTCTTGATTCTTCAGAAAGCACTTGATATCGTGATACCAGGGCTTGTCATCGACTACCAGTTCAGCAGCAAACACATGCGCGGCCCTGTCAAGGCGCATCACATCGATCCTGGGAGCATGGTTCCAACGAATTACCTTGATCATGGAGGATAGAGTAGCAAGTGCGTCTGCCATCTGGTTCTCATCACGAGGTATATGATACAATTTTACTGTTGTGAAGAAAGTCAACAGTCTTCTCGTGTAATCTCTGTAGGGGACCAGAGTGGGCTGGAGAGTATTCCAATCACCATTTACTTGATTGATCACCAGAGCTGAATCTCCGAAGATGTCCAGAGTTTTGATTCTTAGATCGATGGCTTGCTCAATACCCAAGATACAGGCCTCGTACTCAGCTTCATTATTTGTGCACTCAAAAGTCAAACGAGCGGTGAAAGGTATGCGGGCACCTTTCGGAGTAGTAATAACAGCGCCAATTCCACTTCCTCTAGCATTGACAGCCCCATCAAACAACAAAGTCCATTTTTCGTTTGGATCAGGTCCCTCCTCAACAACTGGCTCTTCACAGTCTTTTATCTTGAGGAACATGATGTCTTCATCAGGGAATTCAAACTTCATCGGTTCATAATCATCAATCGGTTGCTCGGCAAGGTAGTCTGACAGAATACTCCCTTTGATGGCCTTCTGTGACGTGTACTGAATATCATACTCTGTTAAAATCATTTGCCAACGAGCGACCCTTCCGGTGAGAGCTGGCTTCTCGAATATGTATTTCACTGGATCCATCTTAGAAATCAACAAGGTAGTATGGTTCAACATATACTGCCTCAGTCGGCGAGCAGCCCAGGCCAAAGCACAGCAAGTTTTCTCAAGCTGTGAATATTTGACTTCACAGTCGGTAAACTTTTTGCTAAGGTAGTATATGGCATGCTCTTTTCGACCAGACTCGTCATGCTGTCCCAATACACACCCCATCGAGTTCTCGGTCACTGACAGGTACATTATCAGAGGTCTCCCAGGAACTGGAGGTATAAGGATTGGAGGTTTCTGTAGATACTCTTTTATCTTCTCGAAAGCCCTTTGACAATCTTCATTCCACCTGATAGCCTGATCTTTCCTCAACAATTTGAAAATTGGCTCACACGTGGTTGTTAGGTGAGAGATGAACCTTGCAATGTAGTTCAACCTCCCTAAGAAACTACGGACTTGCTTCTCTGTTCTTGGCTCAGGCATTTCCTGTATTGCTTTCACTTTGTCAGGATCCACCTCAATCCCTTTTCCGCTAACAATAAAACCCAGCAATTTTCCCGATCTCACCCCGAAAGTGCACTTATTCGGATTAAGTCTCAGTTTGAATTTCCTCAAACGCTCAAACAGTTTCTGCAAATTCAACAAATGTTCTTCTTCTGTCTGAGATTTGGCAATCATATCATCCACATAAACCTCGATTTCATGATGAATCATATCATGGAACAGAGTTACCATAGCTCGTTGATATGTTGCTCCAGCATTTTTCAGACCAAACGGCATCACCTTGTAGCAGAAAGTGCCCCATGGGGTTATGAAAGTTGTCTTTTCCATGTCCTCTGGTGCCATCTTGATTTGGTTATAGCCAGAAAAGCCATCCATGAAGGAGAATACCGAGAACTGAGCTATATTATCCACCAAAACGTCGATGTGAGGTAATGGGAAATCATCTTTAGGGCTAGCTCTGTTCAGATCCCGGTAGTTGACACACATCCGTACCTTTCCATCCTTCTTAGGTACTGGGACGATGTTTGCAACCCATGGTGGATAATTGGTGACTGCTAGAAACCCTGCATCCAACTGTTTTTGCACTTCTTCCTTTATCTTGACAGCCATCTCTGGTCTTGTTCTTCTGAGCTTCTGCTTGACCGGAGGACAACCTTCTTTGAGAGGCAAGCGGTGTACCACGATGTCTGTGTCCAGCCCAGGCATGTCCTGATAAGACCAGGCAAAGATGTCAACGTATTCTTGCAGCAATTCAATCAGCCCTTTCTTCACATCATCTCCCAAAACAGCCCCTATTTTGATTTCTCTCTTGGCGTCTTCGGTGCCGAGATTAATCACTTCAACAGACTCTTGATGCGGTTGAATGACCCTTTCTTCCTGTTTTAATAACCTGGTAAGTTCTTCAGGGAGTTCACAGTCTTCATCACCCTCTTCTTCAGCTTGAAAGATTGGATTTTCAAAGTCGAAGCGAGCCATAGCAAAACCGTTATCAATAGGATCCGGTGATGTGCATCTGGATGAGTGATGGTATGTGCTTATGAGTGTGAACAAGAAGTGAAAACTAAACAAAACATTGCCATTTTTTTATTTTGAAAAACTGCAAAAATAGAAAGACAGGGAACGAAATATTTGAATGCAAAAATACGTCCTTTATTTATGATAAAAATGCAAGTGTCACATAGATGGGCCCTACAATGAGTCATTACGCCCTGGGCGGAACGTAAGACTTGGATATGCATGAATAAACAAAGAAAATTACTCTTCAAGAAGAGTGACTTGGATGATCTCTTCAGAAGACCAATTGTTGATGACTTCACCCGGGATCCTCGGACGCACCCAATTGTCAATGTCACAATCCCTATCCCCATCTTCTTCGTTGATTGCAGAGACTAATTTGACTTCTTCTTCAACCATGTTAACGTTGGCTCCACCATGCTGGGGCATGGGATTGTTGACGACATTCGGAGCTGGTGCAAGGTCAATGGCCTTTGAATCTATGAGGTCCTGAACTACGTGCTTAAAAGCTTTGCAGTTCTCAATGTCATGGCCAGGTGCCCCAGAGTGGAAGCTACACCTAGCGTTGGCGTCGTAACCCACCGGAAGTCTACCAATAGGAGGAGCCAGAGTGCGCAATTGCACAAGTTGTAGTTGTTGAAGACTAGAAAGCAACTGAGCGTACGACATTGGAAGGGTGTCGAAACGCCGATCCATCATCCTTTGCCTCTGTTGATAAGCGGGTCTGTTACTCGGTTGTTGCTGCTGTTGATACTGAGTTGGTTGACGTTGTGATTGTTGTTGTTGTAGTGGTGCTGCAGCTGGAATGGTCACAGCCGTAACATACGGTTGCTGATGATAATTTTGAAAGTTATTCCTCCGGTTATCCCTGTTCTGATAAGAAGATATGGCATTTGCATCCCCTTCTCTCCTCTTCTGTCCCTGAATGAACGGCTTCTTCACCCCTGATGAGGATCCACCTCCACTCTGGATCTTGTATGTCTTTAGGTAATTCTCCACCCTTTCTCCAGTAGAGACCATATCAGCAAAGTTGGATGCATTGCACCCCACCAGACGCTCCAAGTAAGGTCCGGGCAGAGTATTCATGAACATGTTGGCCATTTCCTTTTCCAACATAGGAGGCTGAACACGGGAAGCTGTATCCCTCCAGCGTTGAGCGTATTCCCTGAAGCACTCATTGCTTTTAAGAGACAGATTCTGAAGTTGAGTTCTGTCCGGAGCCATGTCTGCATTATACTGATACTGCTTCACGAAAGCCTCTGCCAAATCCCTCCAGCAACGGATGTGGGCTCTGTCCAGCCTCATATACCATTCCAAGGATGCCCCAGCTAGGCTATCCTGGAAGAAGTACATAAGTAGCTTCTCGTCATCAGAGTATGCAACCATTTTACGGAAATAGGCTTGCACGTGAGTTTTGGGGCAAGAGCTGCCATTGTATTTGTCGAATATCGGGACCTTGAATTTCGGTGGCACCCTCACACCTGGGACCAGCCCCAAGTCAGCAACATCTACTCCCAGAGGATTCTGTCCTTCCACTGCCTTCAACCTTTCTTCCAATCTTCTAAACATGGGGTCCATGCCAAAGTCTTCCTGAAGCAAGGGGAACTGATCATCCTGACCATCCTGAATGGGTTGTTGACCGGAGGTGACATGTAGGATTGGGATAGGCCCCGATCCATTGGGTCCATTAGCCTCTCCAGCTGGAGGATCAGCCAACGTCTCCGGTTGAGTAATAGGGGGATCCCTCTGCACCAATAATCTAAGCTCCTGCTGTCCTTGAGCCACCCCTTGAACCAAATCCATGAATTGATTCATGCGAATCTTCATCTCGGCGAGCTCTGCCTGTAGGCTTTCCATTACTCTCTGTTGATTCCTGCGGGTACCGTATCGGTGAATGCCTGAGTCAGCTATCCTGCTAGTGGGACACCAAACAAACTGAGAACACTGTGGCGATACCTGTTATGCCAGACATGCGGATGACTATGCAAATGCAATGACATGTTTATCAATTCCAAAAGTATTCTACCCCCTTGATTCCAGTCTCACATTTGATAAACAGTGTAAGAAAAGAGACTAAGCCGTTGATGAGAACCAAGAAAATTCCGACTAGAATCAAGTAGAAGATATAAACCCCACAGAAATGGATAAACATGTGTTAAATGATATGAATGCAAATGATGTGATGCAACGATGTGAATGCAATGCAGTGGCATGTCAATCAGGATTGCTGTATCTGCTTGAACATCTGTCAGGTTGCACTGTCTGGAGAGAAATTAAGAGCACACCAAACAAAGGTCATGGGATGGATCATGTTATCCTTAATATCAACCACCCATTTTGGCGGATTATGGTTTACACCTTATCAATACCCGAGTTTCATTGATATTAAGGATACCTGATCGGATCAACCATGAATCAAGGGTTTGTCGCAAGTCACGAGCATGGAGTTTAGGTTAAGAACCACCCAAAAGGAGTGTACTAAGGTTTAAACCTGCCAAACATGTTCTACAAAAGGTTCCCATAGTCATAATCCCATCTTTCGGATATTATCAGAGGAACGACTACTCGTATTCCCACAATATTCTCAAGAGAGACTCTTATGAGTGTAGTATCGCGTAACAATCGTATCAAATCTTACATTTGAACGACTTTCGCACTACGTCCTACGAATAGGCCAAGATGGGTTAGGTAAACTAAGGTCCTTGGCTTCTTAGGTCTATATTGGAACAAGTAATGTCTAACCACAACTTACTTATGTGACATTATTGATCTCAACATGACCTCCACCAAGTGAATGGGCTTGCAAGTCAACTCGCTAAGGAATACTCCACACAAGTTGACAGGACTATGCCATTCTCCTATCTTAAGTGCACTCGAGTTCGGGTATAGAACTCATCTCACAAAGATCACCAAGCAGCCATAGCCAACCAACAGATACAACAATGATATGTACACAATGTAATAAGGTAAAGCAGGTAAATAAATAACTGTACAAAAGCATGAACACCCAATAAACAAACAAACTACAAAAGATAGGAGGGACTCGCTTAGGGAAGATGGACCAGCAAGAGGTCAACTTCTTAGATCCCCAGCAGAGTCGCCAGCTGTCGCAACTTGAAAAATACAGTGCGAAAAAAACAACCGGCGAAAGAGAATGACAGGAGAGTCGCCACCGTGCGTTATTCATCCCAAAGGAGGGAAAGGAAACGCTCGAAGTAAACCTGAAAAAAGGAAAGGACAAGACGGGGTCTCGCAACCAAATCTTGGGTTCGGGAGTCGGTTATGCGAAGGGAATGTATTAGCACCCCTACGCATCCATAGTACTCTACGGGATCCACTTTTGTAGTTTTTGTCTAAAGGGTGCGGGTTTACCTAATGTGTTTATTTACTAAAAAGGTTAAGAGAAATGACTCGCGCGGATGTCGCATCCACTGCATACGTATCTCATCTGAATATGAGAATCAGAGTCTTCGTAGCTCGGCTGACCTATGGGTTGGGGATGTGTGCTCGCTAAGACATCGCGTCTTATGCCTACGTATCTCATCTGGAATGAGAATCAGAGCAAGCCGTAGTTCGGCTAACTACGGGGTTATGGATTGGGTTTTGGACGAACGACGTCACTACGCAATCTACCGGATGCTCGACCTTTGGAGACTTACTCGCCTGTAGTAGAAGGAGTAAACGTGTTGCTTTGGGTTTAAGGGTTTGGGATGCTCGAGGGCAAACAGGCAGTCCTTGACGAAGGAACCGCGCTACCTGCAGGGATATGAATACAAAACACAAAACATGTATCTCAAAGTAAAATGCCACCAAGGGGCCCAAACATTGCCTCCTATCGAGGTCTTCCAGCTAAGAAAGCGATAAAGTATGAGAAAGGGAAAAAATTACCACACGGATAAAGATCCGAAGCTATAGCAGTTAAAGGGGCAAGAAACCCTGAAATGTCTCCAGCTGGACCGTCAAAGGAAATCAGTCAACACGAATAATCAGAATAAAAACTCCAGGGGGTATCCCACAAATAAAGTGGGAAACCACGCGAGTGTCTCTGCGAAAGCCATGTGAGCCCTCACAAAACTCGACAAAGGGTTAGAGCAGCAGGATGAAATCAAGAGAAAACAATGTCATGGAAACACAAGACAGGTTAGAATAAACAAAATAGGGTAACCCAGAGTTGCCCCTAAATCAAAGTGTAACCACATGAATAATTCCATCAAAATTCACAAAAGGCTCACAAAAAAGGTATCAAATTAACCCATAATACCTCATACATTTAGAGCATTCAAATTAAAGGCATAAAGATGATGGATATAGGGCAAACCTGATTGGAGAGCTTGATTGAAATTGAGTTGCACCCGTGAGGTTTACAAGTTGAGTTCCCTTCAGGGTTTGGAGGTTGCTCTGAACTCTGTTAGTTCTTCTCTCACTATCTTTTTCCTCGGGGTTTTGTTCCAAGGAAACCTCAGAGTGTTTTGTTTCTCCTCAAAATCCCCCTTTGTTCTGTCTTCTTTCTCTCACTATCTTTTTCCAGTGAATCTCCCAGTGTAACTCCAAGTGTGTTTTCCTCTACTGAAACTTCAGTATTTATAGACTGATTTTCGTGGGTAGTGGGCTCAAATGAGGGAGACCCAAGTCCAAAATAATTTGTTATATCTTATTTATTTATTTTATTTATTTATTTAATTAATTAATTAATTAATTAATTAATTATTTTTTTTTTTTCGTTTTTTTTTTTTTTTCCAGGAAAAATGAAAGGTAAATTTTGGGGTATTACACATGGGTTTGGAGAGTTCGAACATTCTCTCCTTCAACGATGTTGGCGAGGCCTTCGTCAAGCAATATAAATACAATGTGGATATGGCCCCTGATAGGGACCAGTTGAGGGCAATGTCGCAAAAGGATAAAGAGACCTTCAAAGAGTACGCCCAGAGATGGCGCGAATTGGCAGCTCAGATAGTGCCTCCCCTAGAGGAAAAAGAGATGACCAAGATCTTCTTGAAGACCTTGAGCTCGTTTTACTACGAGAGGATGATAGCCAGTGCTCCCTCAGATTTTACCGAGATGGTGAATATGGGGATGAGACTGGAAGAAGGGGTCCGTGAAGGACGCTTAACTCGAGACGAAGGCTCTTCGGCAAAAAGATATGGAAGTTTTGCGAAGAAGAACGAGGGAGAGGCACATGTCGTGTCTTCCCATGTCAAAAGAAGACCCTCTGTGAAGAGGAAGATGGCTCGCCCAGTCAACAATCAACATCAGGTGGCTCATATAGCACCTGTTTTCAGGGAAGCTCAGCATCATCAGCAACCGCAAACTCAGCAGTATCATCAACAACAACAGCGTCCACAACAGCAGGCCTATCAGCCTCGAAATAACAACAACAATGCCAGCACCAGCTATGAGACGAAGAGGGTCACATTTGATCCAATTCCGATGACTTATGCTAAACTCTACCCGTCGTTGATCGATAGAAAGTTGATCACTCCGCGAGACCCTCCCGCTGTACCTGCTAACCCCTAGTGGTGGTACAAGCCTGAACTTCATTGTGTGTATCATTCCGGTGCTCCCGGACACGACGTAGAGAACTGTTATCCCTTGAAGACCAAGGTGCAAGACCTTGTGAGAAGCGGGATTTTATTTTTCGAGGATGTCGGTCCAAACGTAAAGAAGAACCCATTGCCCGAGCATGGGAAGTCTGTCAATATGGTCCAGGGTTGCCCTGGCAAGTACAAGGTGAAATATGTCAGTCATATCCGGCAATCGCTGGTTGAGATGCACATATTGCTGTGTGACTATAGCCATTATGAGCATGACCATGATAGATGCAGAGTCTGTTCTGTCAATCAGAGAGGATGTCGCCAGGTGCGCAAAGATGTGCAAGAGATGTTGGACGAAGGAGTCATTGAGATCCTTCAAAATAGAAATGTTGACGAAGATGAGCCCGAAGTCAACGTAATTTCTCCGGTGTTCCTGATACCTGAGCCTGTTGTCATTAGGTATGATGGTAGCAAGCAGAAGGCTCCTCCTGCTCTCGTCATCAAACCATCCGGACCTGTACCGTACTCCTCCGAGAAAGCGATTCCCTATCGCTACAACGTTGTGGCAGTGGAAAATGGGAAAGAGGTGTCATTGCCCTCCTCATCTGTTGTTAACATTGCTGATGTCAGTGGTTTGACCCGCAACGTTCGTGCATTTTCGGCACCGTTGAAGCCTCAATCTGACACTCGAGGAAGTGTTGATACTGGTTTTGTTGAACGTCCGATTGGAAACGCTGTGAGCACTCCGAATCCGGCACTTGTTGTTAAGCCCTCCTCCGTATTGAAAACTCTTGCTTCCGCTGGCCCGAGTGGCAACATAAAAGAAGATTGTGATGAGATGTTGAGGCTCATCAAAAGGAGCGAGTACAACGTTGTAGACCAGCTTCTACAAACGCCATCCAAAATATCTGTGTTGTCATTGCGTTTGAATTCAGAACCACACCGAGAGGCTCTGTAGAAGGTTTTGGATGTGGCGTACGTAGATCACGATGTCACGATAGAACAATTTGATAGCATTGTTGCAAACATTACCGCTTGTAACAACTTGAGTTTTTGTGACTCTGATCTCCCCGAGGAGGGAAGAGACCACAACTTGGCTTTACATATATCTATGAGCTGCAAAGACGACGCCATGTCCAATGTTCTGGTGGACACTAGGTCATCGTTGAATGTATTGCCAAAATCAATTCTTGCGAAGCTGTCATGTCAGGGGCCTCCCATGAGGCAGAGTGGAGTAGTTGTGAAGGCTTTCGATGGGTCTCGCAAAACTGTGATTGCCGAGGTTGATCTCCCAGTCAAAATTGGACCAAGTGATTTCCAGATTACCTTTCAGGTTATGGATATTCACCCATCGTATAGCTGTCTTTTAGGCAGACCATGGATTCACGAAGCGGGCGCCGTGACATCCACCCTACACCAGAAATTGAAATTTGTAAAGAATAAGAAGTTGGTGGTGGTAGGGGGAGAAAAGGATCTCCTGGTTAGCCATTTGTCTTCCTTCTCTTATATAGATGCTGAGGATGAAGTTGGAACTCCGTTCCAAGCTTTATCTATTGCTGAGCCTATTAAGAAAGGAACTTCTTCATTTGCTTCCTACAAAGATGCGAAGTTGGCCATTGAGCATGGTGGAACTGCTGGTTTGGGACAAATGATTGAGTTAAAAGACAATAAGTCCCGGGCTGGCATAGGTTATTCTTCTGGGGTTTCCAATAGGCAAGGTTTGTTCAAGAGTGGAGGTTTCATCCACACCAGTCAAGACGAGGAAGTTGCTGCCGTCTTGGAAGAGGACGAAGAGGATTCTGGAAACTTCGTCATCCCTGGAGGGATCTGCAATAATTGGGTCGCTGTGGATATTCCAACAGTTATCCATAAGTCAAAGTAATGTGCATTGTGTTTAAAAACCCTTCTCCCATGCCAAAAGGAGAAGTGATGACATTGTTGGCGCATAAATTCAATGATATTTTCATTCAATAGATTCATGTTAAATGTTTGTTTTTCCATTTATTTTCCCTTTTCGCTTTTGCATGAAATTGGTGATCACATAAAACCTCAAAAATAGAATAAAATCAATCTTTTCATCTGCATAATGATTTGCCTTGTTTGAATTCTAAAGTTCTTTATATCCAAAATCATTATGCAGGTTAATCAAACCCATTGAACATAATGACCCAACACCATCTCCCAACTTTGAATTCCTTGTATTTGAGGCAGAAGAAGATGATGTTGAAGAGGTTCCTGACGAGATTACCCGTCTACTTGAGCATGAAGAGAAGATCATTCAGCCACATCTTGAGAATCTAGAAACAGCCAACTTGGGGTCTGAGGATTGTGTGCGAGAAGTGAAGATTTGGGCACTCCTGGAAGAGTCTGTTAAGAAAGGGTTGATTGAGTTGCTACGAGAATATGTTGACGTCTTTGCCTGGTCATATGAAGACATGCCTGGTCTAGATACAGATATTGTGCAACATTTCCTACCTTTGAAGCCTGAGTGCGTGCCTGTGAAGCAGAAGCTCAGAAGAACTCATCCTGATATGGAAGTAAAGATCAAAGAGGAAGTTCAGAAGCAAATTGATGCGGGGTTTCTGGTGACTTCTACATATCCTCAATGGGTGGCCAATATTGTGCCCGTGCCTAAGAAAGATGGAAAAGTCTGGATGTGCGTATACTATAGAGACTTGAATAAGGCTAGCCCGAAAGATGATTTTCCTCTACCACATATTGATATGTTGGTAGATAATACAGCTAAATTCAATGTCTTCTCATTTATGGATGGATTTTCCAGATATAATCAGATTAAAATGGCACCCTAGGATATGGAGAAGACGACATTCATCACACCTTAGGGAACATTCTTGTCATACGGTGAACTGACTTTATGTGTTTTGCTTTGTAAAGCAAATGTCGCGGTTAGCAAGAGTCGCCACCGACTTTTCTTTTATCCAATAAGGAAAGGTGGAAAAGAACAGGAAAGACCTTAATTAGATTTTGGGTTCGGGAGGTACATTATACAAAGGGAAGGTGTTAGCGCCCTTTGTATCCATGGTTATCCATGGGCTCTTAATTGCTTGATCACTTATGTTTGTCTGAAGAAAAAAGAAAAAAAAAGTGTTTGTGAATTGTTTATAAAACGTTTTGAAAGGAGAATTTAACTTTGTAATGATTCTCGTATGAATGTATACAAAGTGGTTATCTCGTTTAGTTTTGAAAATGGTTTAGAAAAATATAACTCAGTAATGATTCTAGTATGAATGTATACCAAGTGGTGATTTTCTAGTATTTGTGAAGTGTGAAAAGTATTTTTAAATTGTTAGTAAGCAATTAAGAGTTATACCTACCCAAGGTCTTGATGGGCATTTCAGATTTTGCTCATTCTTCAAGACTGATTGAGGAAAGTGCGAAATAAACCACCTAGACAATAAAGGTATGCAGCACATGAGAGTCCCTTGCCTTTTCATAGTACGAGTGTGAAGGGAATGCAAAATGTCTCCAAGCAAGGTAGGCACAGGGTTATGAGTGAGAAATATCTTAATAGCATTCATATCTATGAATTGGTCAGGGTTAGGAAATAACACCAAACCGTAGATCAGTAATGCTAGGACATCTTCAAAAGCATGGACATTCATAACTTTTAGGAATTCTCGGGCCTTATTTATCAGAAATTTGGTAAGTAAACCCTTAATTCCACTTCTTGTTATCCAATTGGTTTCAATGTCGGACTTCGTCATGTGTAAAGCCGCGGCAACTTCTTCAGACTTCGGAATCTTTTCTAAACCACTGAAAGGTGCTTGATCAAGGATAGGTATCCCAAGCATCCTGGAGAATTCTTCTAATGTGGGTACCAACTGATAATCTGGGAAGGTGAAGCAATGATGTTTAGGATCGAAGAACTGGAACAGCACTCTCATCATACCTTCTTTGAAATCAATGGTAACCAAATTGAGGAGATGACCATGTTTCTTGATGAACTGAGTCTGATCAGGAAGCTCTGACACTAAATCCTTTAGTTGAGGAGAGATTGCTACAAAATTGATCCGAATGGTCTTTCTGGAAGCCATAGCCCTGTTTCAGAGCAAAGTTAAATCCCTAAGTCCTTGAAATGGTTAGTACAATGCCATGATGTTATGATGTTATGATGTTATGATGTTATGATGTTATGATGTTAAGTAATCAACAAGCACAAACAAGTCACACAACAATCATTCCTAGGTTTTAAGGCTTGCATGAGTTCCATAGGTAAGTACCCTCCCCACTGAAGTTTGATTGGTTCAACCTGTCCTAGAATAGTAACCGGGTTCTAGAAGGATCTCCAATCATTGACCTTTCCTTAAGTCCACTTCAGTGCAACACCAAGTGGTTGACCAAAGCTTCCCTAAAGTCCAATCTCAAAGAGTGTAGCATCGAGTCTCAACCAACCCCAGTCGGAACCGAAGTCAGTTATCTCACTACTTTCTAATGGCTAGGATGAGTCAATTAGGGTTCTAAAGGTCTGGTTAACGCTTTGATGACACCACGCGGACGCCAAATTTTTCCTCAAGTAAACATGAGGAACATCAGGACATCCAAAGTGTCACGTTAACCGTAGCCATCATTTTAACCATTCCAGTATACGCCGGATAGTCGCGATGATCTTTTGCTACTTACCTAAGGTACACTAGATCCGGGTGTAGGATCTTTCACTCAAGCATGAAATACCCAAGCAATCCCTTAAAAGTAAATCAGACAATTTGAATAAGTGATATTGTTTTTAAGGTAACCTCTCTTTTTAAAGTATTTTTCCCCAGCAGAGTCGCCAGTTCTGTCATACGGTGAACTGACTTTATGTGTTTTGCTTTGTAAAGCAAATGTCGCGGTTAGCAAGAGTCGCCACCGACTTTTCTTTTATCCAATAAGGAAAGGTGGAAAAGAACAGGAAAGACCTTAATTAGATTTTGGGTTCGGGAGGTACATTATACAAAGGGAAGGTGTTAGCACCCTTTGTATCCATGGTTATCCATGGGCTCTTAATTGCTTGATCACTTATGTTTGTCTGAAGAAAAAAGAAAAAAAAAGTGTTTGTGAATTGTTTATAAAACGTTTTGAAAGGAGAATTTAACTTTGTAATGATTCTCGTATGAATGTATACAAAGTGGTTATCTCGTTTAGTTTTGAAAATGGTTTAGAAAAATATAACTCAGTAATGATTCTAGTATGAATGTATACCAAGTGGTGATTTTCTAGTATTTGTGAAGTGTGAAAAGTATTTTTAAATTGTGAGTAAGCAATTAAGAGTTATACCTACCCAAGGTCTTGATGGGCATTTCCTATCCTTGTGGGGGGTAAAACTGTCCTTACTATTGAGAAGTAAGTAGTCTTATCCTTTGGATGTAAAAGGGTCATCGTAGGGTCCTTGATTAGTCATTGAAGGCAACATTTGTAAGGATACCTTAGCATTCGAAGGGACTATCATCATTTAACCGTAGGCTACACCGAAGGGTCATCGAGGGACAAAATCATATATTCGAAGGCGACATCAAGAGGGACTATGATTTATTTTATAGGGACATGATGATTTAATCGAAGGGTCTTTGCTAAGTGTATCCCCACATTCGCGGGACATGACCGTAATACCGTAATACCGTAAGGCAATAAAGAGAGGTCCAAGATCACATATTCAAAGGCAATATTTTGCAATTAATTAAGTATTTAAGCTGAATTTCCACATTATAATCAATTAGGTAATTAGGATGCATCTCCACATTAAAACCGATTGCGTAATCAGGATGAATCCACATTAAAATTAATTACGTAATCAGGATGAACTTCCACATTAAAATTAATTAAGCGATTAGGATGAATCTCCACATTAAAATTAATGAAGTAATTCAGAATCCATCTCCATAAGGGTATCCCACGAATAAAGTGGAATACCTAGCCGGCCGTTTCTTCGGGGATATGTAAGCCTTTACACAATTCAGCACACGGGTTAGAATATCGAGCTAAAGTGCAATTGAAAATTGCACCCCCAAAATAAACACAGCAGTCATAAGGCCAAATAATGCGTGATTATAGTAAATCCCGATTAGATAAACATAAGACAGAACGGAACAGAAAAAAAAACAGCACTGTCGCGCTCGCTCCTGCCTCGCCTAGCGAAGGCTTAGCGAGTGTTCGCCCTAGGCTCGCTTGGCGATGTGCTAGCGAGCGGCCACGGGTTGTGAATTTGATAGCAGCATGATCTCCGGAACCCTGAACTTTATGGCATTTAATTACAGGAATAACATGGTCAAACATTCAGGGTATTCAGGCATACTTAAATTCACATGTTAAATCAAATTACATATCCGAAAATTTAATCATGATGCATTATGTATGTAAAGATTACCGATTGGAAGCATAAAACAGTAATGATGCGCAAACCTGTTTGCACTTGCAATGTGGAAAGGGACTGATCACTCTAGGTATCGGATTGAGTTGGGCGGCGGTAGCTTCGGTGCGGATGAGCGGCCTTCAGGGTTTCTTTACTCGGAATTTTCTGAGTTAGTCTCCAGGGTTTCTATGCCAGGGTTTCTGTCCGTCTTCCTCCTCCTTTTCGTGACTGAAGTGTCGGTATTTATAGTGATTGTGGTGACCTAATGGGCTCAGAATGAAGCCCGAAAATTCTGATATATCGCAAGCTTCGCTAGGCGAGCGTTGTAGCGAAGGGTTCGCTAGGCGAAGGATTTGCTCGCCTAGCGAGCAGGCCATTTGTGACCTAATGGGCTCAGAATGAAGCCCAACAATTCTGATATTCGCAAGCTTCGCTAGGCGAAGGAGTTACTCGCCTAGCGAGCAAGCTAGTTTGGGCCTTTTTCTGAATTGGGCCTGTTGTGAGCTGGGCTTTTGTTCCCTTAAGATCAATGCCTTGAGTAATGAGTTGGAGTGCCTTGAAAAATGCCTTGTAATATTAACGGGAAAATTTTGGGGTATGACAGCTGCCCCTGTTCAATATTCTTAAACCGAGAGAGTTAGAATGGTGTGTACGCCATTCGTGGTCTGGAGGTAGAAGATTATTGAACACTAGAATGCCCTAAAAATTTGCACTTGTTAATCAAAGGTTAGTCGTGATGGAGATGGGCTTAAAGATGCCATCCAGGAAGTTTGATGATGAGAGCTTCAGAGTGCGTCGTACGTTAGACGATATCTGAAGACATGGGTGTCATACCGGGTCATACGCTAGACCGTATAGTGAGTCATCCATTAGGCTGTCGACTTCGCTGGGGAGTCAGAGTGTGTTATACACTACTGGGGATAAAGGATCAGAATGGATCATACGCTAGACCGTATCTGAATAGCAAAGTGAGTTGTTCATTAGGCGGATGACTTCACTGGGGAGAATGGATCGTACGCTAGATCGTATCTAAGTTGCGGAATGAGCCGTGCGTTAGGCTGTATCTGACGAAGGTAGAATCAGGATGGATCGTACGCTAGATCGTGTCTGAGTAGCAGAAGGAGCCGTCCGTTAGGCTATATCTGATGATGAAAGGGGTAGTCATATGCTAGACTACATGTCATAATGTACCGTACGCTAGGTAGCATCTGAGGATTTGAAGGTCCAACTGGGTCGTACATTAGACCGTATTGGAGTAGTTGAAGGTCAGAACGGATCGTACGTTAGATCGTATCTGAGTTGAAGGAGTCATATGTGGAGAGGAGTCAGAATAAACCGTACGCTAGGCTATATCTGATAGTATTTGTATATGTTGTATCTGGGGTGGGCTTAAAGATGCCACCATTGGGAGGATATCAGAGTGCTTGTCAGAATGAATGTTCATATGGATGATATCTGAGAGATGTAGTTGAATCTTGAATGTAATTGATAAAGATGTCCGTCTGAATGGACCTTTTATTTTGACTATATCAGGAGGATAATTAACCTGAAAAATAAAGTTAGCTTCATGCTATGTCATGATACATGAGATGTTTTATGCTTATGAAAACAAATGCGAGCAATGTATGCATGCGTATGCTGTGAAATGATGTAATGAATGAATTATGTGTCTGGAAAGCTTTTCCTGGAGACTCCCTGGGGAAAATAAATTCCCATCTTCTGGTTGGAGATACTTGTATTGATGACCCTTTCTCAGCTAGGGATACTTGATTCCTGTCCGATGGTAGAAATATTTAACAGAAGCCTGGCTGGGGGTGGAAGAGATGATCAGCCTGTCTGGTGATGCTGACCTCTTCTGGGAAATAGCTGGTTTTGCCGGGGAATAATGCCAATATCTTCTGGGGAATTACTGGTTCTTACTGGGGAATAGAATTGGCGACGGATTCTTTGGAAGCGTGGTTAGACCTTCTCCTTGATCCTGAAGTCTCGTAGTGATTGCTATTTCTATTTTATGCATGCATTTTTGGTACACATCAATCATATTCAAATGCACATATCAATTCAAATTAAATCAATGGACGTTTACACAAACAAAACGGAAACAGTAAAACAAAAGCATTTTTTTGGAAATAAAATTATATTGATTTTGAAAGGGGGCCTATAAACAGGCAATTTGTGTACAAAGAGACAGAAATCCTAGTAAGAGGAAATTGTCAATGAAACAAATAGAAAGCTATGCAGCAACAGTCCTATTGATTTTAGTTCCACTACTGTCATTATGTCTTCAAGCATCTCATCTCCTGCTGTCGGATAGAAGTGATTGGCTTGTTCAGTCCCTTGAATTTGGGTGAAGCTGACTGAGAACGGGACATAGTCATACGCTTTTAATCCCTAATTTTTGCCTGGACCGCCTTTTCAGGTTTTCAGTCCACCAGGATACCCTTTTTTGCCCAAGTCGCCTTTTCAGGTTTTCGACTTGCCGGGTGTACATTTTTATATGTTTATCCCTAATTTTTGCCCGAACCCTTTTGGTTCGCCGGGATGCCCTTACTTTTGCCTAGGTACGTCGACCTAGTGGGTCTTTTTTTTATGCGTAGTATTTTTTGACTATGTCTGCGTTCACGGGATGTGGGAAGTCTTCGCCATCCATCGTAGCAAGTATCATGGCTCCACCAGAGAATACCTTCTTAACTACAAATGGCCCTTCGTATGTGGGGGTCCATTTGCCTCTGGGATCACCTTGTGATAGAATGATACGCTTGATCACCAAGTCGCCAATTTGGTACACCTGTCTCTTGACCCCTTTGTTAAATGCCCGGGTCATGCGCTTCTGATATATCTGCCCATGGCAAACAGCCGCAAGTCTCTTTTCATCAATCAAACTTATCTGATCGAGTCGAGTCTGAATCCATTCATCCTCGTCTAAACCTGCCTCTTTCATGATTCTTAGCGAGGGAATCTGAACTTCCACCGGTAAGACGGCTTCCATTCCGTAGACTAAAGAGAAAGGAGTTGCCCCTGTCGAAGTGCGTACTGAAGTGTGATAACCATGAAGAGCAAATGGTAACATCTCGTGCCAGTCTTTGTACGTTACTGTCATCTTTTGTATGATCTTCTTGATATTCTTATTAGCAGCCTCCACGGCGCCGTTCATCTTTGGCCGGTACGGAGAAGAGTTATGGTGTTTTATCTTGAATTGCGTGCAGAGTTCAGTAATCATCTTGTTGTTCAAATTAGTTCCATTATCAGTGATAACTCTTTCAGGGACGCCATATCGACAAATAAGACTATTCTTGATGAACCGTGCCACCACATTCTTGGTGACGGAAGCAAATGAGGCTGCCTCTACCCACTTTGTAAAGTAATCAATAGCCACGAGGATGAAAAGATGTCCATTAGAAGAAGTAGGTTTAATCTCCCCAACCATATCAATGCCCCACATTGCAAAGGGCCAAGGGGCTGTCAACACGTTCAATGGAGCAGGAGGCACATGTACTTTATCCGCATAGATCTGGCACTTGTGACAAGTTCTGGAGTGATGGTGGCAATCAGCTTCCATGGTAGACCAATAATACCCTAATCTCAGAATCTTCTTGGCCATTGTATGTCCACTAGAATGAGTCCCAAAAATACCGTCATGCATGTCTTCCATAATCTTTTCTGCTTCCTTTTTATCCACACAACGAAGCAAAGTCAAATCATGATTACGCTTGTATACTGTCCTATTACTCAAAAAGAACTTAGCGGAGAACTTCCTCAGGAATTTTCTGTCATTGATGGATGCCCCTTCAGGGTATTCCTGAGTTTCTAAATATCTTTTTACTTCGTGGAACCAAGGTTTCTCTTCTACTTCATCAGCGTTAAGTTCATAACAATATGCTGGTTCATCTAGCCGTTCAATGGTGATCATGGGAGCTTCATTGTCCCATCTGACTCTGAACATAGATGACATGGTGGCTAAGGCGTCTGCCAACTGATTCTCCTCTCGTGGAATATGTCCGAATGTAATCTCTTCAAAATATGGGATTAATGTCAACACCCGCTCTCGATAAGGGATGAGATTCGGATGTTTAGTGTCCCATGCTCCTTTGATCTGACTGATTACCAAAGCTGAGTCTCCGTACACACTCAAAAATTTGATTCTCAGGTCTATAGCAGCTCTGAGTCCCAAAATACATGCTTCGTACTCAGCCATATTATTGGTACAATCGAAACATAGTCTAGCAGTGAAAGGCGTATGGCACCCCTTGGGAGAAATAATTACAACACCAACACCATTGCCCAACGCATTAGAAGATCCATCGAAAACCATAGTCCAGCGGGATCCCAGTTCGGGTCCTTCATCTGGTCCAGGTTCTTCGTAATCAGTAACAAGCATGACATCCTCATCTGGGAACTCAAAATTCATAGATTGGTAATCATCCACTGCTTGATGAGCCAAATGATCAGCTAGCACGCTTCCTTTGATTGCTTTCTGGGTAGTATACTGGATATCATACTCTGTTAAAATCATCTGCCATCTCGCTATTCTTCCGGAGAGGGCAGGTTTCTCAAATATGTATTTGATGGGATCCATCTTAGAAATCAATAAAGTGGTGTGATTTAACATATACTGTCTTAGTCGGCGAGCCGCCCAGGCCAAAGCACAGCAAGTTCTCTCGAGCAGTGAGTATCTTGTTTCACAGTCGGTAAACTTTTTGCTAAGGTAGTATATGGCATGTTCTTTTCGACCAGACTCGTCATGTTGCCCCAACACACACCCCATTGAATTTTCTAACACGGTCAAATACATGATTAGAGGTCTTCCTTCAACTGGTGGCACCAGAATTGGAGGTTCTTGGAGATACTTCTTGATTTTGTCGAAAGCTTCTTGACATTCATCATTCCATATCATCTCTTGCAGGTTTACAATTTCGATTGACTCTTCATGCGGCTGTATAGTCCTTTCTTCTTGCAGTAACAGTCTGGCAAGTTCTCCAGGTACTTCACAATCTTCCTCACTTCCATCCTCGGCTTGGTAGATCGGATTTTCAAAGTCATAATGAACAGTAGTAGAACTATTATCAACAGGATCCAGAGTGGGTATGGATCTCCAATTCGTTACGTGAGTGTGTGTAAGAAAACATAGCTTTTTTGGAAGATGACAGGAAAGATAAAGAGCGCAATATTTGAATGCAAAAAGTCCATTGATTTATTGAATGTGAATATGCTTATGAAAATGACAAAACCCTTAACAAATTAGCTATTGTGCCCCAGGCATAGGCATAATGCTTTAAGAAGTTCAATTGTAAAAACTAGAAAATTTGCAACACTAAAATAGACAATAACAATTACTCCTGACTAAAGGAAATCGGGATAGTGTCTTCAGCCTTCCAATTATTGAGTCCGTCACCAATTGTTGGGAAAATCCAGCTATCCAGATCGCAATTGCTATCAGCATCTTCTACAGCATTAACCTGATCTTTGACCATCCTTTCAGAGTTAAATCCCAAACCAGACTTGTCAGACTTGTATGGTACGTTGATCAGTTGACCCCAACCAGTACGACCACCATTTTCAACCACGGCTTGAGCGTCCTTCAGAGAAATCATGGCAGGAGGAGAACGAATAACCTTGGGCACAAGGGGAGTCGGCTTAAGGACAGGACTGGGCGGGTGAACCATTTCAAATAACTGAGTGGGAGTCTCAAAGAATTCGCCATCCATCTCGACGTATCTGAAGGCCTGCACACTACTGACAATATACTCTTCTTCTCCACACACAGTGACAATCTTACCCTCTATGGGATACTTCAGCTTTTGATGGAGAGATGAAGCTACGGCACTTGCCCCATGAATCCAAGGGCGTCCCAGCAAGCAGGAATAGGCAGGACGGATGTTCATTACATGAAAGATAGTGTTGAAGACCTGAGGTCCTATCTTGATAGGGAGGGCCACTTCACCGTGGACAACGCTCTTCGCACCATCGTAAGCACGCACCACAACGTCACTAGGCTTCAGTTCAATGCCTTTACAGTCAAGCTTATCGAGTACAGCTTTCGGTAGCACATTCAAAGAAGAGCCATTGTCGATCAATACATGAGCCAAGGTGATCCCCTTACACTCAATGGAGATGTGTAGAGCTTTGTTATGATTCTTTCCTGCTGGTGTCAGATCAGCATCGGAAAAGCCTAGGCCATTGTCAACAGTCAGGTTAGCAACATAGTTTTCGAACTGATCGACGGATGTCTCCTGAGGTACATGAGCGGTCTTCAAGAATTTGATCAATGCATTGGCATGAGATTCAGAAGATAACAACAAGGATAACATGGAAATTTTAGACGGAGTATGCCCCAGCTGTTCTACTACATCAAAATCACTCTTACGGATGATTTTCAGCATTTCCTCCACTTCCTGCTTGGCAACATCTTCAGTAGTAACTTCGACAAGTGCCTTTGACTGAGAAGGGTTGGTTATTGGTTCCTTTCCTCGAGTTTCAGGGGCGGGAGGTGAGATTTCTGGAGAGAAGATCCTTCCACTTCGAGTAACTTTACTAGTCCCAACAATGTCATTAGGATTAGCAGAATTACCCACTTGCTTTACGCCATGGATGTAAACATCACCTCCATAATCCCACGGAATGGCTTTGCTGGAGGAATACGGTACTGGGCCAGGCGCAGTAATGATTAGGGGAGCTACCTTGGGCTCAGCAGTAATCTTCGCAGGCACTCTAGTAGCGGTAATCTTCACTGGAACTTTGGACCTAGCAATCACAGATATTTCTTCAGTAGGGTTTTCCACCTTAGGAACCTTTTCGAAGAGAATTGTGCGATCATCCATCAGCCGTTGAATACCATTCCTCAACTTCAAGCACTCGTTGGGGCGGAGTATACAACGATCGCAATTTTCAGCACAACCTGGAAATAAACCAGCTTGCAATAAGTTCTTCTTGATGGTCAGGAGAGGAGATGTTAAATCAGCTACATTAGAAATATGAGAATTGTCATCCACATCATTAACAGTCTTGTCATGGTTAGGCATAGGTGCAGTGATGACATTAGGAGTCCCTGGAGGATCAAACTCAATTTCACCAGCGTCGATCATATCCTGAATCTTGTTCTTCAACGACCAACAATCGTTTGTATCGTGCCCGGGGCTATCGGAGTGATATGCGCACCTGGCGTTGGGATTATAACGAGAAGACGTAGTGTTGGGATTCGTAGGAGGATCTCTGAGGGTAATCAAATTTGCTTTTAGCATACCCTGCAGTGCCTGTGCTAAGGTCATATTGATCTTAGTAAACTGCCTTCTTGGCCTGTCTTGTCTGTGCTGGAAGTTTTGAGATGGCGGTGCTGCAATCGTAACTGCTCCAATGGTATGGTCACGATTTTTCTTGTTACGACCCTTTTGGCCGTACACAGCATTTGATTCGTTCCTCCCCTGGTAGGACCTTTTGGTGCTTGCTGTAACACCCCAATTAAAATAAGATAAGCATTTAATTTAAATTAATATTCTATTTATTAATTTAATCGAATAATTGGGAGTTTGGATTATTATTATTATTTTGAAATAATAATTATTGGGTTACTATTTATTGGAATAAAATAAGTTGGAATAATAAAAAGTCCCATTTTTGGTAAAAAGGGTTTTCACGTGAAAAGGAAACTCAGAGAAGCTGCTGAAAGAGAAAAAGGGCAAAAGGCAGAGCAAAAGAAGAGGAGAAGCTTGGAGCTCGGAAGCTGCCGGATTAACTCAGGTAAGGGGGGTTTATCATCAATTAACGGGTATTATGGGATGATAGGTACTGGGTAGTAATAGACCATTGTTTTACCTCTGATTGGATGATATATGTTGAATTTGTGAACTTTTGGGATGAACGAAATTTAGATTGTAATTGACGAAATTCGTAGGAATTTGAGATAGAAAGGTTAGCAATTTGTGAAATCGAAAGTGTATGATTCGTGTTAGATGATATGAATGAATTGTGTGTAAAATTTGGACTGTAGAAGGTTGAATTGGGTAGATCTCGTAGCAGGGAAAGCCATTGCAGATCTGGGAGCTCTGGTCTCTGGTCATACGCGTATGGCACTAGGCAATACGCGTATGAGATGTTGGTACGCGTATGGGGGGAAGCCTTACGCGTATGGGAGAAAAAGATGACATTTTGAACGTAAATTGGTCTCTGGTGGTACGCGTAATGGGAATGTGATACGCGTAGCATACGCGTACGAGACATGTGATACGCGTATGAGTTGGGCGAGGAAATGCGCAATACGCGTATGAGAGTGGGCATTACGCGTATGGGTTTGGCCAGGCGTGGGCAATACGCGTATGGCAGAGGCAATACGCGTATGGGCAGAATTGTGATTTTTCTGTGCTACTGTTGTGCAGTTTTTGGTTGTTTAGGCTGAGTGATGCGACTTAGCTGAGGTATGATGTGATAGGGATCATTTCCCGTTGTTTTGAGTAGCATAGGTATTAGTAGAGTGTGCTAATACTGTGTTTGATTATGTGGCATGATATAATATGCTTTTGTGATAAATTGTGTTGACAATGTGTGATGGTATACATGATGTTGTGAATGTATGCATTTGTGAATAGACTATCTTATGGCTTAGAGTGTGAGCATGTGTCTATTCTTGATTATTGTTGATGTTGCATTGCTAGGTGATTAGCATGCATATTGTGGCCTTCGGGTGGTAGCTAATTCCCATGGTGAGGAATTAGTGAGTTTAGTCATTATTGGACTGTTGTTGATTGTTGCATGCTAGGTGAGTAGCGTGCATTTCATGGCCCATTTGGGGTGGTAGCTAATTCCCATGGTGAGGAATTAGTGAGTGAGTCACTATGTCTCAAATGAGTGGGACTAGTGAGCTTGGTAGCCGTGCCTGGATTTGGACGGTGAGGTTGAACTATATGTTCACAACGTAGTCGGTACCGCATGCATAGAGTCTCATTGCATAATGAATGTATGGCATATGATATGAATGGATGTATTCCAGTATCATATGTGTGTTGTGTGTTGTATTGTTGTGTGACGTGTTGTTGATGTTGATTATGGTTGAGGATCTCCTGTTGAGTATGATGTTGAATTGTTGCTGAATGCGTAGTCTGATTAGGGTGAATTAATGTGTTAATTACTTGGCATTACATGTTGTTCTATAATGCTTATTATATTGATTGAGGAACTCACCCTTACAACTCTTTTTCAGGTAACGAGCAGTGATGTTGAGTAGAAGCTAGTACTATGGAGTCTAGTGTCGTCCTTAGTGGGTCATGCTCTGGTAGATGTAACATCGGGAGGGGATGTTTGACTATGTTTGAATTGAGTTGTTGATTAACTTTACATGTAATGTAATACATGATTTGAATGTTGATATTTTGTATCCGCTGCGAATTATGCAAAGAATCTTATTTTGATTAAATAAATGAGCATGACAGGATAATTTGATAATTTTTGTGAAATGATTGTGTGACACCCTTCGGGGCATAATTACTCTGATTAATATGTTAATATTTTTAATTAAATATTTGGGGTATTTAGAAGGGTGTTACATTAGTGGTATCAGAGCATAGTCGGTCGTGTCGAGTCGTAATTATTCTGTTTCCCCTGTACGGGATAGGTGTTGTGTAACCCTATCAGTACTTATTGTTTAGCTTGTTTGGGTTTCAGAATAGAGATGGCTGGAAGAGGTAGAGATGATGCTGCGATTGCTGAAGCTCTGGGTATGCTGGCTGGAGTACTTGGAGGGAATCCGAATGTTATGGGAATGGGAGCTGCTCGTCAACTGAGTGAGTTCCAGAAGAACAATCCTCCAATGTTCAAGGGAGCATACGATCCAGATGGCGCTCAGAAGTGGTTGAAGGAGATAGAGAGAATCTTCCGAGTAACTGAGTGTGCTGATAACCAGAAGGTCAGGTTCGGTACACATATGCTGTCAGAGGAGGCTGATGATTGGTGGGTTGCTACCCGCACTGAGTTGGAAACTGCTGGAAATGCTGATATTTCTTGGGCTGTGTTCAGAGAGAGATTTCTGAGGAAGTATTTTCCCGAGGATGTCAGAGGAAAGAAAGAGATAGAATTCTTGGAACTGAAGCAGGGTAACCGGACTGTTACGGAGTATGCTGCCAAGTTCACAGAACTGTCGAAGTATTACACTCCCTATGCTGAGGCTGCTGGAGAATTTTCCAAATGCGTGAAGTTTGAGAACGGGTTGCGCCCCGAGATCAAGCAGGCGATTGGATATCAGAGGATTAGAGTGTTTTCTGATTTGGTTGACTGTTGCAGGATTTTTGAACAGGATTCCAAGGCCAGGGCTGAGAGCTATCAGCAGAGGGTTGATAGGAAAGGCAAGAATCAGATCGATCGTGGGAAACCGTATGCAGCTGGCAAAGGTTTCCAGAGACAGAGTGGGATGAAGAGGCCTAGTGGGGGAGACTCTAGTGCTCCTGTTAAGTGTTACAGATGTGGTCAGGCTGGACATCGTATCCATGAGTGTACCAGTAATGAGAAGAAGTGTTTCAAATGTGGAAAAGGTGGTCATTTGGCTGCAGATTGCCGGTTGAAGACTGTGACTTGCTTCAACTGTGGAGAGGTGGGTCATATCAGTCCGCAGTGTTCTAAGCCAAAGAAAGAAAATCAGTCAGGAGGCAAGGTTTTTGCTTTATCAGGTTCTGAGACTTTTGCAGATGATCGTTTGATCCGAGGTACGTGTTATATTAATGGCTTTCCTCTTGTAGCTATTATTGACACAGGTGCGACTCATTCTTTTATATCCTTGGATTGTGCTGTGAAACTTAAGTTAGAGATATCTGAGATGTTGGGTAGTATGGTGATTGATACTCCTGCGAAGGGTTCAGTGACTACTACTTCTGTTTGTGTGAATTGTCCTTTGAGTATTTTTGGTAGAGCCTTTGGGATAGATCTTGTGTGTCTTCCATTAGTGCAGATTGACGTTATTCTGGGTATGAACTGGTTGGTGTTCAACCGAGTTTCTATCAACTGTTTTGATAAGACTGTGATATTTCCTGAGATTGAAGAAGGAAAGAGTTTGTTTCTATCAGCCAGGCAGGTGAATGAGGAAGTGGCAGATGGGGCAGAGTTGTTTATGCTGTTAGCGACTTTGGAAGCTAAAGATAAACTGGTGATTGGCGATCTAGCTGTAGTGTGTGATTTTCCTGATGTATTTCCGGAAGAAGTGAATGAATTGCCGCCAGAACGTGAAGTTGAGTTCTCGATTGATTTGGTACCTGGTACTAGACCGATATCGATGGCTCCGTATCGTATGTCTGCTGTTGAGCTAGCTGAATTGAAGAGTCAGTTGGAAGATTTGTTGGATAAGAAATTTATTCGTCCGAGTGTGTCACCGTGGGGTGCACCAGTGCTATTGGTTAAGAAGAAGGAAGGTACTATGAGGTTGTGTGTGGACTACAGGCAATTGAATAAAGTGACGATCAAGAATCGGTATCCTTTACCGAGGATTGATGATTTGATGGATCAATTGGTTGGTGCTAGTGTGTTCAGCAAGATAGACTTGAGATCTGGGTATCATCAGATACGTGTGAAAACTGAAGATATTCAGAAGACTGCTTTCAGAACGAGGTATGGACATTATGAGTATTCTGTAATGCCTTTTGGTGTGACTAATGCGCCTGGAGTATTTATGGAGTATATGAATAGGATTTTTCATCCGTATCTAGATCAGTTTGTCGTGGTGTTTATTGATGACATTTTGGTGTATTCGAAATCTGAAGAAGAGCATGCTGAACATTTGAGAGTGGTGTTGGAAGTTCTACGAGAAAAGAAGTTATTTGCTAAACTGTCAAAGTGTGAATTTTGGTTAGAAGAGGTTAGTTTTCTTGGTCATGTGATTTCAAGAGGTGGTGTTGCTGTTGATCCTTCTAAGATAGAAGCGGTATCTAAGTGGGAAGCTCCGAAGTCAGTTTCTGAGATAAGGAGTTTCCTTGGACTTGCAGGTTACTATAGGAAATTTATTGAGGGATTCTCTAAGTTGGCGTTACCGTTGACGATGTTGACTAGAAAGGGGCAAGCATTTGTTTGGGATTCAAAATGTGAAGAAGGTTTCCAAGAGTTAAAGAGAAGGTTAACTACTGCTCCTATTCTGATATTACCGAGTTCGTCGGAACTATTTGAGGTTTATTGTGATGCTTCATTGTTGGGTTTAGGTGGTGTATTGATGCAGAATAAGCAGGTTATAGCTTATGCTTCGAGACAGCTAAGGGTTCATGAGAGGAACTATCCGACACATGATTTAGAGTTGGCAGCTGTGGTATTTGTTCTTAAGTTGTGGAGGCATTATTTGTATGGATCAAGATTTGAAGTTTTCAGTGACCATAAAAGTTTGAAGTATTTGTTTGATCAGAAAGAGCTGAATATGAGACAGAGGAGATGGTTAGAATTTCTGAAGGATTACGATTTTGGGTTGAATTACCATCCGGGTAAAGCAAACGTAGTGGCTGATGCATTGAGTCGGAAATCATTGCATATGTCTATGTTGATGGTTAAGGAATTGGATTTAATTGAACAGTTTAGAGACTTGAGTTTGGTGTGTGAGAGCACTCACAATAGTGTTAAATTGGGAATGTTGAAGTTAACGAGTGGTATTCTGGATGAGATCAGAGAGGGTCAGAAATCCGATATGCTTTTGGTTGATAAGTTGACTTTAGTGAATCAAGGTCAAGGTGGTGAATTCAGAGTTGATGAGAATGGTATTTTGAAATTTGGTAGTCGGGTGTGTATTCCGGACGTTACTGAACTTAAGAAGAGTATTCTAGAGGAAGGACATCGTAGTGGCTTGAGTATTCATCCTGGAGCTACGAAGATGTATCATGATTTGAAGAAGTTATTTTGGTGGCCAGGAATGAAGAGAGAAATTGCGAGTTTTGTTTATTCTTGTTTGACTTGTCAGAAGTCAAAGATTGAGCATCAAAAGCCGTCCGGGCTAATGCAACCATTGACTATTCCAGAGTGGAAGTGGGACAGTATCAGTATGGATTTTGTTTCTGGTTTGCCAAGGACAAGTAAGAATTTTGAGGCTATTTGGGTGATTGTTGATAGATTGACGAAGTCGGCTCATTTCATTCCGATCAGAATGGATTATCCGTTAGAGAGACTAGCTGAGTTGTATATTGAGAAGATTGTGAGTTTGCATGGTATTCCGTCTAGTATTGTTTCGGACAGAGATCCTAGATTTACATCGAAGTTTTGGGAAGGTTTGCAGAAGGCTTTGGGAACTAAGCTGAGATTGAGTTCTGCATATCATCCGCAGACTGATGGTCAGACGGAGAGGACGATTCAGTCACTAGAGGATCTTTTGAGAGCTTGTGTTTTGGAAAAGGGAGGTGCTTGGGATTGTTATTTGCCTTTGATTGAGTTTACCTACAACAATAGTTTTCATTCGAGTATTGGTATGGCACCGTTTGAAGCTTTGTATGGTAGGAGATGTCGGACACCTTTATGTTGGTACGAGTCCGGTGAGAGTGCTGTGGTTGGACCGGAGATTGTTCAACAAACTACAGAGAAGATTAAGATGATTCAGGATAAGATGAGAATTGCTCAGAGTCGTCAGAAGAGTTATCATGATAAGAGGAGGAAGTCACTTGAGTTTCAAGAGGGAGACCATGTGTTTCTTCGTGTTACTCCGATAACTGGTGTTGGTCGAGCTTTGAAGTCGAAGAAGTTGACACCTCGATTTATTGGTCCTTATCAGATTTTAGAGAGGATAGGAGAGGTAGCCTATCGTATCGCTTTGCCGCCGTCGCTTGCGAATTTGCATGATGTTTTCCATGTGTCTCAGTTGAGGAGATACATTCATGATCCGTCGCACGTTGTCCAAGTAGATGATGTACAGGTGAGAGATAACCTGACTGTTGAAACATCACCTATGAGGATCGAGGATCGAGAGTTGAAGCAGTTGCGGGGTAAAGAGATTGCCTTAGTGAAGGTAGCTTGGGGAGGACCAGCAGGTGGCAATGTGACTTGGGAACTTGAGAGCCAGATGAAGGAGTCTTATCCGGAGTTGTTCGATTGAGGTATGTTTTCGAGGACGAAAACTCTTTTAGTGGGGGAGAGTTGTAACACCCCAATTAAAATAAGATAAGCATTTAATTTAAATTAATATTCTATTTATTAATTTAATCGAATAATTGGGAGTTTGGATTATTATTATTATTTTGAAATAATAATTATTGGGTTACTATTTATTGGAATAAAATAAGTTGGAATAATAAAAAGTCCCATTTTTGGTAAAAAGGGTTTTCACGTGAAAAGGAAACTCAGAGAAGCTGCTGAAAGAGAAAAAGGGCAAAAGGCAGAGCAAAAGAAGAGGAGAAGCTTGGAGCTCGGAAGCTGCCGGATTAACTCAGGTAAGGGGGGTTTATCATCAATTAACGGGTATTATGGGATGATAGGTACTGGGTAGTAATAGACCATTGTTTTACCTCTGATTGGATGATATATGTTGAATTTGTGAACTTTTGGGATGAACGAAATTTAGATTGTAATTGACGAAATTCGTAGGAATTTGAGATAGAAAGGTTAGCAATTTATGAAATCGAAAGTGTATGATTCGTGTTAGATGATATGAATGAATTGTGTGTAAAATTTGGACTGTAGAAGGTTGAATTGGGTAGATCTCGTAGCAGGGAAAGCCATTGCAGATCTGGGAGCTCTGGTCTCTGGTCATACGCGTATGGCACTAGGCAATACGCGTATGAGATGTTGGTACGCGTATGGGGGGAAGCCTTACGCGTATGGGAGAAAAAGATGACATTTTGAACGTAAATTGGTCTCTGGTGGTACGCGTAATGGGAATGTGATACGCGTAGCATACGCGTACGAGACATGTGATACGCGTATGAGTTGGGCGAGGAAATGCGCAATACGCGTATGAGAGTGGGCATTACGCGTATGGGTTTGGCCAGGCGTGGGCAATACGCGTATGGCAGAGGCAATACGCGTATGGGCAGAATTGTGATTTTTCTGTGCTACTGTTGTGCAGTTTTTGGTTGTTTAGGCTGAGTGATGCGACTTAGCTGAGGTATGATGTGATAGGGATCATTTCCCGTTGTTTTGAGTAGCATAGGTATTAGTAGAGTGTGCTAATACTGTGTTTGATTATGTGGCATGATATAATATGCTTTTGTGATAAATTGTGTTGACAATGTGTGATGGTATACATGATGTTGTGAATGTATGCATTTGTGAATAGACTATCTTATGGCTTAGAGTGTGAGCATGTGTCTATTCTTGATTATTGTTGATGTTGCATTGCTAGGTGATTAGCATGCATATTGTGGCCTTCGGGTGGTAGCTAATTCCCATGGTGAGGAATTAGTGAGTTTAGTCATTATTGGACTGTTGTTGATTGTTGCATGCTAGGTGAGTAGCGTGCATTTCATGGCCCATTTGGGGTGGTAGCTAATTCCCATGGTGAGGAATTAGTGAGTGAGTCACTATGTCTCAAATGAGTGGGACTAGTGAGCTTGGTAGCCGTGCCTGGATTTGGACGGTGAGGTTGAACTATATGTTCACAACGTAGTCGGTACCGCATGCATAGAGTCTCATTGCATAATGAATGTATGGCATATGATATGAATGGATGTATTCCAGTATCATATGTGTGTTGTGTGTTGTATTGTTGTGTGACGTGTTGTTGATGTTGATTATGGTTGAGGATCTCCTGTTGAGTATGATGTTGAATTGTTGCTGAATGCGTAGTCTGATTAGGGTGAATTAATGTGTTAATTACTTGGCATTACATGTTGTTCTATAATGCTTATTATATTGATTGAGGAACTCACCCTTACAACTCTTTTTCAGGTAACGAGCAGTGATGTTGAGTAGAAGCTAGTACTATGGAGTCTAGTGTCGTCCTTAGTGGGTCATGCTCTGGTAGATGTAACATCGGGAGGGGATGTTTGACTATGTTTGAATTGAGTTGTTGATTAACTTTACATGTAATGTAATACATGATTTGAATGTTGATATTTTGTATCCGCTGCGAATTATGCAAAGAATCTTATTTTGATTAAATAAATGAGCATGACAGGATAATTTGATAATTTTTGTGAAATGATTGTGTGACACCCTTCGGGGCATAATTACTCTGATTAATATGTTAATATTTTTAATTAAATATTTGGGGTATTTAGAAGGGTGTTACACTTGCAGAGGTAGTCGCCTGTATCTTTCCACTTCGGATGCCGCTTTCAACACGTTCACCTGTCAATATAAGTTC
This sequence comes from Lathyrus oleraceus, assembly GCF_024323335.1. Classification (NCBI taxonomy): domain Eukaryota; kingdom Viridiplantae; phylum Streptophyta; class Magnoliopsida; order Fabales; family Fabaceae; genus Lathyrus; species Lathyrus oleraceus. The sequence continues at coordinate 72,256,126 of NC_066581.1, read as the reverse complement.
GGTGAAACCCGATGAAGAACTTCCCAGTAGATGGCTGTAGAACGGGCCAGTCAATGTACTCATGAACATGTCCACTAATTCTCGATCAGTCATAGAGGGTTTGACTCTGCCAGCCAAATCTCTCCATTTTTTAGCGTACTTTTTGAAGCTTTCTTTAGATCCCATAGTCATATTCTGCAACTGTAGCCGAGTAGGCGCCAATTCAGAATTATACTGGTAGTGTTTGTAGAAAGTTGTCGCTAAATCAGTCCAGGTGCGGATGTTAGAGCTTTCGAGCTGATAATACCATTCCAACTGTGTGCCAGATAGACTCTCTTGGAAGAAATGGATCCATAGCTTCCTATCAGTGGTATACGGCTGAATCTTTCTCACATAAGCTCTCAGATGCATCTGAGGACAAGACGCACCATCGTACTTAGTGAAAGTGGGGATCTTGAATTTGCGAGGAATGACCACATCAGAGACCAGCCCCAAGCTTTCAAAATCCAGACCGGGTGCCTTCTGACCCTCCATAGCTAGCATACGTTCTTCCAGCAACTTGTACTTGCCATCTCTTGGAGAGTACTGTTCATTCTCATAATCCTCATCGTCGTCCTCAGAGTTGAAGAGATCAACATTCTCCTCTCCTGAATCATTTTCTGTCTCCTCTTCTTGATCCTTCGGAAGTCTAATCTTGACTCCTGCAGCCTGTCCTTTAAGCCTTCTTCCCGGGTTGATGTAACTCACAGGTTTCTTGTCTTTCTTCTTCTCGAGCAAGAGAGCCTTCAGTTCTTCCTGCCCCTTGGATAAGCTCAGCATCATCTCCTGGAATTGAGCATTCTGAGCCTGGAGATCTTTGACAGTTTGTTCGAGAGCCATTTTTCTGTTTGCAATAGGAAGACCGTGAGAATATTGATCCTTTAGAATACCTGTTATGCAATGTTATGTTATGCTATGCAATGTATGAAATGTTTTCAAGGACTTTTGGAATTTAACTTTGCGTAAACCACCAAAAGAGGGAAACTTTTATTAATAATTTCTTTAATCAATGTTCATTACAAAAAGACATAATGAAAATACAATGAAAGCTCAAGTCTCCCAGGGACGGCTTCTTTTTGGGCGAAGATATGTATTGAGTCTTCGTTCCTCATTAAGCTGGCGGGTGAGTTCCAATACTTTCTTCCTTTCTGCAACGAACTGAGTCTCAAAAGTATCCCTTTCCTCTCTCAACTGGATCCAGGATCTCTTTAATTCTTTAACATCGGTAGGCATATCTGGATAAGGAATGATCTGAGGAGTACCTCCTTCCACTTCTGGGTCAACAATCAGCGGTCTGACTGCAAGATACGGCATGACAAGTTCGCGAGCTCTGGCGCGTACCCATCTGAGATAAGGTTCCATAGGAAGAGAGTTTTTCGGTCCTAAAGTATTTCTTTTCACCATGCCCCAAGCTCGCACAAATCTTTGACGGAGACCTTGGGAATCGCTGTCATAGTCAAATACCGTGCCTTGGATAATTATTTCATGTGGACCATCTCTTCGAGCATAACCAAACTGACGTAGGGCTAGAGCTGGGTTATAAGTAATACCTCCTCTTATCCCCAGGAGTGGTACATTAGAGAATTCTCCACAACGGTCAATGATGATAACATTTTCTTTGAGATGAGGACACCAACGGATGTCTGAATGGGAGAGCGACATTATCCTTTGAGACCATTTCAGATTTTGCTCATTCTTCAAGACTGATTGAGGAAAGTGCAAAATAAACCACCTAGACAATAAAGGTATGCAGCACATGAGAGTCCCTTGCCTTTTCATAGTACGAGTGTGAAGGGAATGCAAAATGTCTCCAAGCAAGGTAGGCACAGGGTTATGAGTGAGAAATATCTTAATAGCATTCATATCTATGAATTGGTCCGGGTTAGGAAATAACACCAAACCGTAGATCAGTAATGCTAGGACATCTTCAAAAGCATGGACATTCATAACTTTTAGGAATTCTCGGGCCTTATTTATCAGAAATTTGGCAAGTAAACCCTTAATTCCACTTCTTGTTACCCAATTGGTTTCAATGTCGGACTTCGTCATGTGTAAAGCCGCGGCAACTTCTTCAGACTTCGGAATCTTTTCTAAACCACTGAAAGGTGCTTGATCAAGGATAGGTATCCCAAGCATCCTGGAGAATTCTTCTAATGTGGGTACCAACTGATAATCTGGGAAGGTGAAGCAATGATGTTTAGGATCGAAGAACTGGAACAACACTCTCATCATACCTTCTTTGAAATCAATGGTAACCAAATTGAGGAGATGACCATGTTTCTTGATGAACTGAGTCTGATCAGGAAGCTCTGACACTAAATCCTTTAGTTGAGGAGAGATTGCTACAAAATTGATCCGAATGGTCTTTCTGGAAGCCATAGCCCTGTTTCAGAGCAAAGTTAAATCCCTAAGTCCTTGAAATGGTTAGTACAATGCCATGATGTTATGATGTTATGATGTTATGATGTTAAGTAATCAACAAGCACAAACAAGTCACACAACAATCATTCCTAGGTTTTAAGGCTTGCATGAGTTCCATAGGTAAGTACCCTCCCCACTGAAGTTTGATTGGTTCAACCTGTCCTAGAATAGTAACCGGGTTCTAGAAGGATCTCCAATCATTGACCTTTCCTTAAGTCCACTTCAGTGCAACACCAAGTGGTTGACCAAAGCTTCCCTAAAGTCCAATCTCAAAGAGTGTAGCATCGAGTCTCAACCAACCCCAGTCGGAACCGAAGTCAGTTATCTCACTACTTTCTAATGGCTAGGATGAGTCAATTAGGGTTCTAAAGGTCTGGTTAACGCTTTGATGACACCACGCGGACGCCAAATTTTTCCTCAAGTAAACATGAGGAACATCAGGACATCCAAAGTGTCACGTTAACCGTAGCCATCATTTTAACCATTCCAGTATACGCCGGATAGTCGCGATGATCTTTTGCTACTTACCTAAGGTACACTAGATCCGGGTGTAGGATCTTTCACTCAAGCATGAAATACCCAAGCAATCCCTTAAAAGTAAATCAGACAATTTGAATAAGTGATATTGTTTTTAAGGTAACCTCTCTTTTTAAAGTATTTTTCCCCAGCAGAGTCGCCAGTTCTGTCATACGGTGAACTGACTTTATGTGTTTTGCTTTGTAAAGCAAATGTCGCGGTTAGCAAGAGTCGCCACCGACTTTTCTTTTATCCAATAAGGAAAGGTGGAAAAGAACAGGAAAGACCTTAATTAGATTTTGGGTTCGGGAGGTACATTATACAAAGGGAAGGTGTTAGCACCCTTTGTATCCATGGTTATCCATGGGCTCTTAATTGCTTGATCACTTATGTTTGTCTGAAGAAAAAAGAAAAAAAAAGTGTTTGTGAATTGTTTATAAAACGTTTTGAAAGGAGAATTTAACTTTGTAATGATTCTCGTATGAATGTATACAAAGTGGTTATCTCGTTTAGTTTTGAAAATGGTTTAGAAAAATATAACTCAGTAATGATTCTAGTATGAATGTATACCAAGTGGTGATTTTCTAGTATTTGTGAAGTGTGAAAAGTATTTTTAAATTGTGAGTAAGCAATTAAGAGTTATACCTACCCAAGGTCTTGATGGGCATTTCCTATCCTTGTGGGGGGTAAAACTGTCCTTACTATTGAGAAGTAAGTAGTCTTATCCTTTGGATGTAAAAGGGTCATCGTAGGGTCCTTGATTAGTCATTGAAGGCAACATTTGTAAGGATACCTTAGCATTCGAAGGGACTATCATCATTTAACCGTAGGCTACACCGAAGGGTCATCGAGGGACAAAATCATATATTCGAAGGCGACATCCGAGGGACTATGATTTATTTTATAGGGACATGATGATTTAATCGAAGGGTCTTTGCTAAGTGTATCCCCACATTCGCGGGACATGACCGTAATACCGTAATACCGTAAGGCAATAAAGAGAGGTCCAAGATCACATATTCAAAGGCAATATTTTGCAATTAATTAAGTATTTAAGCTGAATTTCCACATTATAATCAATTAGGTAATTAGGATGCATCTCCACATTAAAACCGATTGCGTAATCAGGATGAATCCACATTAAAATTAATTACGTAATCAGGATGAACTTCCACATTAAAATTAATTAAGCGATTAGGATGAATCTCCACATTAAAATTAATGAAGTAATTCAGAATCCATCTCCATAAGGGTATCCCACGAATAAAGTGGAATACCTAGCCGGCCGTTTCTTCGGGGATATGTAAGCCTTTACACAATTCAGCACACGGGTTAGAATATCGAGCTAAAGTGCAATTGAAAATTGCACCCCCAAAATAAACACAGCAGTCATAAGGCCAAATAATGCGTGATTATAGTAAATCCCGATTAAATAAACATAAGACAGAACGGAACAGAAAAAAAACAGCACTGTCGCGCTCGCTCCTGCCTCGCCTAGCGAAGGCTTAGCGAGTGTTCGCCCTAGGCTCGCTTAGCGATGTGCTAGCGAGCGGCCACGGGTTGTGAATTTGATAGCAGCATGATCTCCGGAACCCTGAACTTTATGGCATTTAATTACAGGAATAACATGGTCAAACATTCAAGATATTCAGGCATACTTAAATTCACATGTTAAATCAAATTACATATCCGAAAATTTAATCATGATGCATTATGTATGTAAAGATTACCGATTGGAAGCATAAAACAGTAATGATGCGCAAACCTGTTTGCACTTGCAATGTGGAAAGGGACTGATCACTCTAGGTATCGGATTGAGTTGGGCGGCGGTAGCTTCGGTGCGGATGAGCGGCCTTCAGGGTTTCTTTACTCGGAATTTTCTGAGTTAGTCTCCAGGGTTTCTATGCCAGGGTTTCTATGCCAGGGTTTCTGTCCATCTTCCTCCTCCTTTTCGTGACTGAAGTGTCGGTATTTATAGTGATTGTGGTGACCTAATGGGCTCAGAATGAAGCCCGAAAATTCTGATATATCGCAAGCTTCGCTAGGCGAGCGTTGTAGCGAAGGGTTCGCTAGGCGAAGGATTTGCTCGCCTAGCGAGCAGGCCATTTGTGACCTAATGGGCTCAGAATGAAGCCCAACAATTCTGATATTCGCAAGCTTCGCTAGGCAAAGGAGTTACTCGCCTAGCGAGCAAGCTAGTTTGGGCGTTTTTCTAAATTGGGCATGTTGTGAGCTGGGCTTTTGTTCCCTTAAGATCAATGCCTTGAGTAATGAGTTGGAGTGCCTTGAAAAATGCCTTGTAATATTAACGGGCAAATTTTGGGGTATGACAATTCTGTTATCGAGTGATGCCCTTCGATTTGAAGAACGCCGGAGCCACGTATCAACGAGCTATGACTACCATGTTTCATGATATGATGCACAAGGAGATTGAGGTGTATGTTGATGATATGATTGCGAAGTCAAGAACGGAAGTTGAACATGTAGGGCACCTGTTGAAGCTTTTTCAGCGTTTGAGAAAGTATCAGCTTCGTCTAAATCCCAACAAGTGTACATTTGGGGTCCGTTCCGGTAAGTTATTGGGCTTTATTGTCAGTGAAAGAGGTATTGAGGTTGATCCTGCAAAGGTCAAAGCAATACAAGAGATGCCTGCGCCCAAAACTGAGAAGCAAGTCCGAGGTTTTCTTGGCCGCTTGAATTACATTTCCAGATTCATATCCCACATGACTGCCACATGTGCACCGATATTCAAGATCCTCCGGAAAGATCAGTCTCATGATTGGACTGAGGATTGCCAGAAAGCTTTTGACAGTATTAAAGAGTATCTGTCTAAGCCTCCGGTCCTGTCTCCGCCTGTGGAAGGGAGACCCTTGATTATGTATCTGACTGTGCTTGAAGACTCAATGGGTTGTGTCCTTGGTCAGCAAGACGAATCAGGAAAGAAAGAATATGCTATTTACTATTTGAGCAAGAAGTTCACTAATTGTGAGTCTCGATACTCAATGCTTGAGAAAACATGTTGTGCTTTGGCTTGGGCTGCTAAGCGCTTACGCCAGTACATGTTGAATCATACGACTTGGTTGATATCCAGAATGGATCCAATCAAGTATATCTTCGAGAAGCCTGCCTTAACAGGGAGAATTGCCCGTTGGCAGATGTTGTTATCTGAGTATGATATTGAGTATCGAGCTCAGAAGGCTATTAAAGGTAGTATCTTGGTTGATCACTTGGCACATCAACCGATTGAGGATTATCAGTCAGTTCAGTATGACTTCCCAGATGAGGAGATTCTATATTTGAAAATGAAAGATTGCGATGAGCCTACGCTCGATGAAGGGCCAGAGCCTGGTTCCAGATGGAGCATGGTATTTGATGGCGCTGTAAATCAATATGGAAATGGTATCGGGGCAGTGATTATTACTCCTCAGGGCACACATTTTCCGTTTACAGCAAGGCTAACTTTCAAATGCACGAATAATATGGCTGAGTATGAGGCCTGTATTATGGGATTAGAAGAGTGCATTGATCTAAGGATCAAGCATCTTGATGTCTATGGTGATTCGGCCCTCGTTGTTAATCAGATTAAGGGGGAATGGGAAACGAATCAACCCGGCCTCATTCCGTATAGGGATTATGCAAGGAGGATTTCAACGTTCTTTACTGAGGTTGACTTCCATCATATTCCTCGAGATGAGAATCGGATGGCAGATGCTCTTGCTACGCTTGCTTCAATGATTGTGGTTAAACTTTGGAATGAAGTTCCCAATATCACTGTGATGCGCTTGGACAGACCAGCTCATGTATTTGCAGTTGAAGAAGTGGAAGATGATAAGCCATGGTACTATGACATCAAGCGTTTCCTTCAGAGTCAGATTTACCCACTTGGGGCATCTGTGAAAGATAGGAAGACTTTGAGAAGATTATCAGGAAGTTTTTACCTCAATGGTGATGTACTCTACAAGAGAAACTTTGATATGGTTATACTCAGATGCGTGGATAGACACGAAGCAGACCTGTTGATGACTGAGGTCCATGAGGGTTCATTTGGTACTCATTCCGATGGACACGCCATGGCCAGAAAGATGTTGAGAGAAGGCTACTATTGGCTGACAATGGAGTCTGACTGTTGCAAATATGTGAAGAAATGCCATAAGTGTCAGATTTATACGGATAAGATTCATATTCCCCCGACACTTCTGAATGTGATTTCATCACCATGGCCTTTCTCCATGTGGGGAATTGACATGATTGGCATGATAGAACCAAAAGCGTCCAATGGACACAGATTTATTCTCGTAGCAATTGATTACTTCACTAAGTGGGTTGAAGCAGCATCATATGCTAATGTGACTAGGCAGATGGTCGTGAAGTTTATCAAGAATCAACTCATATGCCGATATGGTGTGCCAGATAAGATCATTACTGATAATGGATCTAACCTGAACAACAAGATGATGAAAGAGCTATGTAGCGAGTTCAAGATTGCGCATCATATTTCTTCCCCTTACAGACCCAAGATGAATGGGGCTGTTGAAGCTGCTAATAAGAATATCAAGAAGATTATCTAGAAGATGGTTGTCACGTATAAAGATTGGCATGAGATGCTGCCATTTGCTTTACATGGATATCACACATTTGTTCGCACTTCAACAGGGGCAACCCCTTTCTCTCTCGTTTATGGCATGGAGGTTGTGCTCCCAATAGAGGTGGAGATCCCATCAATGAGAGTCATGATGGAAGCCAAGTTGACTGATGCTGAATGGGTCCAGAGTCGTTATGACCAATTGAATTTGATAGAAGAAAAGAGATTGACTGCCATGTGCCATGGTCAATTATATCTACAAAGAATGAAGAAAGAATTTGATAAGAAGGTCAAGCCTCGTGTGTTCTGAGAAGGTGACCTTGTGCTCAAGAAAGTCTTGTCTTTCGCGCCCGATTCCAGGGGCAAGTGGACTCCAAACTATGAAGGTTCATATGTTGTTAAGAGAGCCTTTTCAGGCGGTGCTTTGATACTTACAACTATGGATGGGGAGGATTTCACTCGTCCTGTGAATTCAGATGCAGTCAAGAAATATTTCGCCTAAAAAAAATAAAAACAGAATAGCTCGCTAAGTTGAAAACTCGAAAGGGCGACTTAGGCAAAAATGAGCGTCTCGGTGGATTGAAAACCCGAAAGGGCGATCCAGGCAAAGGTTAGAGACATGAAAAAAATGAATATATGTATCCCGCTAGATTGAGTACCTCACCCTGGGGCAATCTAGGCAAAAAATAGGGATTTGGCAAGTAACTGCATCCTGACAAGACTTTATTCTACAACTGTCATCCGTCAGAGATTCTCGCTCATTCATCATCAACCAAAGCTTCAAATACATCGGATTCAGAATTGGTGGAGAAATGGTCATTATGTTCAATGTAGCCCTTTTCCAATATATATCACCAATTTCAAATTTGTAAAGATCTATGGAGTCTTGCCATTTGCAAACTACCATTCCATCAAATAAACTTGAGCCTTTATCCAATTATTTGCACTCTTATTTGTTTCTATTCAACAAATGTTTTGCATGTTTTAATTGAAAAAAATGTCATTGTTTTAAATAATCAAACTTTTCATAATTTGTTTTTAAACAAAGTGAACATTCACAATGACATAAGGATACTGGGAATGCCTTTAGTGCTCTCCCAAGGATGGTAAGATTCTTGACAGGGTAAGGCAGTTGTTCATATTCCTGGCATATTGGTGTCCTCTTCCTCCCGAGCCTTTTGTGGTTTCTCCCCCTAGCAGAGTGTTGAGAAGATTTATTCCTCCCTCCTTCTTTCAGCAGAATAGTGATTCTTCCTCCTCGGAAGATGTGATTTCCTTATTTGGGACAGTGTTTGATGACCTTTGGAAATTTCTGATTTGGTGGTTGTTCCCCACAGAGTTCCATGATCCCCTCTGATGATTTCCCTAGTAGAGTGTTTCCATGGCGGATTTTTGATGATCTTTGCCTCCAGTTGGAATGTTTTTCTCATTCCCCTGCGGAGATCTTTGTTATTCTGGCTTTCTCTCTTGAGATGTAGTACCGGATGTTTGTACTTGTTCGATGGACTTGTTGATGTTAGAAACGTCTGTTTGTCAGCATTCATCATACATAAACTATGCATGTGTGCATATAGTTTTCAAACATTCGGATATTCATATCGCATTCTTTGCCATATATCTTTGTTTGCGATCCCCTGCTAGTTGGTAATACATTTCCCCAAGCAGATGCCGGTGTCTGAACTCCCCATATAGAGTTAGCCCCTTAAGCAGAAAGTGTTTATCTTTTCTTCCATATTCCCCACCGAGTTATATCCTCGTGGATGATGATTATTTTTGTTTCCTCCCAACACATATATTGGGATGGGATTCCCTATCTGAGTTATATCCTCACTGGGACGAGTCTTGATTCAGCTTGCCTCTCTAGTTTGATCCTAGATTGGCCTCTTGTGACTTTTTCCTGCGCTTCCCTGTGGTATAAATGAATAATTGCTCAGTAATCAGTAATCATTCATCTTATCCCCGGCGGAGTCTGTGGTTTTCTACCCTTATACCGGTAGTTGTAAACCTTATTTCATCCCCTTGTAGAGTTAACCTCTTGTTCGTCCTAATCGATGATAGTTACTCTTTCGTGGTTTTCTACCCAGTATCCGGTAGATGTAATCCCCTCCTTGACGGTTATCATTATCCAATATTCGATATTGATAAGTCCTTCACCCCCGGTGATATATCTCTTGGATAATTGCTTTGATTAGGCAGTTTATCCCCAACACGTCATTTTTCATATACCGATTGCCGGTAATGGTTGTTGCTCCCCTTGAATGGTCATCATTATATACCTAGTTTCGATATCCCGATGCCTTTCTTTGTCGGTCGATTGATCCTTTATTAACCCAGTAACCGGTTGTGGATAATCTTCCATGCGAGTATATTATCTACGTTCTGACGGTAATAGATAATATATCTCATGCACTCTTTGGTCGAAGCCTTTTGTTCTTCCCCAGTTGAGTAAGATTCGTATCCCGCGGCGGAGTCGAATGTCCGTCATATGTTAGAGTTTGCTTTTAGCCCTCTTTTGGATGATGAGTGTCTTGGAAATATTCCCCAATTCACGCCTTGGTTGGTCACCTATTATATGCCCAGTAACCGGCATCCCTGGTGTTCCTTCCCTTCTGCTCCCTATTATGACCTTTACCCCTTGCGGAGTCAGATTTTCCTGAGCTGAAGTGTACCTTTTTTAGGTTTTCCTTAGATGATCTCGGATGTTTGATATCTCTCACCCTTATACCGGTCTTCGATATTCATTCTCCCCGAGCATGTTGTTCCTTCACCCTCATACCGGTGTTCGAATCACATGTCTCCTTGAGCTTATTACCCAGTAACCGGTAATACCGCATCCTGGTGTTTCCCCAGTGGAGTCCCATAGTGGATTTTCCCCATCTGAGTCCGGATTTTCATCCGAACTATCCGAAGTGGATAATTTTTGCTGTATTGGCATATTCCTCAATACATGCATCTTCGAGTCAGCTCGAGTCTTTCCATGGATTTACTCCTTTTGGAATTCTGCTCCCCAAGCTTTGAAGTCGTGACCTGCTCACGCATTTTATTCCCCTCTTCTATCCCCATGAGAGTCCCAGAGTCTCTGTCCCATGGAGTAAATTACTCATATGGATTATCCGTTTCTCCTGATTTTCTTTCTTTCTTTGTGGACACATATCTCCACAGAGTGTTACCTTTTGCATACATACATTTGCATTATGAGGTCTCTTAGGGACCAAAATTCGTCTCTTTGTTATTATTTAAGCCCATTCTACCCCGTCGAGACGAAGATTTTAACCTTCACTTCTCCGCCTAGAATGACCTTAAATAGGGGCATCTGTAAGACCCCAATTTTGACCCTAAGATCCCCCATGGCATCATAATATTGCATTTGCATTGCCTCAAGGATCATAAGCATCTTGGTTCCCTTTACCTTTGGGTGGGACCTCTTATGAGTGGTTTGAGATCACCAAGCATGCTTGAATTGTATATTATTGCTTTTCTTATTTTGTTTACTAACCAAAAGCACACAAATATGTCACTAACATCTTTTGTTTATAGCTTGAGCAATCACAAGGTCAAAAGCTTCAAGGAGATCCTTTGTGCAGAGATATGGCCAAGTGAAGATGATATCAAACATGGCAATGGTTCCCAAAGCTCTCATCCATCAAATATGCCTCCCTAGCATCTCAATTAATCATTTTTGATCAAATCAAGTCAAAGAGTTTGAGGTTTGTTCCCCGAGGAAACCCTAATTCATCTGTGTACCACAATGCCTTGCTCTTGAAGCAACCTCAACCCATGGTAAAATACAATCAAGGGAAGTTCTTTAACTCATCTTTTCATGCATATTTGAACTTATTTAAGTGTCCTCGATCATCAATTCATCAAGATATGAGTTATGGACTTGAGAAGTTGATCAGTCAATTCATCTGACTATTTTGAAATGCACTGAGACCTAACTTTTTATGTGTTGGTCAAATGGAGATGATCCCAAAAGAAAAAATGTTCTTAAGGGAAATATTAACAACTTTCATGTTCATCAAAAATTTATTTGAAGATTGGAAGGTCATCTCCCATTCCAATACATTATAGGTCATTTTGACTGAAACCCTAATTTTGGGTCAACTTCCCAAGAACATAACTCATTCATTTTTTATGATTTTGATGTGGGATCAAATGAATTGGAAATCTTAAGATGTCTACTTCAAATTTTATGTTGAACAAAATTTCAAAATCTCAAAGGAAATACATGTGATAATGCAAAACATTATAGGTCACTTTGGACCAAATGCATTGAAAGGCAAAAAAAGTCCAACTTCAAGTGCCCATAACTCTTTCATCAAAAATCCAAATGATGCAAAATTTAAGTTCATTTTGATTGTCTTGAAAAGATATACAACTTTGATGTTGAAGGTTTTTTCATTTGAAGTTTGCATCATCGAAACAGAGGGGCTTGAACATTGGCCAAATTTGGAAACCTTGCCTTTACATGTTTTGCACCTTACACTTTAAACCCAAAATTCACTAATTTCCACACTTCAAATGGATTTTTTCCCAACATAACATTTGTTCCTTACATCAAGACCTTTCCAACCATTACTCACATGCTCATGTTTGGATTTGGCAAATGGCATTTTCGAAGAAGAGAAGTTTTAGGCATAATTGTGCATAACATGTTGGAACTCATTACACAAGCTTGTGCATTGCCAATTACACGTCCATTTCAGCTCAATTATACTGCAGATTGCATTTGGCATTGAATTTGGGCCTTTTACATGATCATGCAAGCCCATGCAAAGAGTATCCATTTGCCATGCACACACAGATTTCTCATTGCTTGCACCATGCTTGGCTATAAATAGAGGCATCACTCCATTCAATTTTCATCCTTGAATCAACCTGAAATGCTGCTGAACTGAAAACCAAACCTCTCACCAAAGGAACTATTTCATTTTCATTCAAATTTCTCAGATCTGAAATTCAACTAAATCTGGTTGAATTTCTAGATCTAAAGTTCCTAGACCTCTCTCTCATAATCCATTGAAGCTCTATTTAGCCAAAGGAAGCAAGGAAGCAAGCTCAGATCACCACAATTCAAAGGTTCTCTCCAACTGGTTTTCTCTTCGAAACTCACTATTTCTTGATCTATTTGCTTGGATATTGTGTTGGCTGAAGTCCTCTTCATAGAGGCAATTGTTTTGAATACTCAATTGTTGAAATCCATGAAGTTCAACACGAACACCATGATTTTCTATCTCTGATTTCTCTCTCCATGAGGATCTAGAGGAGAAACCAATGGTACAGGGGTGATGTACATCACTCCAGCTTTCCAATGATATGAGGATCGCTTCATTTGGTTAAGTTTTCATTACCTGCAATTTTGGTCGGAATCTTCATGCTCACCGGAGAAGACGGTGGCTCCGGTCACCGTCCCTTTGCCAGATGCATCGTGAGCCCTTGGATATGATCTCCATATTTAATCTCCACTGTCCAATGTTATGACTTTGTTTTAATGTTTGTGTGACGCATTGACTTGGACGTACCATGAGCGCGCGCTTCTGGAGCGTTTGATCAGCCACGTCAATTAATGAGGCTTGATCAGACGCTCCCTGTTTTTTTGATTTTTCTATTTTTCTGATTTTATTTCTTTTATTTCCTTTATTTTCAAAAATTAATAACTTCTTCATTTTAAATCCAAAAAATATGGGACCAATTGAATTCTTCTCCAAATAAATTCTAGTTTCTAAATTTGATTTTTAATATTTTTTATTTTGTCATTTGATATTTTTTGTGAATTTTCTCTTTTCTGGTTATTTTTAATTCATTTTAAATAGTTTTTGATATTCAAAAAATACAAAAATATTTTCCTAACCTATTTGAATGATGATGGATCCATGAAAAATATTCTCATCAATTTTTTAATTGATTTGAGATTTATTTGAGATTTTAGTTCAATTAGGTTATTTTTATTCAATTTTAATTGATTAAAAATAGTTTCTGACTTTTAAAAATGCTGAAATTTTTTGTCAAACCTTGTTTGACCTTGTTGAACTTGGGATAAATCAGTTGGACCTTTCAAGGTTGATTTGAAGTTATTTTGAAGTTTGACCTTTCTTTTATTTTTAATTCAAGTTTATTTTGATATTAAAAATGCCAAAAATATTTTGCTTATTGTTTGACCTCCAATCTTCATCCCATTTCTGGTTTCTCATTGTTTGACTTTGACTTTCAATGTCATTTGGTCAACACACATGGATTGGTACATTTTATTTCACCTTATGCACTTTATTCTTTCCATTTCCTTTTCCATTATTCATCTCTTTCTTCTTCTTCTTCTTTTTCTTTTTGATCAATGAGTTGAAGGTTGATAAATTAGCATTGATTAGGGAGACTTAATCTTCCTTGATTCAAATCTAATTCATCTTGATCAATTGATCAAGTGAATGGCTTTGCATTAAGGATAGGTTGTTTCCTAAGTCATGCAAAAGACTTAAACCAATACAAGATCAATTATCTTCTTCTTTTTGGCATGGCAAGTTGTTGGAACTTGGTTCACTAATCAAGACTTCTAACTTGTGTTGTTGCCTACATTATTATTGACCGGCCTTAGATAGTTGTGACTTCTACATAAGTCCAATTACGATTGCTTAACATAGCGCTAAATTTGCCTTATGGCACACTAACTACTAACATTAATCATTAACCATTAACATTTACTTTTTGCACTTTACTTTTATGCAATTCACTATTCTTGTACATATTATTCATTTGCTTTTTCCTTTGCTCACTTGAGCACATGTTTATGTTAATGCAATTTGCCTTTTGCTCACTTGAGCATATAATTGTGTATATACTATTGTGCTTGTGTTTTGTTTTGATTGTTGTGAACCAAATGCAAAAATTGCACAAAATGGACTTAGATCTTAGGACTTTACCCAAGCTAATGGAGTTTGAAGAGCAACTAGGCCTCATGCCTTTAGAATGCTTAAATGTCAAAGAGCAACTAGGCCTCATGCCTTTAGAATGCTTAAAGCTTGAAGATGGACATTGAAAGGACCATATTCTAAACTCCCTCTTGTCCATTCTTTGATTGTTAATAGAACCTTTTGATGTGTGTGTTTCTTTGTGCTAGGGATTTCCACTTGAGCCAAATTGAGGAACCATTACCATGAGCTCCTAAGAGAGAGAGATTCAAGATACATTGAGGAACCTTCCAAGAGTTCATTTGATTGTTGATTGCTTGAGTTTATGCTTATATGATTGCTTATTCCAAAGGATGGGAGCTACTTGGATCATCCATATGATCTCAAGAGAGGAACTCCTTTTTGTGGTTTTGTTTCTTATCCATCACCTTTTGCATTGCTTAGGAGCTTAGCCCTTCTTCTTCTTCTCTCCACTCTAACCCAAGTGTAGCACCTCAAATTTTCACCCCCCATTCATGCACTCATTTTTTTAGGTCATTAACATTACATTAACATTTCATTAACATTGCATATTGCATTGCATCATGGCAGTCAACTAGAGCTGGCATCAAGAGAATTCATTTGTGCAAAGAGACCAAGATGTTCCTTGAGATGAAGGCCACATGGTTGTTCTAGAGAGCTTATATGAGCCAAGGTTCATTTTGAAGCAACTTTACCAAGTGTTGAAGGCTCAAAAGTCATTAGTACATGGTCAGGTCATCTGGGGCCCATAAAAGTCAACTGCAAGTCAACTGAGGGCTAGGAGGTGGAGAATTGGTTTGAGACACTTCATTCATGTCCAAAAGAGGTTCATTCATCATTATAAACATCTACCTTGAATATTTTGAAGCCAGATCAAAAGTTTCCAAAAATGGAAAGTGACCTGTAATTTCAAGTTTCCAAAAATGGCAAGTTTTTGGATCAAATTCAACTTGACTTTCCAATATCAAAGAAGCTTCAAATGAAATTTTGTCCAACATGAAAGTTGAAGATCTTTCTCTCCCATTTCCAAAAAGTCCAAGATCATGAGCATCTGATGAATGGTTGAGGAGATATGATCAAATCATTGCCAAGTGTGCAAGGAACTTCAAAATGCCATAACTTTTGATCTAAAACTCCAAATTGAGTGCCTCTTTTTGCATAATACATGTCATGACCTATATTTTCCAAAACCAACATTGCATTGCATGAAAGTTGTTCACATAATCATTTGGCCATGCATGTGATTTTTGGAGGGAAAATCATGAATTTAAAATTGGTGCATCACATGAGCTTTTTGATCATTCCATGGTGTTCATAAGTGGATTTTAAGTGTAATTGAATGGTAAGGTGGTACTGTTCACGTTCATGTTGCATGCATGGGGTGAATTTTCCAAATTTGCACTACACCTCATTTTGCATTAAAATTTCATTAGCCATGCCTAAGTGTAATTAGCAATGTGATTAAGGAAGCATATAAAAGGCTAATCATAACAGAAATTCTCAGATTCATTCATTCTAGATCTAGATTTGAGTTTTCCCTCCAAAGTTTCTCTCCATCAAAATTCAAAAATTCTCCACATAGCATATGATTTTTATTGTATATTCTTGCTCCTGGATCAGCATTTGGGAGGATTCAAGCCCTTAATTGAAGAATTTGGACCAGAATCAAGGTGTGCAAGCTCAAGAACATGACAATGGAAATTGAAATCTGAGCTAGATCCAAGCATCTCCAAGCTTCAATTCCTACATCAAACTTCAAATCATCATCTCAGGAGTGGATTTGGATACCTGTAAGGCCTGGATTCTGCAATTTTCAGTGACTGCTCTTCAAGAGGTTAGGTTTTCGAGCCTCTTAATTCTTCACCTTATGCATATAATCTTGTAGTTCTTTGCTTGCTGATCACACTGATGTAAATTTCATGAAATTTGGTTGAGAAATGACTGAGTTATGCTGAATTAAAGTCGTGGATGTAAAAAATGTTTTTCTTCGATTCTCCTAATTCATGGATTGTTAGGATGAAATGATGTTAGATTTGTGATCTACGTGTGATAAGCTTTCGTTTGGTGTACTGATTGATGAAATCTGGAAAAAAAAATTATGTTCGTACTGTAGAACCACCGTCTTCATGAAGAAGACGGTGGAAACCATCGTGAGCGCCGCCACCTAGGGTTTTCTGGTTCGTTTCTGGAAAAGTTACTGTAGAAGCGCCCGTCACCATTGCATACTGTGTTCGATCCCTCCCTGAAGCGCTCCTTCATTTTTCGTTTTAATTACTCATTAGTGAAATGACGCCATTTTGCCATGCTAGCGCGCACCATTCGATCCTCCGCTCCAGCATTTTTCAAATTAATCAAGCCATTTTACTTTCCCTCCATTTCTCATTGTATTTTTTCATATTTTTGTCATATATTTTATCCAACTTTGAAAAATCATAACAAATGGAAAACTAAGCCAATTAATTCCAAATTTTTTTCTACATGATCCTTGAGATGTCTACTATTTTTGTGCTGTGATTTCATGATTTTACCATTTCTGGATTTTGGATTGTAATTTATTCTTAGGACATGTATGCAAATGTGACATTGCTTCATTCATTCTATTGTTAAATGCTCAATAATGATCCAATTGCCATGAAATTTTATATGCTGGTTCCCAACATGTTGCTTGATGTTTGAGGCTTGGTTGTGCATTTTTCTCATTTTTCATCTCTGTTTTAGACACATGATTGTATGGTGTGACAATGTGTGTCACACAATTTGATGTCATACTTGTGCATTTTCATTTCCAGGTCAAATGAGCTCTTCTGTTTCCAATTTTTGGCATGATGATTGTGTTTGACATGTTGTATGCACATAAAAATTTTCATGATTGTTTGATTCATTTCTGTTTTAATATGGAATTTTGATTCTTCATATCCAATTGTGATCACCTTGTGTACCTTTTGCCTTATCTTGTGCAATTAATGACTTTGCCATTTGATTTAGGTTTGATACTTTTTAGGACATGTTCTTACTTGTTTATACATGCTTCATGTTGAATATTGGTTGCTGTTTTGACTTTTTACTTTGCCTTTGACCCTAGCCTTGATGCTAGTGGTTTGTACTCATCTTTTGAGTTTTGCATTTCAGGTTCAAGCTCCTAGTCCCAATGGTTTATGTTGATCTCATGAATTGAGATGCAAAATTCTTGGTTTGCTAACCTTTCTTGTGTTGTAGGTTCCTTGGTGATGAACTCATTTGAGTTGTTGACTTGCATTGTGCATATTGGGATTGTCTGACTGTTGTTAACTGTTGGTTGTTTTGTCTGAATATCCTACTGATGTTTTAGCTTTTCTTACAGGTACTTTAGCCGCTTTAACTCATTAATTGAGTTGCTTTGCTTTGCTTGTGGTTGGTTTACCACTTAGGTAACCTCTCTTTCTCCATGTAGTCTGGAAGCCCTGTCGTTTCTGTTTGGCAGGCATTTGGCTGAAGTCCTCCTTAAGAGGCAATGTCTGTGATTGTTTATATTTGTGCCATGTACTTCAAGTCCTCCTAAGTGAAGAGGCAATTGGCAGATAGAAGGGATGTGCAATCCATCCCCTGCTATTCAGTTGAGTCTTTCACTTTGCTCGCACTACGTGCTGATGCATTTTGAATAAACACCCAAGATCCTTGTATATAGAGTCAGTCAAGTGGAATAGAGTCCCACATTCTGGACTCCCACGTTTTCATTGATTGAAGCTCACCCAGGCCCGGGTTAAGAGCTATGAGGTCTTACCCTCATTACCTCTTCATCTGCTCACCCTGACGGTCAATGTCAGTGGTTAAGAGCCCTCAAATACCCTTCCAGTTGGCTTGTTTGTCGAGGTTGATATGACCCCTCGACTAAAGCCTAGCCTTGTATGAGCCACTTGTTTGCATATAGCGTGTGATACTTGTTCACCTGTGATTTCTTACTTGCTGTTTAGGTTAGCTTGCTTCCTGTGCGAGCTAGGATCTGATTAGAGACCTCAACATAGGGATCGTTTGCATGACAACTTCTAGGCTCGAGTCGTAGTCTCCCTTTTAGTTGTTATCTCCCTAGTCTCTGGTTAGGATAAGTTTTTCCCTGTTAAGGGGAACTACGTCGCCCTGATCCTCATACCAGATGAGGTACGTAGGCAGGAGATCGAGCGAGATCTCTCCGGGAAACCTTTTGGTTTTTGCGTGTGTTTTGTGCCCTTTTTTCTTTTTAACCCTTCTGCTTTGTGTGTGTGTTTGGAGTCTGATGTAAGCCCAGCGATTAGCCGTCAGTTTCCTGTTTTTGTCGTTTGGAGTCTGATGTAAGCCCAGCGATTGGCCTTCGGTTTCCTGTTTTTGTTGTTTGTGGAGTTTGATGTAAGTCCAGCGATTGGCATTCGGTTTCCCGTTTGTGTTTGTTGTGTGGAGTTAGATGTAAGACCAATGATTGGCTTTCTATTTCCCATCTGTTTTTGGAGTTGGATGTAAGCCCAGCGATTGGCATTCCATTTCCAGTTTTTGTTCTCTCTTGAGATTTGCTTGGTGTATCCCCGTAGGTTTGCTAGACTTCGTATAGTATCTCGTTTGCATGACAACTAAGGTAGCACGGTTCCTTCGTCTAGGACTTCCTTATTGCACGAGCATTCCTAAAACACAGACAAACTCTTTGATTTTCTTTTCTTAAGGACACATCAACTCCTTCTACTACAGGTGAGTAAGTCTCCCAAGGTCGAGCATCCGGTAGATTGTGTAGTGACGTCGTTCACCTATAAAACACAAAACAAATAGAAATAGGTTAGCCGAGCTACGGTGCTCTGATTCTCAATCCTTCTTGAGATACGTATGCAGTAGGGTAGGGCCTGTGCGAGCAATAACTCTTTATTTTACCTACTTTGATTTTCTCTCTTTTGCATTGCATATAGAACTTTCACACACTTTAGACATAGACTAGCAATCGTGGATCCTGTGGAGTACCACAGACGTGAAGGGGTGCGATAACCTTCCCTTCACGTAACCGGCCCCCTTACCCAGTTCTTTGGTTCGAGACTTGTTTTATCCATTCCCTCTAGGTTATGCAGTACTACCTTTCCCTTCTCTTGGGATAAAAGTACATAGCTGGCGACTCTATTCTTTTTTCTTTTCGCCGCCTCTTTTCGCGTTTGTACCTGGATTTGGGAAATCCTGGGGAGCGACAGCTGGCGACTCTGCTGGGGAACACAATTTTCCCTAGCGTGCCTTTCCTAGCGTTTGTCTGTTTACTGTCTATTGTGTGTTAGTTATTTATTGCTATGCATACTTATCTGCTTGCATTGCATCCTATATGTGCATATGTGTTTGCATGCATCAAATTATCATTGTGCTGGATTCTGTACAGGTTGGTTCCTCTGATTTGGGGTGGGCGTTCTGAGTGGGGCTAAAACCCGGGCCCGAGTATATACGTAGGATTAGTGTGGTCTCGTGTTTCTGCACTTGTTGTATGACATGATGCAGAGACGTGATGCCACAGCCGGACGAGGTTCATTTGAGAGAGTCCTTCCGTTTGGAGTATTCCACTCAGGTTGGATTATCTCTTGTGGGTTGTTGACTTCGGTGACCGTTCTTTCCCGGATCTTTGGTTTAGATGATCTTACGAGAGCTGCAACGGCACACCCGAAAGGGCAAACCCGTTGAGTATCTTTGCCCAATTGTCGAGACCATTATCCGCCTTAGGATGACCTTGTTAGAATTCACCTGTGAGGGGAGGGTTTGATTCTTGCAAGCACAGTTTCTGCCAGTGACTCTGTGATGACGACCCTGGTTCAGTTGGATTTCTGGATGTTTATTTCTGAGACGCCGGAGGTTTGTTCGTGGTATTTATCAGAGGGTTCCGTTTATTTTGGATCCCTGGGCCGAATTTAAGGGTACTTGCTCAGATGATGACTTGCTCAGATGATGGCTTGCTCTATTGATGACTGTTGATGACTGTTGGTTCTGATGCCGAAGTTCTGATCCTGTGCCTTGTGATGCACAACCAACCTGCCATGGCTTCATCATTTTGCATCATAGCATGTTTATTTTCAAAAAAATAATAACGCATAAAAAGAAAAAAAGTTAACCAACATACACATTACACGCATCATACACATATCATCCTTGCATTACAGGTGTTCTTGAAGAGACTTCTCATTCTGGTTCCTGTTTTAGGCAGGATTACTGATCACCGTCCGCACCGTTACGCGACAAGACTGAATCAACAGAGAAGCATGGATCAAGTTCAGGCTGAATTGGCAGAGATGAGGGCTAACATGGCCCAATTTATGAGCATGATGCAAGGGGTCGTTCAAGGGCAAGAGGAGCTGCGAGCCTTGCCCCAGAGACAGGAAACTGTGATTCCACCTGTCAACCGTACTTCGCCGGAGGGAGTCCCTGTTAATGATGTTGTGGCTGTCACCATTCCCGCCAATAACTATGCCGTGGGTGATGAATTGAGGGGTATCAGAATCAACGGACAACCTATTACTCCAGAGACTGCTAATGCTAGAATGGCCCGTGCTCCGGTTCGCCATCCTGCTCCGTTGGTTGACCGACAAGAGGATATGTTCACTCTCCTTAGTGATGATGATGAAGTGGGAAGGACTGAAGAGAGGGATAGAAAAGTAGATGCCCTTGCTGAGAAAATCCGTGCCATGGAGTGTCAGAACTCTTTGGGCTTTGATGTCACGAATATGGGATTGGTTGATGGACTGAGGATCCCTTACAAATTCAAGGCGCCATCCTTTGACAAATACAATGGCACTTCTTGTCCTCGCACCCATGTGCAGGCTTATTACAGAAAGATCTCCGCATACACTGATGATGAGAAGATGTGGATATATTTTTTCCAAGACAGCTTGTCTGGAGCGTCTTTGGACTGGTACATGGACCTGAAGAGAGAATCTATTAGAAGCTGGAGAGATCTGGGTGAAGCCTTTCTGAGGCAATATAAGCACAATATGGATATGGCTCCGAGCAGAACCCAACTGCAGAGCTTGTTCCAAAAGTCTGATGAAAGCTTCAAAGAGTACGCCCAGAGGTGGCGTGAATTAGCGGCAAGAGTGCAACCTCCAATATTGGAGAGAGAGCTGACTGACATGTTCATTGGAACATTGCAGGGTGTGTTTATGGACCGTATGGGGAGTTACCCGTTCGGTAGCTTTTCTGATGTGGTAATCTGTGGAGAGAGGACTGAGAGTCTTATCAAAGCAGGCAAAATCCAAGACCATGGTTCGTCTAGCTCTTCGAGTTCTAAGAAACCATTTTCTGGGGCACCCAGAAGAAGGGAGGGTGAGACTAATGTTGTGCACCATCGGAGGAATACAAACAGAGGACAGTATCGTCAGGTTGCCGCCGTGACTATCCCAGCACCCCAACCTCAACCTCAGCAACAACAAAGAGGACCGCCACAACAACAACAACAACGCCCATTTCAACCGAGGCAGAGAATGCCTGAACGTCATTTCGATCCGCTACCAATGACATATGCTGAGTTTCTCCCTGAATTGCTCAGGTTGAAATTTGTTGAGCTTCGCACCATGGCTCCGTTGACAAGGATACCTGCTGGGTATGATGCCAATGTCCGTTGCGACTTTCATTCCGGTGCACCTGGGCATCATATTGAAAATTGTCGGGCTTTTCACCATAAGGTCCAGGATCTGATTGACGCCAAGACAATCAACTTTGCTCCTGTTCCGAATGTTGTGAATAACCCTATGCCTCAGCATGGCGGGCCTAGGGTGAACAATGTGGAAGATGGGGAAGCTGTAGATTTGGTGATTGATGTTGATGATGTTCAAGCTTCGCTGCTTGTGGTAAAGGAACGTTTGCTGAAAGGGGGAGTGTTCCCGGGCTGTGATGAGGGTTGTTCAGATTGTGTTAATCAAGAGAATGGCTGTGTGAAGTTGAGAAGAGGTATCCAGGGTTTGATGGATGAGGGTTGCTTGCATTTCGGGCGAGTTGTGAAAGATCGTGGAGCGGTATCAATTGTCACCATTTACTTCAAACCGTCCGAGGGTCCTGGACGTGTGCCAAGAAATGCTAATGCACCCGTAACTATTGGTACTCCCGTGACCATATCTGCACTAGTAATTGTTGGTGTTCCCACCACCATTGCTGCTTCCGGTGGAAGACCTGTTGAGAACAGTAGGGCAGTTCCTTGGAAGTATGATAATGCTTTTCGCAGTAACAGAAGGTCGGAGAATCAGGCCAGACCAGTGAATCAGGCTCCGGTGACAATTGATGTGCCAAATAAAACTCCTGTAACTGTTGGTCCGGCTGTGGACAATGTTGGAGGACCTGGAGGGTTTACTAGAAGTGGTCGTCTGTTTACACCACAGACTCTGAGAGATAATAATGCTGAGGCTCTTGCTAAAGCAAAAGGGAAGCAAGTTGTGGTTGAGGAAGGACCTGTACAGAAGGAAGTGCCTGAGGGTTCTTTCGAGAAAGATGTGGAGGAGTTCATGAAGATCATTAAGAAGAGTGATTATAAGATTGTGGACCAACTGAACCAGACTCCGTCGAAGATCTCCATCCTCTCGTTGTTATTGTGTTCTGAGGCACACCGTAACGCCTTGCTGAAAATGTTGAATTTGGCTTACGTGCCTCAAGAGATTTCTGTCAACCAGCTCGATGGTGTTATTGCAAATGTGAGCACGCGACATGGTTTGGGGTTCACAGATCTGGATTTGACGCCTGAGGGTCGCAATCACAACAGAGCCCTACATATCACTATGGAGTGCAAGGGCGCAGTGCTGTCGCATGTGTTGGTCGATACTGGCTCTTCCTTGAATGTGTTGCCCAAGAAGGTTTTGAGCAAACTTGACGTTGAAGGGGTTGTCCTCACTCCGAGTGATCTCATCGTCCGTGCTTTTGATGGATCCAAGCGATCTGTTTTTGGTGAAGTCACATTGCCCGTGAAGATTAGCCCGGAAGTATTTGATATTGTCTTCTATGTGATGGATATCCAACCAACATATAGTTGTTTATTGGGGCGTCCCTGGATACATGGGGCTGGGGCAGTTTCGTCAACTCTCCATCAAAAGCTGAAGTATGTATGGAATGGTCAGGTCGTGACTGTGTGTGGCGAGGAGGACATTCTTGTGAGTCATTTATCTTCCTTCAAGTATGTGGAGATGGATGGCGAGATCCATGAAACTCTGTGCCAAGCTTTCGAGACCATTGAGATTGAGAAGGTGGCTTTTGTTGAGCAGAAGAAACCAGGTGTCTCAATTGCGTCATACAAGCAAGCTCTGGAGGTTGTTAATTCTGGCAACGCGGAAGGCTGGGGCAAGATGGTCGACATGCCCGTCAAAGAAGACAAGTTCGGCATCGGTTATCAGCCTCTTCAGTCAGAGCAGGGTGTTCAGAAAGGGCCGAGTACCTTCACCAGCGCTTGGTTGATGAATCATGGTGATGTCTTTGCAGCCGGTAGTGAAGACAGTGATAGTGACTGCGATTTGGACAACTGGGTGCGCCCGTGTGCTCCAGGGGAGATGGTCAATAATTGGACAGCCGAAGAAATAGTCCAAGTTACTCTTCAGACATAGTAATTTTCTTTTGTTTTTCATTCTGCACAAAAACCCTACGTTCTGCCCGGGGCGTAGTGGTTCATTGTAAGGCCACATCATGTTTGAATTTTCAATGAATATCATTAATAAATGACGTTTTGCAAACAAATTTGTGGTCACTGTCTTTCTGTTTTATTTTCATTTTCAAAACAATAAAATGGCAATGTTTTTGTTTTTGTGACTTTCTTGAATTCTTTTCTAAAACAAAGCATTAAACATCGTTCATGCATAATCGATCTAGCGGACTCCATTAAAAACAGTTCTGTTATGGCTCAGTATGATTTCGATAATCCCATTTACCAAGCTGAAGAGGAGGGTGAGGAAGATTGTGAACTCCCCAAAGAATTGGTCAGATTATTGAAGCAGGAGGAAAGGGTCATCCAACCTCATCAGGAAGAGTTGGAAGTCATTAACCTTGGTACTGAGGACGCCAGGAAGGAGATCAAGATCGGGGTTGCTTTAAAGGAATCTGTCAAGAGAGGGCTGATTGAAATGCTGAGAGAATATGTGGAGATATTCGCATGGTCGTATCAAGATATGCCTGGGTTAGATACAAATATCGTGGTGCACAGGCTACCTCTCAAAGAAGATTGTCCTTCGGTAAAGCAGAAGCTTCGCAGAACTAGTCTTGATATGGCTGTCAAGATCAAGGAAGAAGTTCAGAAGCAGTTGGATGCGGGTTTTCTGGCAGTTACCAATTATCCCCCGTGGGTGGCCAACATCGTGCTCGTGCCGAAGAAGGATGGTAAAGTCAGGATGTGTGTCGATTACCGAGATTTAAACAGAGCCAGTCCGAAAGATGACTTCCCATTACTTCACATTGATGTATTGGTTGATAACACTGCTCAATCTTCGGTTTTCTCTTTCATGGATGGATTTTCTGGCTATAATCAGATCAAGATGGCGCCAGAAGACATGGAAAAGACGACATTCATTACACCTTAGGGCATGTTCTGTTATAAGGTGATGCCATTTGGGCTGAAGAACGCCGATGCTACCTATCAGAGAGCTATGACGACTCTCTTTCATGACATGATGCACAAAGAAATTGAAGTGTACGTGGATGATATGATTGTGAAGTCGTAGACAGAAGAGGAGCACCTGGTAAACTTGCAGAAGTTGTTTGAAAGGTTGAGAAAGTTCAAACTGAGGCTGAATCCAAACAAGTGTACGTTTGGAGTGAGATCCGGAAAGCTGTTGGGCTTCATTGTCAGTGAGAAAGGGATTGAGGTTGATCCAGCGAAAGTAAAAGCTATTCAAGAAATGCCTCAACCAAGAACGGGAAAGCAGGTTCGTGGGTTTTTAGGGAGATTGAACTACATTGCACGGTTCGTATCTCACCTAACTGCCACGTGTGAACCGATCTTCAAATTGCTAAGAAAAGATCAAGCAATCAGGTGGAATGATGACTGTCAAAAAGATTTTGATAAGATAAAAGAGTATTTGCAGAAACCTCCAATCCTTATACCTCCAGTTCCTTGGAGGCCTCTGATAATGTACCTTTCAGTAACCGAGAATTCGATGGGGTGTGTATTAGGACAGCATGACGAGTCTGGTCGAAAAGAGCATGCAATATACTACCTTAGCAAAAAGTTTACCGACTGTGAAATAAGATATTCGCAGCTCGAGAAAACTTGCTGCGCTTTGGCATGGGCTGCTCGCCGACTGAGACAGTATATGTTGAACCATACTACCTTATTGATTTCTAAGATGGATCCAGTGAAGTACATCTTTGAAAAGCCGGCTCTCACCGGGCGTGTGGCTCGTTGGCAGATGATCTTGACTGAGTATGATATCCAGTACACATCTCAGAAGGCCATCAAAGGTAGTATTCTGTCTGACTACCTTGTCGAGCAACCGATTGACGACTATCAGCCGATGATGTTTGAATTCCCTGATGAAGACATCATGTACTTAAAGATGAAAGATTATGAAGAGCCTCTTGTCGAGGAAGGACCGGATCCTGATGACAAGTTGGCACTGATGTTTGATGGGGCGGTTAATGTGAATGGAAACGGTGTTGGGGCAGTACTCATCAATCCTAAAGGTGCACACTTGCCTTTTTCTGCCAGATTGACTTTTGAAGTGACCAACAACGAAGCTGAGTACGAGGCTTGTATCATGGGGATTGAAGAAGCCATCGATCTAAGAATCAAAACTCTAGACATCTATGGAGATTCCGCTCTAGTGATTAACCAAGTCAATGGAGACTGGAATACTCATCAACCGCATTTGATTCCTTATCGAGATTACACCAGAAGGATCCTGACTTTCTTCAAGACAGTGAAGTTGTATCATGTACCCCGAGATGAAAATCAGATGGCTGATGCCTTGGCTACTTTGTCTTCTATGATCAAAGTTCATTGGTGGAATCATGTGCCACACATTGCTGTGAATCGACTCGAGAGGCCTGCGTATGTGTTTGCAGCCGAGTCTGTTGTTGATGAGAAGCCGTGGTTTTATGACATTAAGAATTTCCTCAAGAGTCAGGAGTATCCTGAAGGAGCGTCAAAGAATGACAAGAAGACCTTGAGAAGGCTGGCTGGAAGCTTTTATTTGAATCAGGATGATGTGTTGTACAAAAGGAACTTTGACATGGTTCTGCTCAGATGCGTGGATAGACACGAAGCAGACATGTTAATGCAAGAAGTGCACGAGGGGTCTTTTGGTACCCATCCTGGTGGTCATGCAAAGGCCAAGAAGTTGTTGAGAGCCAATTATTACTGGATAACCATGGAATCCGATTGTTTCAAATACGCTCGGAAGTTCCACAAATGTCAGATCTATGCAGACAAGGTGCATGTACCACCAAGCCCTCTGAATGTCATGAATTCTCCTTGGCCATTCGCAATGTGGGGCATCGATATGATTGGGAAGATTGAACCTACTGCTTCTAATGGACATCGCTTCATCCTGGTCGCGATTGATTACTTCACCAAGTGGGTGGAAGCAGCTTCCTATGCTAATGTTACCAAGCAAGTGGTCGCCCGATTCATCAATAAAGAGATTATCTGTCGTTATGGGATTCCTGAGAGAATCATTACTGATAATGGTTCGAATCTCAATAACAAGATGATGAAAGAGCTCTGCAGAGATTTCAAGATCGAACATCACAATTCTTCTCCTTACAGACCAAAGATGAATGGTGCTATAGAGGTGACAAACAAGAACATTAAGAAGATTGTGCAAAAGATGGTCGTGACGTACAAGGATTGGCATGAGATATTGCCTTTCGCCTTGCATGGATACCGTACCTCAGTACGTACGTCGACCGGGGCAACCCCTTACTCCCTTGTGTATGGTATGGAAGCAGTCCTACCTGTTGAAGTGGAGATTCCTTCTCTGAGAGTCCTGCTGGACGTCAAGCTAGACGAAGCTGAGTGGATTCGGACAAGGTGCAATGAGTTGAGCCTTATCGAAGAAAAGCGGTTGGCAGCCGTGTGCCATGGGCAATTGTATCAGAGAAGGATGAAGAAGGCATTTGATCAGAAAGTGCGTCCTCGAAGCTATCAGACAGTTGATTTGGTTTTGAAGAGGATCCTTCCTCCCGGTACAGATAACAGGGGCAAGTGGACTCCGAATTATGAAGGTCCATATGTTGTTAAGAAGGTTTTCTCTGGTGGAGCCTTGATGCTTACAACTATGGATGGTGAAGATTTTCCGTCCCCTGTGAACTCAGATGTAGTCAAAAAATACTTCGCATAAATTGACCCGCTGGACGAAAAGAATAAAAGAGTCCAGGCAAAAAAGGGCATCCCGGCGAACCAAGAAAAAAGAAAAGAAAAAGGTTCGGGCAAAAGTTAGGGATAAAGAATAAAAAGAATATGTACACCCGGTAAGTCGAAAACCTGCAAAGGCGGCTTAGGCAAAAAAGGGTATCCCGGTGGATTGAAAACCTGAAAAGGCGACCCAGGCAAAAGAGGGATTAGAGCGAAGACTACAGTCTGAGTTATCTGTACTTCATCGCGCTTCAGTGTCTACCATCTCGAAGGATGTGACCGATCCAATCGTTCTTCTCAGAAAGCAAGGAATTTGGGGGAAATTGAGGATCTGTGAGTCATAACAGAATTGGAAAATAGTGGATGCCGTGTTCACATTGCCAATAGGACAGTTTGTTTCCTTGTTTGGCGCAATTACCTCTTCCTAGGAATTGCTTCCTGATGTATCTGCCTTTATAGGCCATTTTCAATCAATAAAAGTCGTTATTCAGTTAAATTGCTCTCTTGTGTTTATTTTACTGTTTTGTTTGCAAAAACGTCCGAATTTTTGATAAACATTGCATCTAAAAACATGAAAGCCAGACAATGACGTGCAGAAAGATAAAACATTTGAAAATCATTTTGAATATTGAGTACCCTGGGGTGTATTTTGTCCATACAATCCCCTGGGGCATGTATGTCTTGTTGTTTTGCAGGTTGCTATCCTTGATTGCTGGCTGAAGCAGATAAGCCACAGTTTGTTCAAAGGTGTTTCAGCACTATCCAGTAGTGTGAGAAGGCGGGTTGTCCTAGTCAAGTTCGGAACTTGTCTCCCCGGCGAGTCCAAGATCAGTGTTGCCTTGACAGTCAGGTTTGAAGCTGATTGCAATCCCCAGCTGGTTTGAGGATGTCTTTTTCAGCCAGGTCAGCAGGTGGCCTTTTCCCCAGCAAGTCTGAGGACTGTTAGTTCCCCAGAGAGTCTGAAGGTTGCTACTTCCCCAGCGGAGGTGTCTATGGGTAATTTGTTCCTCGGTAGCCGGACCTGAAGTGTTGTAATCCCCGGTAGGGTTGAGTTTGTTGTTTCCCCAACGGAGGTGGGCATTGATTGTTTCCCCCAGCGGAGTCCCCAAGTGGATCGGGTTCAGTGGAGGTCGTCCCCAGTGGAGAGATTATCTTTTCCCCAGCAGCAGCCCTATTCCCCAGCATGGTTGGAAGGTTGGTGTTTTCCCAACAAGTGACTCCCCAAGTGAGTTGGTTTCTCTGTCGTTCCCAGGATGACAGATCAGGAAGTATCCACGGCAGATTTGTTGTGTCTCCCCACAGAGATGGAAGATCGAATCAGACTTATGTGCTCAGCAAAGCGGTCATCTGCTTTCCCGACAGGAGTTTTCCTCCCTGTGCATCTTGCATGTAGTAATCATTTGCATTTGCATCCTCAAAACGCGTAGCATTTCCATTCAATATGGAGCATTACGCCATAGAAAAACTCAAACATACGCATACATGTGTTAAATCGGTTTGGATCATATCCCCAGCAGAGGTGGATCATTGTTCAACATCTATGTGGCACGTTTGCAGCAGTAGCTCTTGGTATCATCCAGAATCAGCAATCCCCAGAGAGGTTTATTTCCTCACCCGTCCACGAAAGGAAAGCGTGACTCCCCAGTGTAGTCCCTGGCATGTGTCTGGCTTTGTTTTGACATAGGTAGATGTCATCCTTACGATACCAGTAGGTGTCGTGTTGATCCCCGTGTGGGTCTCCTCTCTTTTGGTGTCAGTAGACATCATCTTTCGATGTCCGCAACATCGAGTCTCTTCCCATTCGTCCGTTGGCGTCTGGTCGTGGTTTCTCTTTCTCCCATTCATCCGTTGATGTCTGGTTGAGTTTTTCTTCCCATTCGTCCGTTGGCGTCTGGTCGTGGTTTCTCTTCCCATTCGTCCGTTGGCGTCTGGTCGTGGTTTCTCTTTCTTCCCATTCGTCCGTTGGTGTCTGGTCGTGGTTTCTCTTTCTCCCATTCATCCGTTGATGTCTGGTTGAGTTTTTTTTCCCATTCGTCCGTTGGCGTCTGGTCGTGGTTTCTCTTTCTTCCCATTCGTCCGTTGATGTCTGGTTGAGTTTTTCTTCCCATTCGTCCATTGGCGTCTGGTCGTGGCTTCTCTTCCCATTCTTCCGTTGGCGTCTGGTCGTGGTTTCTCTTTCTCCCATTCATCCGTTGATGTCTGGTTGAGTTTTTCTTCCCATTCGTCCGTTGGCGTCTGGTCGTGGTTTCTCTTTCTTCCCATTCTTCCGTTGGCGTCTGGTCGTGGTTTCTCTTCCCATTCATCCGTTGGCGTCTGGTCGTGGTTTCTCTTTCTTCCCATTCGTCCGTTGATGTCTGGTTGAGTTTTTCTTCCCATTCGTCCGTTGGCGTCTGGTCGTGGTTTCTCTTCCCATTCGTCTGTTGGCGTCTGGTCGTGGTTTCTTTTTCTTCCCATTCGTCCGTTGGCGTCTGGTCGTGGTTTCTCTTTCTTCCCATTCGTCCGTTGGCGTCTGGTCGTGGTTTCTCTTTCTTCCCATTCGTCCGTTGATGTCTGGTTGAGTTTTTCTTCCCATTCGTCCGTTGGCGTCTGGTCGTGGTTTCTCTTCCCATTCGTCTGTTGGCGTCTGGTCGTGGTTTCTTTTTCTTCCCATTCGTCCGTTGGCGTCTGGTCGTGGTTTCTCTTTCTTCCCATTCGTCCGTTGGCGTCTGGTCGTGGTTTCTCTTCCCATTCGTCCGTTGGCGTCTGGTCGTGGTTTCTCTTTCTTCCCATTCGTCAGTTGATGTCTGGTTGAGTTTTTCTTCCCATTCGTCCGTTGGCGTCTGGTCGTGGCTTCTCTTCCCATTCGTCCGTTGGCGTCTGGTCGTGGTTTCTCTTCTCCCATTCATCCGTTGATGTCTGGTCGAGTCCTTCCCAGTCATCGGTAAATGTCTGGTCGATCTTTTTTTGGTGTCGGTAAACATCATCTTTTGATGTCGGTAATCGTCGAGTTTTTTCCCATTCGTCCGTTAACGTCTGGTTGTGTATCTTTTTTCCCAGTCATCGATAAATGTCTGGTCATGTATCCTTCCTTTAATAAGTATCAAAATCCCCAGTAGAGTCGTCAATGAGCGTCTGGTTTTGTTCCGGTCGTAAACATCTTTTTCCCCCCAATGAAAGCCGCCATCTGGTAAATGTGCCCCGCTTTCCTTGATATCCGCGTATATCAAGCCTCCTTCCAGTGAAACCCGCCATTTGGTAAATGTGCCTCGCTTTCCTTGATATCAGTGTATATCAATCGACTGTTGTTAAAGCCGCCATCGGTAAATGGCCCCACTTTCCTTGATATCAGTGTATATCAAGTCGACTGTTCCACCAGCCGCCATCGGTAAATGGCCCGCTTTCCTTGATATCAGTGTATATCAAGTCGACTGTTTATTTGATCATCCCCGGCAAAGTGCAAATTCTACGGTTCTTTTGGTATTCAATCCCTGTTTACCTTGAAAGTCTGACAGTCGTTGCTCTCATCCGTTCAGGTTCCCAGTTGATTGAATAGGGGCAGCTGTAGCACCTTAAATTTGCACCCCCCATTCATGCACTCATTTTTTTTAGGTCATTAACATTGCATATTGCATTGCATCATGGCAGTCAACATGAGCTTTTTGATCATTCCATGGTGTTCATAAGTGGATTTTAAGTGTAATTGAATGGTAAGGTGGTACTGTTCACGTTCATGTTGCATGCATGGGGTGAATTTTCCAAATTTGCACTACACCTCATTTTGCATTAAAATTTCATTAGCCATGCCTAAGTGTAATTAGCAATGTGATTAAGGAAGCATATAAAAGGCTAATCATAACAGAAATTTTCAGATTCATTCATTCTAGATCTAGATTTGAGTTTTCCCTCCAAAGTTTCTCTCCATCAAAATTCAAAAATTCTCCACATAGCATATGATTTTTATTGTATATTCTTGCTCCTGGATCAGCATTTGGGAGGATTCAAGCCCTTGATTGAAGAATTTGGACCAGAATCAAGGTGTGCAAGCTCAAGAACATGACAATGGAAATTGAAATCTGAGATAGATCCAAGCATCTCCAAGCTTCAATTCCTACATCAAACTTCAAATCATCATCTCAGGAGTGGATTTGGATACCTGTAAGGCCTGGATTCTGCAATTTTCAGTGACTGCTCTTCAAGAGGTTAGGTTTTCGAGCCTCTTAATTCTTCACCTTATGCATATAATCTTGTAGTTCTTTGCTTGCTGATCACACTGATGTAAATTTCATGAAATTTGGTTGAGAAATGACTGAGTTATGCTGAATTAAAGTCGTGGATGTAAAAAATGTTTTTCTTCGATTTTCCTAATTCATGGATTGTTAGGATGAAATGATGTTAGATTTGTGATCTACGTGTGATAAGCTTTCGTTTGGTGTACTGGTTGACGAAATCTGGAAAAAAAAATTATGTTCGTACTGTAGAACCACCGTCTTCATGAAGAAGACGGTGGAAACCACCGTGAGCGCCGCCACCTAGGGTTTTCTGGTTCGTTTCTGGAAAAGTTACTGTAGAAGCGCCCGTCACCATTGCATACTGTGTTCGATCCCTCCCTGAAGCGCTCCTTCATTTTTCGTTTTAATTACTCATTAGTGAAACGACGCCGTTTTGCCATGCTAGCGCGCACCATTCGATCCTCCGCTCCAGCATTTTTCAAATTAATCAAGCCATTTTACTTTCCCTCCATTTCTCATTGTATTTTTTCATATTTTTGTCATATATTTTATCCAACTTTGAAAAATCATAACAAATTAAAAACTAAGCCAATTAATTCCAATTTTTTTTCTACATGATCCTTGAGATGTCTAGTATTTTTGTGCTGTGATTTCATGATTTTACCATTTCTGATTTTGGATTGTAATTGATTCTTTGGACATGTATGCAAATGTGACATTGCTTCATTCATTCTATTGTGAAATGCTCAATAATGATCCAATTGCCATGAAATTTTATATGCTGGTTCCCAACATGTTGCTTGATGTTTGAGGCTTGGTTGTGCATTTTTCTCATTTTTCATCTCTGTTTTAGACACATGATTGTATGGTGTGACAATGTGTGTCACACAATTTGATGTCATACTTGTGCATTTTCATTTCCAGGTCAAATGAGCTCTTCTGTTTCCAATTTTTGGCATGATGATTGTGTTTGACATGTTGTATGTATATAAAAATTTTCATGATTGTTTGATTCATTTCTGTTTTAATATGGAATTTTGATTCTTCATGTCCAATTGTGATCACCTTGTGTACCTTTTGCCTTATCTTGTGCAATTAATGACTTTGCCATTTGATTTAGGTTTGGTACTTTTTAGGACATGTTCTTACTTGTTTATACATGCTTCATGTTGAATATTGGTTGTTGTTTTGACTTTTTACTTTGCCTTTGACCCTAGCCTTGATGCTAGTGGTTTGTACTCATCTTTTGAGTTTTGCATTTCAGGTTCAAGCTCCTAGTCCCAATGGTTTATGTTGATCTCATGAATTGAGATGCAAAATTCTTGGTTTGCTAACCTTTCTTGTGTTGTAGGTTCCTTGGTGATGAACTCATTTGAGTTGTTGACTTGCATTGTGCATATTGGGATTGTCTGACTGTTGTTAACTGTTGGTTGTTTTGTCTGAATATCCTACTGATGTTTTAGCTTTTCTTACAGGTACTTTAGCCGCTTTAACTCATTGCTTGAGTTGCTTTGCTTTGCTTGTGGTTGGTTTACCACTTAGGTAACCTCTCTTTCTCCATGTAGTCTGGAAGCCCTGTCGTTTCTGTTTGGCAGGCATTTGGCTGAAGTCCTCCTTAAGAGGCAATGTCTGTGATTGTTTATATTTGTGCCATGTACTTCAAGTCCTCCTAAGTGAAGAGGCAATTGGCAGATAGAAGGGATTTGCAATCCATCCCCTGCTATTCAGTTGAGTCTTTCACTTTGCTCGCACTACGTGCTGATGCATTTTGAATAAACACCCAAGATCCTTGTATATAGAGTCAGTCAAGTGGAATAGAGTCCCACATTCTGGACTCCTACGTTTTCATTGATTGAAGCTCACCCAGGCCCGGGTTAAGAGCTATGAGGTCTTACCCTCATTACCTTTTCATCTGCTCACCCTGACGGTCAATGTCAGTGGTTAAGAGCCCTCAGATACCCTTCCAGTTGGCTTGTTTGTCGAGGTTGATATAACCCCTCGACTAAAGCCTAGCCTTGTATGAGCCACTTGTTTGCATATAGCGTGTGATACTTGTTCACCTGTGATTGCTTACTTGCTGTTTAGGTTAGCTTGCTTCCTGTGCGAGCTAGGATCTGATTAGAGACCTCAACATAGGGATCGTTTGCATGATAACTTCTAGGCTCGAGTCGTAGTCTCACTTTTAGTTGTTATCTCCCTAGTCTCTGGTTAGGTTAAGTTTTTCCCTGTTAAGGGGAACTACGTCGCCCTGATCCTCATACTAGATGAGGTATGTAGGCAGGAGATCGAGCGAGATCTCTCCGGGCAACCTTTTGGTTTTTGCGTGTGTTTTGTGCCCTTTTTTTCTTTTTAACCCTTCTGCTTTGTGTGTGTGTTTGGAGTCTGATGTAAGCCCAACGATTGGCCGTCGGTTTCCTGTTTTTGTCGTTTGGAGTCTGATGTAAGCCCAGCGATTGGCCTTCGGTTTCCTGTTTTTGTTGTTTGTGGAGTCTGATGTAAGTCCAGCGATTGGCATTCGGTTTCCCGTTTGTGTTTGTTGTGTGGAGTTAGATGTAAGACCAGCGATTGGCTTTCTATTTCCCATCTGTTTTTGGAGTTGGATGTAAGCCCAGCGATTGGCATTCCATTTCCAGTTTTTGTTCTCTCTTGAGATTTGCTTGGTGTATCCCCGTAGGTTTGCTAGACTTCGTATAGTCTCTCGTTTGCATGACAACTAAGGTAGCACGGTTCCTTCGTCTAGGACTTCCTTATTGCATGAGCATTCCTAAAACACAGACAAACTCTTTGATTTTCTTTTCTTAAGGACACATCAACTCCTTCTACTACAGGTGAGTAAGTCTCCCAAGGTCGAGCATCCGGTAGATTGTGTAGTGACGTCGTTCACCTAAAAAACACAAAACAAATAGAAATAGGTTAGCCGAGCTACGGTGCTCTGATTCTCAATCCTTCTTAAGATACGTATGCAGCAGGGTAGGGCCTGTGCGAGCAATAACTCTTTATTTTCCCTACTTTGATTTTCTCTCTTTTGCATTGCATATAGGACTTTCACACACTTTAGACATAGACTAGCAATCGTGGATCCTGTGGAGTACCACAGACGTGAAGGGGTGCGATAACCTTCCCTTCACGTAAACGGCCCCCTTACCCAGTTCTTTGGTTCGAGACTTGTTTTATCCATTCCCTCTAGGTTATGCAGTACTACCTTTCCCTTCTCTTGGGATAAAAGTACATAGCTGGCGACTCTATTCTTTTTTCTTTTCGCCGCCTCTTTTCGCGTTTGTACCTGGATTTGGGAAATCCTGGGGAGCGACACCAAGCCAAAACTTTTGTGCAAACATCTAACACTTGTTTTCGACATTAGAAACCTAAGCCTTATGCTTTTGATTTTCAAACTCTCCTTTCATAATACTTATTTTGAATTGAACTTCTAAGTCAACTTTGACCATTTTTGCAAATACTTTTCATTGGTAAATATAACCCATTCAAGTGTTTTTGTGGTTTCAATGGCCACTCTCTTAATCAAAACTTTTTCGTAACCTTTAGCTATTAGGTTTGAGTTATCCTTGTGGTAGATGTAATACTCATCTATATCCTTAGTGATGGACAATGAGTCTTCCATGCTTATTATAGGGTTAACCCCTCACTAGCATGTTGAAGCTATCCTCACATGGTGGATTTGTGGTTTTAGGTTGAGTTTTCTCCCTTGGATAACAAAAGACCTTAAGGATTTTGGATCAATCAATTCACCAATTCATTTTGAGATTTTTACCCCGAACTACGAGGTTTTGATCCTAATCTTTTTGAAGATGGTACGTAGGCAATGGGTTTATCCATCCAAACACAAATGTAAATAAACTTGTATATTCTCTTCTCATCTCTTCAATCATGTTTGCACAAACAAATTTTTCACAAAAAACAACAACCTTACAACAAGTATGAAAAGGGCTCCCTAGGAGTACCTAGGATGTTTTGGGTGCCTAACACCTTCCCATTGCATAACCAACCCCCTTACCCAGATCTCTGACTCTCTTTTACTAGTTTTTGATTCGATAAAACTTTTAGGTTTTTGTTCGCTTTCTAACCATTCCTTTGGATAAATAGAAGTGCGGTGGCGACTCGACTTGTATGATTTACCTTGGATTTAGTCAATATCTCTAATGGTAACGAATACCCCGCTACAGCTGGCGTCAAGTCAGAATCAGTAAAACCCAACCCGTTGCTTGCATGAACATTTGCAACAATCCCTTTTAGTTGGTTCACTGAAATCTCCTGAGGCACATATGCAGCATTAAGGACCTTCAGGAGTGCCTCCCTGTGTGCCTCCGAACACAGCAGGAGTGAGAGAATAGATATCTTAGATGGCGTCTGAATCAACTGATCGACTACCTTGTAATCGCTTTTCTTTATAATTCTCAACAGTTCGTCCACATCCTTCGCAAAAGCAGGCTCAGAGCCAGCCTGTGGTGCAGAGGTACCCTCATTCACAACTTGCTTGCCTTTGGCCTTCGCCGCGGCGTCAGCACTATTAGGTTGGGTAACCGGTGGTGAGAATAGTCTACCACTTCTGGTGAATCGCCCGATTCCACCAACATTGTCCACTGCGGGATCTTTTATCTCAATTCCAGGTTCAGACTTCTGATCTTGCACCTCTTCTACTTTCAGTGGCTGCTCCACTCCATGATCATGCATGTACACACTCCCCCCGTAATGCCAAGGAATGGCCCTTTCGCTGGTGAAAGGTAAAGGACCAGGGGTCATGATGGTCATAGTGGATTGATGCGGTCGCACTGGTGGTACCGGTTGCGCTACTGGCACACTGATCTAAGTGGTCGGGTAGAAAATTGTGATAGTGGCAACGTCACAGTCATACTCAGAAATCTTATTTATTGAAGTACAAATATCTGAAACATCGAAATCAAGTTCAGCAAGTACATCAGAATCAAACACCATGTTTGGAATATCAGCAACATCATCAGAAAAATTAATTACATCATTGGGAATTACAAAATTAGCAGGAACAACATTTGTAAATTCTTCAGCATCTTCAGGAAAGAGAGGATCAACATCTGCATTCTCAACAACCCCTTCAACAGACCTTTGGGCAGATAAGTCTTCAGCTTGGAGGATACCATCGTCAAGCAAGGCCTGGATAACATGCTGTAGCTTCACACAACCCCCACTCTGTGCAACACAACCCAAACAACCGCTCCCACAGCCGGGGAAAACATCTGCCTTTAGCAAGTATTCTTTGATTTCTAACAGCGGAGTCTTCAGCTTCAACACCTCCTTGACTAGTTTTGCTTCTCTTTCAACCATGTTAACATTTGCTCCACCATGCTGCGGCATGGGATTGTTTACAACATTAGGAGCCGGCGCAAAGTTAATGGCCTTTGAATCAATAAGGTCTTGAACTACGTGCTTAAAAGCTTTGCAGTTCTCAATAGTGTGGCCAGGTGCCCCAAAGTGGAAATTACACCTAGCATTGGCGTCATAACCCACTGGAAGTCTGCCAATAGGAGGAGCCAAAGTGCGTAACTGCACAAGTTGCAACTGCTGAAGGTTAGGAAGCAATTGGGCGTACGACATCGGAAGAGGGTCGAAACGTCTATTGTAACACCCCAATTAAAATAAGATAAGCATTTAATTTAAATTAATATTCTATTTATTAATTTAATCGAATAATTGGGAGTTTGGATTATTATTATTATTTTGAAATAATAATTATTGGGTTATTATTTATTGGAATAAAATAAGTTGGAATAATAAAAAGTCCCATTTTTGGTAAAAAGGGTTTTCACGTGAAAAGGAAACTCAGAGAAGCTGCTGAAAGAGAAAAAGGGCAAAAGGCAGAGCAAAAGAAGAGGAGAAGCTTGGAGCTCGGAAGCTGCCGGATTAACTCAGGTAAGGGGGGTTTATCATCAATTAACGGGTATTATGGGATGATAGGTACTGGGTAGTAATAGACCATTGTTTTACCTCTGATTGGATGATATATGTTGAATTTGTGAACTTTTGGGATGAACGAAATTTAGATTGTAATTGACGAAATTCGTAGGAAATTGAGATAGAAAGGTTAGCAATTTGTGAAATCGAAAGTGTATGATTCGTGTTAGATGATATGAATGAATTGTGTGTGAAATTTGGACTGTAGAAGGTTGAATTGGGTAGATCTCGTAGCAGGGAAAGCCATTGCAGATCTGGGAGCTCTGGTCTCTGGTCATACGCGTATGGCACTAGGCAATACGCGTATGAGATGTTGGTACGCGTATGGGGGGAAGCCTTACGCGTATGGGAGAAAAAGATGACATTTTGAACGTAAATTGGTCTCTGTTGGTACGCGTATTGGGAGATTGTTACGCGTAGCATACGCGTATGAGACAGGTGATACGCGTATGAGTTGGGCGAGGAAATGCGCAATACGCGTATGAGAGTGGGCATTACGCGTATGGGTTTGGCCAGGTTGGGCAATACGCGTATGGCGGAGGCAATACGCGTATGGGCAGAATTGTGATTTTTCTGTGCTACTGTTGTGCAGTTTTTGGTTGTTTAGGCTGAGTGATGCGACTTAGCTGAGGTATGATGTGATAGGGATCATTTCCCGTTGTTTTGAGTAGCATAGGTATTAGTAGAGTGTGCTAATACTGTGTTTGATTATGTGGCATGATATAATATGCTTTTGTGATAAATTGTGTTGACAATGTGTGATGGTATACATGATGTTGTGAATGTATGCATTTGTGAATAGACTATCTTATGGCTTAGAGTGTGAGCATGTGTCTATTCTTGATTATTGCGGATGTTGCATTGCTAGGTGATTAGCATGCATATTGTGGCCTTCGGGTGGTAGCTAATTCCCATGGTGAGGAATTAGTGAGTTTAGTCATTATTGGACTGTTGTTGATTGTTGCATGCTAGGTGAGTAGCGTGCATTTCATGGCCCATTTGGGGTGGTAGCTAATTCCCATGGTGAGGAATTAGTGAGTGAGTCACTATGTCTCAAATGAGTGGGACTAGTGAGCTTGGTAGCCGTGCCTGGATTTGGACGGTGAGGTTGAACTATATGTTCACACATAGTCGGTACCGCATGCATGGAGTCTCATTGCATAATGAATGTATGGCATATGATATGAATGGATGTATTCCAGTATCATATGTGTGTTGTGTGTTGTATTGTGTGTGACGTGTTGTTGATGTTGATTATAGTTGAGAATCTCCTGTTGAGTATGATGTTGAATTGTTGCTGAATGTGTAGTCTGGTTAGGGTGAATTAATGTGTTAATTACTTAGCATTACATGTTGTTCTATAATGCTTATTATATTGATTGAGGAACTCACCCTTACACCTATTTTTCAGGTAACGAGAAATGAGTTGAGTAGAAGCTAATGCTTGGAGTCTAGAGTAGTTCTTATGGGTCATGCTCTGATAGATGTAACATCGGGAGGGGATGTCTTAATTGATTTGATATCGGTTGTTGATGATTCACATGTAGTGTGTTACATGTTTTACATTGGGTTGAATTTTATTCCGCTGCGAATTATGCAAAGAACCTTATTTTGATTAAATAAATGAGCATGACAGGATAATTTGACGATTTTTGTGAAATGATTGTGTGACACCCTTCGGGGCATAATTACTCTGATTAATATGTTAATATTTTTAATTAAATAATTTGGGGTATTTAGAAGGGTGTTACATTAGTGGTATCAGAGCATAGTCGGTCGTGTCGAGTCGTAATTATTCTGTTTCCCCTGTACGGGATAGGTGTTGTGTAACCCTATCAGTACTTATTGTTTAGCTTGTTTGGGTTTCAGAATAGAGATGGCTGGAAGAGGTAGAGATGATGCTGCGATTGCTGAAGCTCTGGGTATGCTGGCTGGAGTACTTGGAGGGAATCCGAATGTTATGGGAATGGGAGCTGCTCGTCAACTGAGTGAGTTCCAGAAGAACAATCCTCCAATGTTCAAGGGAGCATACGATCCAGATGGTGCTCAGAAGTGGTTGAAGGAGATAGAGAGAATCTTCCGAGTAACAGAGTGTGCTGATAACCAGAAGGTCAGGTTCGGTACACATATGCTGTCAGAGGAGGCTGATGATTGGTGGGTTGCTACCCGCACTGAGTTGGAAACTGCTGGAAATGCTGATATTTCTTGGGCTGTGTTCAGAGAGAGATTTCTGAGGAAGTATTTTCCCGAGGATGTCAGAGGAAAGAAAGAGATAGAATTCTTGGAACTGAAGCAGGGTAACCGGACTGTTACGGAGTATGCTGCCAAATTCACAGAACTGTCGAAGTATTACACTCCCTATGCTGAGGCTGCTGGAGAATTTTCCAAATGCGTGAAGTTTGAGAACGGGTTGCGCCCCGAGATCAAGCAGGCGATTGGATATTAGAGGATTAGAGTGTTTTCTGATTTGGTTGACTGTTGCAGGATTTTTGAACAGGATTCCAAGGCCAGGGCTGAGAGCTATCAGCAGAGGGTTGATAGGAAAGGTAAGAATCAGGTTGATCGTGGGAAACCGTATGCAGCTGGCAAAGGTTTTCAGAGACAGAGTGGGATGAAGAGGCCTAGTGGGGGAGACTCTAGTGCTCCTGTTAAGTGTTACAGATGTGGTCAGGCTGGACATCGTATCCATGAGTGTACCAGTAATGAGAAGAAGTGTTTCAAATGTGGAAAAGGTGGTCATTTGGCTGCAGATTGCCGGTTGAAGACTGTGACTTGCTTCAACTGTGGAGAGGTGGGTCATATCAGTCCGCAGTGTTCTAAGCCAAAGAAAGAAAATCAGTCAGGAGGCAAGGTTTTTGCTTTATCAGGTTCTGAGACTTTTGCAGATGATCGTTTGATCCGAGGTACGTGTTATATTAATGGCTTTCCTCTTGTAGCTATTATTGACACAGGTGCGACTCATTCTTTTATATCCTTGGATTGTGCTGTGAAACTTAAGTTAGAGATATCTGAGATGTTGGGTAGTATGGTGATTGATACTCCTGCGAAGGGTTCAGTGACTACTACTTCTGTTTGTTTGAATTGTCCTTTGAGCATTTTTGGTAGAGCCTTTGGGATAGATCTTGTGTGTCTTCCATTAGTGCAGATTGACGTTATTCTGGGTATGAACTGGTTGGTGTTCAACCGAGTTTCTATCAACTGTTTTGATAAGAATGTGATATTTCCTGAGATTGAAGAAGGAAAGAGTTTGTTTCTATCAGCCAGGCAGGTGAATGAGGAAGTGGCAGATGGGGCAGAGTTGTTTATGCTGTTAGCGACTTTGGAAGCTAAAGATAAACTGGTGATTGGCGATCTAGCGGTAGTGTGTGATTTTCCTGATGTGTTTCCGGAAGAAGTGAATGAATTGCCACCAGAACGTGAAGTTGAGTTCTCGATTGATTTGGTACCTGGTACTAGACCGATATCGATGGCTCCGTATCGTATGTCTGCTGTTGAGCTAGCTGAATTGAAGAGTCAGTTGGAAGATTTGTTGGATAAGAAATTTATTCGTCCGAGTGTGTCACCGTGGGGTGCACCAGTGCTATTGGTTAAGAAGAAGGAAGGTACTATGAGGTTGTGTGTGGACTACAGGCAATTGAATAAAGTGACGATCAAGAATCGGTATCCTTTACCGAGGATTGATGATTTGATGGATCAATTGGTTGGTGCTAGTGTGTTCAGCAAGATAGACTTGAGATCTGGGTATCATCAGATACGTGTGAAAACTGAGGATATTCAGAAGACTGCTTTCAGAACGAGGTATGGACATTATGAGTATTCTGTAATGCCTTTTGGTGTGACTAATGCGCCTGGAGTATTTATGGAGTATATGAATAGGATTTTTCATCCGTATCTAGATCAGTTTGTCGTGGTGTTTATTGATGACATTTTGGTGTATTCGAAATCTGAAGAAGAGCATGCTGAACATTTGAGAGTGGTGTTGGAAGTTCTACGAGAAAAGAAGTTATTTGCTAAACTGTCAAAGTGTGAATTTTGGTTAGAAGAGGTTAGTTTTCTTGGTCATGTGATTTCAAGAGGTGGTGTTGCTGTTGATCCTTCTAAGATAGAAGCGGTATCTAAGTGGGAAGCTCCGAAGTCAGTTTCTGAGATAAGGAGTTTCCTTGGACTTGCAGGTTACTATAGGAAATTTATTGAGGGATTCTCTAAGTTGGCGTTACCGTTGACGATGTTGACTAGAAAGGGGCAAGCATTTGTTTGGGATTCAAAATGTGAAGAAGGTTTCCAAGAGTTAAAGAGAAGGTTAACTACTGCTCCTATTCTGATATTACCGAGTTCGTCGGAACTATTTGAGGTTTATTGTGATGCTTCATTGTTGGGTTTAGGTGGTGTATTGATGCAGAATAAGCAGGTTATAGCTTATGCTTCGAGACAGCTAAGAGTTCATGAGAGGAACTATCCGACACATGATTTAGAGTTGGCAGCTGTGGTATTTGTTCTTAAGTTGTGGAGGCATTATTTGTATGGATCAAGATTTGAAGTTTTCAGTGACCATAAAAGTTTGAAGTATTTGTTTGATCAGAAAGAGCTGAATATGAGACAGAGGAGATGGTTAGAATTTCTGAAGGATTACGATTTTGGGTTGAATTACCATCCGGGTAAA
The DNA here is from genome assembly GCF_024323335.1 of Lathyrus oleraceus. NCBI lineage: Eukaryota > Viridiplantae > Streptophyta > Magnoliopsida > Fabales > Fabaceae > Lathyrus > Lathyrus oleraceus. The sequence goes on along the minus strand of NC_066581.1, from coordinate 72,213,573 downwards.
GCAAACGTAGTGGCTGATGCATTGAGTCGGAAATCATTGCATATGTCTATGTTGATGGTTAAGGAATTGGATTTAATTGAACAGTTTAGAGACTTGAGTTTGGTGTGTGAGAGCACTCACAATAGTGTTAAATTGGGAATGTTGAAGTTAACGAGTGGTATTCTGGATGAGATCAGAGAGGGTCAGAAATCCGATATGCTTTTGGTTGATAAGTTGACTTTAGTGAATCAAGGTCAAGGTGGTGAATTCAGAGTTGATGAGAATGGTATTTTGAAATTTGGTAGTCGGGTGTGTATTCCGGACGTTACTGAACTTAAGAAGAGTATTCTGGAGGAAGGACATCGTAGTGGCTTGAGTATTCATCCTGGAGCTACGAAGATGTATCATGATTTGAAGAAGTTATTTTGGTGGCCAGGAATGAAGAGAGAAATTGCGAGTTTTGTTTATTCTTGTTTGACTTGTCAGAAGTCAAAGATTGAGCATCAAAAGCCGTCCGGGCTAATGCAACCATTGACTATTCCAGAGTGGAAGTGGGACAGTATCAGTATGGATTTTGTTTCTGGTTTGCCAAGGACAAGTAAGAATTTTGAAGCTATTTGGGTGATTGTTTATAGATTGACGAAATCGGCTCATTTCATTCCGATCAGAATGGATTATCCGTTAGAAAGATTGGCTGAGTTGTATATTGAGAAGATTGTGAGTTTGCATGGTATTCCGTCTAGTATTGTTTCGGACAGAGATCCTAGATTTACATCGAAGTTTTGGGAAGGTTTGCAGAAGGCTTTGGGAACTAAGCTGAGATTGAGTTCTGCATATCATCCGCAGACTGATGGTCAGACGGAGAGGACGATTCAGTCACTAGAGGATCTTTTGAGAGCTTGTGTTTTAGAAAAGGGAGGTGTTTGGGATAGTTATTTACCTTTGATTGAGTTTACCTACAACAATAGTTTTCATTCGAGTATTGGTATGGCACCGTTTGAAGCTTTGTATGGTAGGAGATGTCGGACACCTTTATGTTGGTACGAGTCCGGTGAGAGTGCTGTGGTTGGACCGGAGATTGTTCAACAAACTACAGAGAATATTAAGATGATTCAGGATAAGATGAGAATTGCTCAGAGTCGTCAGAAGAGTTATCATGATAAGAGGAGGAAGTCACTTGAGTTTCAAGAGGGAGACCATGTGTTTCTTCGTGTTACTCCGATAACTGGTGTTGGTCGAGCTTTGAAGTCGAAGAAGTTGACACCTCGATTTATTGGTCCTTATCAGATTTTAGAGAGGATAGGAGAGGTAGCCTATCGTATCGCTTTGCCGCCGTCGCTTGCGAATTTGCATGATGTTTTCCATGTGTCTCAGTTGAGGAGATACATTCATGATCCGTCGCACGTTGTCCAAGTAGATGATGTACAGGTGAGAGATAACCTGACTGTTGAAACATCACCTATGAGGATCGAGGATCGAGAGTTGAAGCAGTTGCGGGGTAAAGAGATTGCCTTAGTGAAGGTAGCTTGGGGAGGACCAGCAGGTGGCAATGTGACTTGGGAACTTGAGAGCCAGATGAAGGAGTCTTATCCGGAGTTGTTCGATTGAGGTATGTTTTCGAGGACGAAAACTCTTTTAGTGGGGGAGAGTTGTAACACCCCAATTAAAATAAGATAAGCATTTAATTTAAATTAATATTCTATTTATTAATTTAATCGAATAATTGGGAGTTTGGATTATTATTATTATTTTGAAATAATAATTATTGGGTTATTATTTATTGGAATAAAATAAGTTGGAATAATAAAAAGTCCCATTTTTGGTAAAAAGGGTTTTCACGTGAAAAGGAAACTCAGAGAAGCTGCTGAAAGAGAAAAAGGGCAAAAGGCAGAGCAAAAGAAGAGGAGAAGCTTGGAGCTCGGAAGCTGCCGGATTAACTCAGGTAAGGGGGGTTTATCATCAATTAACGGGTATTATGGGATGATAGGTACTGGGTAGTAATAGACCATTGTTTTACCTCTGATTGGATGATATATGTTGAATTTGTGAACTTTTGGGATGAACGAAATTTAGATTGTAATTGACGAAATTCGTAGGAAATTGAGATAGAAAGGTTAGCAATTTGTGAAATCGAAAGTGTATGATTCGTGTTAGATGATATGAATGAATTGTGTGTGAAATTTGGACTGTAGAAGGTTGAATTGGGTAGATCTCGTAGCAGGGAAAGCCATTGCAGATCTGGGAGCTCTGGTCTCTGGTCATACGCGTATGGCACTAGGCAATACGCGTATGAGATGTTGGTACGCGTATGGGGGGAAGCCTTACGCGTATGGGAGAAAAAGATGACATTTTGAACGTAAATTGGTCTCTGTTGGTACGCGTATTGGGAGATTGTTACGCGTAGCATACGCGTATGAGACAGGTGATACGCGTATGAGTTGGGCGAGGAAATGCGCAATACGCGTATGAGAGTGGGCATTACGCGTATGGGTTTGGCCAGGTTGGGCAATACGCGTATGGCGGAGGCAATACGCGTATGGGCAGAATTGTGATTTTTCTGTGCTACTGTTGTGCAGTTTTTGGTTGTTTAGGCTGAGTGATGCGACTTAGCTGAGGTATGATGTGATAGGGATCATTTCCCGTTGTTTTGAGTAGCATAGGTATTAGTAGAGTGTGCTAATACTGTGTTTGATTATGTGGCATGATATAATATGCTTTTGTGATAAATTGTGTTGACAATGTGTGATGGTATACATGATGTTGTGAATGTATGCATTTGTGAATAGACTATCTTATGGCTTAGAGTGTGAGCATGTGTCTATTCTTGATTATTGCGGATGTTGCATTGCTAGGTGATTAGCATGCATATTGTGGCCTTCGGGTGGTAGCTAATTCCCATGGTGAGGAATTAGTGAGTTTAGTCATTATTGGACTGTTGTTGATTGTTGCATGCTAGGTGAGTAGCGTGCATTTCATGGCCCATTTGGGGTGGTAGCTAATTCCCATGGTGAGGAATTAGTGAGTGAGTCACTATGTCTCAAATGAGTGGGACTAGTGAGCTTGGTAGCCGTGCCTGGATTTGGACGGTGAGGTTGAACTATATGTTCACACATAGTCGGTACCGCATGCATGGAGTCTCATTGCATAATGAATGTATGGCATATGATATGAATGGATGTATTCCAGTATCATATGTGTGTTGTGTGTTGTATTGTGTGTGACGTGTTGTTGATGTTGATTATAGTTGAGAATCTCCTGTTGAGTATGATGTTGAATTGTTGCTGAATGTGTAGTCTGGTTAGGGTGAATTAATGTGTTAATTACTTAGCATTACATGTTGTTCTATAATGCTTATTATATTGATTGAGGAACTCACCCTTACACCTATTTTTCAGGTAACGAGAAATGAGTTGAGTAGAAGCTAATGCTTGGAGTCTAGAGTAGTTCTTATGGGTCATGCTCTGATAGATGTAACATCGGGAGGGGATGTCTTAATTGATTTGATATCGGTTGTTGATGATTCACATGTAGTGTGTTACATGTTTTACATTGGGTTGAATTTTATTCCGCTGCGAATTATGCAAAGAACCTTATTTTGATTAAATAAATGAGCATGACAGGATAATTTGACGATTTTTGTGAAATGATTGTGTGACACCCTTCGGGGCATAATTACTCTGATTAATATGTTAATATTTTTAATTAAATAATTTGGGGTATTTAGAAGGGTGTTACATCTATCCATCATTCTTTATCTCTGTTGATAAGCAGATCTGTTACCCTATTGTTGTTGGTATTGATTTTGTTGACGTTGTGGTTGTTGTTGTTGCACTGGTGCTGCAGCCGGAATGGTCACTGCTGCAACATAAGGTTGTTGATGGTAATTCTGAAAGTTATTCCTCCGGTTACCCCTGTTCTGATAAGAAGATATGGCATTTGCATCCCCTTCTCTCCTCTTTTGTCCTCCTAAGAACGGCTTCTTTGACCCCGAAGATGATCCAATCCTATTTTGGATCTTACATGTCTTCAAGTAGTTCTCCACCCTCTCACCGGTAGAGACCACATCAGCAAAATTCGAGGCGTTGCAACCCACCAGACGCTCCAAATAAGATCCAGGCAGTGTGTTCATAAACATGTAGGCCATGTCTTTTTCCAACATCGGAGGCTGAACACGGGAAGCCAACTCTCTCCAGCGTTGAGCATACTCTTTGAAGCACTAATTGCTCTTGAGAGACAAATTCTGGAGCTGAGTCCTGTCAGGTGCCATATCCGTATTGTACTGATATTGCTTCACAAAGGCCTCAACCAAGTCTCTCCAGCAGCGAATATGGGCTTTGTCCAGCCTCATATACCACTCCAAGGATGCCCCAGCTAGGTTGTCCTGGAAGAAGTACATGAGCAGCTTCTCATCATCAGAATACGCGATCATCTTGCGGAAGTAAGCTTGTACATGAGTCTTCAGGCAAGAGTTGCCATTGTACTTATCAAACACGGGGACTTTGAATTTTGGAGGAACTCTCACGCCTGGGACCAGCCCTAAGTCAGAAACATCCACACCAAGAGCATTCTGCCCTTCCACAGATTTCAACCTCTCTTCTAGTCTCGGAAACATAGGGTCCATACCATGGCCCATTCCAAAGTCCTCCTGAAGCAGGGGGAATTGATCCTCCTGATCATCATGGATGGGTTGTTGACCAAGGTTTCCATGTGGGATTGGGATAGGCCCCGGTCCATTAGCCTCTCCAGCGGGAGGATCAGCCACAACCTCCGGTTGAGTAGTAGGGGGATTCCCCTGTACCAACAATCTAATCTCCTGTTGTCCCTGAGCCACTCCTTGGACCACTTCCATGAACTGATTCATGCGAATCCTGATCTCAGCGAGCTCTGCTTGTAAACCTTCCATTGCTCTCTGTTGATTCCTTCGGGTACCGTATCGGTGAATGCCTGAGTCAGCTATCCTAATAATGGAATACCAAACAAGATGAGAACACTGCGGTGGTACCTGTTATGCAAGACATGCTAATGAATATGCAAATGCAATGACATGTTTATCAATTTCAAAGGGTATTCTACCCCTTGATTCCAGTCTCACATTAGATAAACAGTGTAAGAAAACCCCGACTAGAATCAAGAAGAAGATATAAACCCCTAGGAATAGATAAACATGATGCATGCAATGCTTATGATTTAATTTTTATATCAGAGGAACTTTAGAGTCTTATTTGCAAATTTTGGAAATATTAAATGTTTATCACATACGGAAATATCACGTCAATTAATATCTGGAAATGTTTTTACGCCAAAGAAGTACAGTCTTGGTAACCAAATACAATACAAGAGAGAAGGAAAATGAACATCCTATGGATCCCTAGAAGCAATCGTCCAAAGCCATCGAGATCTGAAGATAAGCTACACGAAGCCTCTTCACCTCCCTCTCATAGGCTGCCTCCATATCTGCCTTCTCTTTGGCGAGTCGATCATACTTCCTCTTCCAAAACTTGGAAGACTGAGGAAGTAGAGAAGTCAATGCGTCATCAGGATCATCAATAACCTGGTGCTCAAGGAACTCTATCAAAGCATCATTCTCTCTGATCTGCTGAAGCAACTCCTCTCGTTCACGGATCCAAGCACGCGAACGGTCTTCGTCTCTCAACTCATCTACTCCTTGGCTAGGGAGGGTTGAAGGCCCAGCCACAACCAAAGGTGTGGGTCTTGGATACTCATAAGGCATGAGGTACTCGGAAGCTCTCCTCCTAACCCAAGAGGTATAGGGTTCCAAAGCGATACAGTTCTTCGGACCTAGCTCCTTCCTTCCTTTCTTATGGATCTTGTGCCAAGCGCGGACCATCCTGCCCTTCAAGCCTTGGGGATCTTTACCCTCCTGAAAGAACACACCCTCTAACAGAATGTTATTGGGTTTATCCTTTAGGGGAACCCAAGCTGACGACGTGCCAAAATAGGGTTGTAGTTAATTCCACCGCATGTACCAAGAAGAGGTACATTGGAGAATTCACCACAAGAGTCGATAATCTGCACACCATCATATACACGGTTGTACCAAAAGATATCATCATTAGTGAGAGACATAAGTCTCGTGGACCAACGTAGACATCCTTTGTTTTCCTTGAAGGAGTGTGTCTGAGGCAAGTGCAAAATAAACCACTTGTACAACAGAGGCAAATAGCACACAATGGTACCACCGCCCTTTGCATTCCTCATATGCAAATAGAAATAAGTGTCACCCAACAGAGTAGGAACGGGATTAAGAGTAGAGAAAATCCTAATGGCGTTCACATCCACAAACTTGTCGATGTTGGGGAATAACACTAGCCCATAGATGAGAAGTACAAATATGGCCTCAAAGGCGTCCTCACTCATGGCCTTCCCAAACATAGTAGCTTGATCAATGAGGAAATCAGACGGGAGACCTTGAATTCCACCTTTGGTAGTCATATGAGCACCAATAATAGATTCATCTATACGCAACAGATCAGCAATCTCTTGAGAAGAAGGAACTCTCTCCAAGGCACTGAACGGCAACTGGTCTAGGATAGGTATGCCCACAAGATAGGCATACTCCTCAAGCGTGGGCAAAAGCTGGAAATCTGGAAAAGTGAAGCAACGGTACAAGGGATCATAGAACTACACCAACACACTCATTAGACCTTCATCCACTTGAGTAGCCAGGATAAACAGAAGCTTCCCATGACGAGCCTTGAATTCCAAGGGATCTAATACATAGGATGTCAAACTCCTTAACTCTTTTAAGTCGGGTTGTCTGAAATTGTACTTCTTCGTATTCCTTCTTTGCTTATCCATGTCTGAAAATTTGCAAACAGACCTCTTAAGTTCCTTGAAAATTTTATCATTGTTGATGATATGGATGTGTATGAATGCATGAATGCATGGATGCAACAATCACACTCAAGGATCAAGCAAATCACACCACACAAAGGTCATGGGATGGATCAAGTCATCCTTAATATCAATCACCCATTTTGGTGGATTATGGTTTACACCTTATCAACACCCAAGTTCCATTGATATTAAGGATACACAAGAACGGATCAACCACGAATCAAGGGTTTGTTGCGAGTCGTGAGCATGGAGTCTTGGTTAAGAACCACCCAAAGGGAGTGTACTATGGTTAAACCTAACAATCATGTTCTACAAGAGGTTCCCATAGTCATCATCCCATCTTTCGGATATTATCGGATAAACGACTACTCGTATTCCAAAAATATTCTCAAGAGAGACTCTTATGAGTGTAGTATCGCGTAACAATCGTATCAAATCTTACACTTAAACGATCTTCGCACTATGTCCTAAAAATACGCCAAGATGGGCGTGGTAAACTAAGGTCCTTGGCTTCTAAGGCATATATTGGAAAGAGTAATGCCTAACCACGACTACTCGTGTGACATTATTGATCCCAACATAACCTCCACCAAGTGAATGGGCTTGCAAGTCAACTTCCTAAGGAATATCTCCACACAAGTCAATAAGACTATGCCATTCTCCTATCCTAAGTACACTCGAGTTCGGGTATAGAACTCATCTCACAAAGATCACCAAGCATACAAGGAATTAATATTCAAACAATTCAATCATTACATACAATACAGTAATCCCAAATTGCACAAAAATATGTCACAAAGCAATATACCATACAATACAACAAATATGAAAAGTAGGCAAAACCCACTAGGCAAATGATAGTCCCCAGCAGAGTCGCCACTTTTCTGTAGCGGGGTATTCGTTACCATTAGAGATATTGACTAAATCCAAGGTAAACCATACAAGTCGAGTCGCCACCGCACTTCTATTTATCCAAAGGAATGGTTAGAAAGCAAACAAAAACCTAAAAGTTTTATCGAATCAAAAACTAGTAAAAATGTCAGAGATCTGGGTAAGGGGGTTGGTTATGCAATGGGAAGGTTTTAAGCACCCAAAACATCCTAGGTACTCCTAGAGAGCCCTTTTCATAAGTGTTGTTCTAGTCTAAAGGGTGTAGGTATATCTAAAGTACTATTTACTAAAAGGAAGGTTAAAAGAAAATGACTCGCAAGGATGTCTCATCCAATGCCTACGTATCTCATCTGAGTATGAGAATCAGAGTCTTCGTAGCTCGGCTACCTATGGGTTAAAGAGAAGTATGCTCGGTAAGACGTCGCGTCTTATGCCTACGTATCTCATCTGGAATGAGAATCAGAGCAAAACGTAGTTCGACTAACTAGGGGTTAAGGATTGCCATCTGAACATGGACTTACAAAAGAGGACACCAGCTGTGTCAAAGGAGGGTGGGCAGTGTGTTCAACGTCCTAGCAGTAGGTGTCGCAGCTCGCTGAATCGAGTCTTAGGCGGTTACCTCTTTGTAATAGAACGGACTGACATGCCACAAGATCGGAGACGCACGGAAGGTCTAAAAGTGGGGAAGCTCTGCTCTAGAGTTGTCATGCAATATGGACCTATGTGTTAGGATTTACAAAGGGGAACATCTACCTAATGTTAGCATGCAAAGAATAGGGAAATTCTACCTATGTTATCATACAAATGGTTTTACCTAATGGGTGCTACCTAAATGGAACAAGAGTCAACGGATGGAGTGCGGAGAGGAGTTACGGATAAGGGTAGATGGCGATGCCGGAGGCAATCGACTTATAGGTAGATGGCGATGCCTGAGGCAATCGACTTACAAGAGGATGGATGAATGCGTGTTGGTTCTGTTAAGTTTTGAAAATGATTACTCGACGTTGGATCGAGCTTTTGATCTTATTTTGAAATGGTTATCGGATGTTCGTTTTAATTCTTGTATTAACAGGTGACTAAAGAAATAAAGAAATAAATATTATACACTTTATGGGAGAGGGGTACATTTGTTATGAATGGGGATTGTTCATGGCAAACAAACAATAAGAATATATGCCTCATACATCATACAAGTAGGCAACAGTTATCAATCAGATCGGATAAATAAACAATATATAATCAAACCAAAGAATCAAATAATGGAACATTTAAACAATGCATGGGATTATGAACATGTTAAATAATCAAGCAATAGAAAGCATGAATGAGAGAAACAAGTACAAAAGATAACAAATGAATCAAACAGATGAAAATATGCACACGAAGGGTCCACTGAATAATTTAATCAGGAAATGAGGTCAGGACCAAATAAAATCAAGGTAAAAGGTCTCTAATACATGGCATATGAGATGAACAAGGGAGGATCAAAAGATCTCTTCAATTGCCATAAGCAATCCCTAAGTCAAACATCGATCATAAAGAAGTCAACTGAAAATTCAAGTCAATTTAAAAAATAAAAAATAAATAGCAAATTAATCAAGAAAATTATGAAAAATTAAACTAAATAAGGTGGGGTCAGGACATCACCATCCCCCAAAAAGATTTTAAAAATAATGAAAATTGGCATGTGAATTAATTAAAACAAAACATAGGTCAAACCAAAAGTCAATTAATAAGACTAGGTTAGAAATAAATCAAGAATAAATAGTAAATTAATCAAGAAAATTATGAAAAATTAAACTAAATAAGGTGGGGTCAGGACATCATCATCCCCCAAAAATATTTTAAAAATAACAAAAATTGGTACGTGAATTAATTAAAATAAAACCGAAGTCAAATTAAAAGTCAACCAACTAAACTAGGTCAAGAAATAAATCCAAAATAAATTGAAAATGCGAAATAAAATTCCAAGAAAAGGTCAGGTTTTTGACCATGAGACAGTGGTCAACCTTCATCCTAAAAATCAAATGCTAACAATAATTTTAAGTCATAAGAATAAAATCAATAAAAAAAGTGTGTTAAAATGGACCATTTAGAACAAATAATTAAAATAAAATATTAATATCAAAAAAATACGAAAATAAAAATTATATAGAGTTAAATAAAAAATTAAGAAAAGTGAAAAATATTTTTGGGTAATTTTATAGACGAAGAAAATATTTTAAATAAGAAAAAGAAATATGAAAATGGAAGGATTAATGGTGATGAACATGGTAAGCAAGCGTAAATATATCAAAACATGGTCATGGAAGAGATGATTACCTAATGGACAATAGAAGTGGAATGGAATCTGATATGTGATGAAGCTTTGCCTCCTTGCCACGAAATTCCAATGCTCCTTCAGGGTTAGGGTTTCAGCTTCTTAAATAGGGTGGATTAGGTGTTCTCATGGGCTTCTTAATAAGTGATTTATCCATAAGAATAAAAGTGTGAAGTGAGGTGTAAAATGTTATTATTTTGGGCCAAACTTAAGTGAATGGATGTCCAATGCATGGCCAAAAGAGGTAAGAAAACGTGACTGGTTTGTGTAGTATGCTTAGAAAATCTGATTGGGCCAGCCAGGCCCAAAATCTGCCTAGAAAATCAAGTCATGGTGCCCACTTTAAATGAATGTATCTCTCAAACCATGGATCCAAATGAGATGATTCCAAACGTATGTGAAAGAGGACATGGCAAGGTACAATTGTTGTGAAGAAAGTATTTTCAAATAATGCCTTGAAGTGCAAGAAAACTGGCCAAGAATTCTTGACAAATTTTGAAGATTTTGGACTTAGAAATTTTTCTAAGTGTCCTAAAAAAATATCTCACTTTGACTAAGCATAACTTTCTAAATTATAATCCAAATGGAGAAAACTTTATATATCTAGAGAGCTTGGAACAATAGGAACAACTTTCATGTTGGAGAAATTTTCAAATGGAGCTTTTATCTTGATGCAAAATGGGCTTAAAGTGAGTGCAACAATCATGAAAACTTGCCCTAAATGGAAAGTCAACCATTTCCAAATTAAGTAACTTTTCCAATTCCTGATTAAATGATGAATCCATGATCCAACCTTGATCAAATTTCACATGTAGGATCCCCTAGGCATGGATTTTGAGATTCCACTCTCAAAATGTCAGGAGTTGACTTTTCTGGCCCCACAGTTGACTTTTCCCAAACTGTCTGATTCCCGACTCCAGTGATCAATTGAAGTACCTCTGGCTCAAATAAAGAGATGATTTTTTGTATGTAGACCCTTGTGGACATATGGAGGGCCATGGAAAAGAGTTTCACCCAAGGAATCAGAAATAAAATGATTTTATACCAAACCCTAGTTTTAGGGAAAAATGATTAGGAACTGATTGCACTGATTGCCAATGGATCTTTCTGAGATAATTGTGAATCTTCCTAGGCCAAGATTCCTCTATAATCATGACATGGATGGGCTCCTCTACTTCCAACCAAACATTTCCTGTTGCAGGTAGCCACGAAACCCTAATTTCCTGACTAAATCCAGATGAACACTTTGATAGCTCTGAATCCTTCACTGATGAACTGAGGACCATAATAAGATACTTGGACCCCCTGAGACCCTTGAGACTTGTATACTTAGAAAATGAAGTTCAATTCTCAATCTTGCTTTGTGTGGGCTCCTTCTGTTAAGGAGTGATCGATCAAAACCTGATCTCCATGTCACTAATGCAGTATGCAATGAGTATGACCTAATATGATGCTAGTGAAGTGTAAAACATAATCCCATGCTTCCAGGAAAAAAGAAGGGTAAATTTTGGGGTATTGCAGTGAATCCCACATTAATCTTGCCATTCCATTCGACAAGCTAGAAGTTCTCTGCAAATCGTTAGTCGATTTTGAGAACATGAAGAGGAATGGGATTGACCTCACCGAAGAACTTAGAAAGAAAGGGTGGGAAAACTACTTTCAAAGGCTTTATGGTCCCATCTACACCTATCTGGTGAAGGAATTCTGGAGATTTGCAAATTCAGACGACCATTACATTGTCTCTTATGTTCTAGGGGTGAAAATGGTCATCACTGAGAAATCCATAGACACCCTTATGAACACGGAGAAGACAGTGGGAAGAAGAATCTACAACATTAACCCTAGGGCGAAATACATGTCCCGGGAGATTATCCCAACCATCTTCAAACAAAACATTGAGGGAAACTTGTCCAAGAACAGGGAGCTTCACCAGAACCTAATAGTCTGGCTAAAGATCATTCTGGGGACTATTCATCACCGCCCAACGTCCAACTCGTCAGACTATATCAACACTGACCAGAAGTGTATCCTCTACTACCTCCACAAAGGGCTAAAGCTGAATCTACTAGCATTGCTATTCAAACATCTGAGGGACTCTATCAGGGACACGAGGAACAACACGAAGCCCAAAATAAAGATTCCTCTAGATAGGCTGATCTCTGATGTTTTGATAGAGAGTGGTTTGGTGGATCATCTGATTCGCCATAATCTGATGGAGGATGTAACAGTTGACACTAGAAGGCCTCTGAATTCAAGAAATTTGAAGATCATGGGCATTATAGAAAGAGTTCTTATCAAGCCTTCTCTTGACACCTCCTGGGAAGCACTGCAATATCAGAGGAAGATACCCAATGACCTCTACCTCTTCTCCAAGATAGATCCTCCAGAGGTTGTTGCACACTATCTGCATGATCCGAAAAACCAAGGGGTTGATATCTCAGACTTCTCTATGGACTGGCTACCAGAACATCCACCAAATTTCATGAAGAGGATGCGAGAGCCATCTGAAAGAAAGTCTAAGAAGAAATCTCAAAAGCTAGGAGAAACTTCTGCATCTAGACCTCCTGTCCCTCTGGTCTCCTCCTTATCACCTCCAAGTAAGTCTCTGCCTCCTAACTCCCCATCTTTTCATTTAAGGCAACTAGCTTCTTCCCTTCCTCAAACCTCACCCATATACACACCCTCTGAACCTACACCCTCCACCACAAAGCCCTCTGAAACACCTACAGCTAACCCACGATCACCTCCCCTTCAAAAATTTAACCTCACCACCACAACTCTACCCATATCTGTAACACCTCAAAATTTGCCCTCCTCTTCTTGGGACTAGCTTAACATATTGCATTTCATATTTAGGGAATTATTCATTGCATATTGCATATCATGTGAAAATAAACAAGTCATCCTCTAAGGTCTTGTCAGAGATGGAGAAGTTGTGTAGTTCAAGCCTGAGGGTCTTATTGAATTGATCACCAACCATTTGAGGGTTTGTGCTTCAGTTAAGGGTTTTCTTGGTTCTTCAAGGAGGTTGAGCATTATCTTGATTGCAAGGGTACATCATCATCATCATGGTTATGTCATCTTCTAGGGTTTCATTGTTCATGCTCAGTTCCTTTGGATTAGGGTTTTGACCTCTGGTCAACCCTAATAAATGGCAATCTTCCAACCAGGGATTCTTAAGGAGAAGAGGTGTTCTATTGATGATGAATATCACATGGTTATGTGGAAGAGCATATTGGAGCTAGGGGTTCATTTCTGAGCCATTTCCTCAGGTGGTAGAGGCTCAAAGTCCACAGTGCATTTTCAAGTCATCTGGGGCCCATAAAAGTCAACAGAAAGTCAACTGAGGGCCAGGAGGGGGAGAAATGGTTTGAGACACTTCATTCATGTCCCAAAGAGGTTCATTCATCATGACGAACATCTATCTTGAAGAATTTGAGGCCAGATCAAAAGTTTCCAAAAATGGAAAGTGACCTGTAATTGAAGGTTTCCAAAAATGGAAAGATTTTGGTTCAAATTCAACTTGACTTTCCATCATCAAAGAAGCTTCAAATGAAATTTTGTCCAACATGAAAGTTGAAGATCTTTCTCCCCCATTTCCAAAAAGTCCAAGATCATGAGCATCTGATAAATGGTTGAGGAGTTATGAGCAAATGATTGCCAAGTGTGCATGAAACTTCAAAGTGACATAACTTTGGCTACAAAACTCCAAATGGAGTCACTCTTTTTGCAAAATTCTTGTCATGACCTATATTTTCCAAATCAAGCATTGCATTGCATGAAAAAAGTTCAAATGATCAAATGTCCATTCAAGTGCATTTTGGAGGGAAAATGGGGAATTTAAATTTGGTGAATCACATGAGTAAATTTCCACTTCCATTGTGTTTATTAGATGATTTTAAGGGGATTTGGATGCTAGCATGTTACTGTTCACGTGTGAACTAGGCCATGCACCACACTTTTGCCATTTTTGCATTACACCCCATATTTCATTAATCTTTCATTAGCCATGCTTAAACTCAATTTGAACATGATTAAGGAGGAGTATATAAGGCTAATCATAACAGAATTGGATCATAATCACAAGTTCTAGATCTAGATCTCATTTTCCCTCCAAAATTCTCTCTCATTGGAATTCAAATTTTCTCCACATAAACACATAATTTCTTCATAGATCCTTCATCATCATGGAGTTTTGAGCAAGATCCATACATTTTTCGTGGAAATTGAGCAAGGTTTGGAGTTGTTCAAATGCATGTGCATGTCAATGGAAAGTTGAAATTCAACAAGATCCATGTGCTTTCATCCATCAATTTTTGCACAAAGCTTGTTTAGAAGGATATTGGAGCAGATTTGGAGGCTTAGGAAGCTTGAATACACTATTTTTCATCACTACCATTCCAGGTTGGTGAAAATTCGAAGCTCTTAATTCTTAATTTTATGTACATGAACTTATAGATCTTTGAATGCTGATGATTATGATCTAAATATTATTGAATTTGGATGAAAATTGAGGAAGTTATGTTGATTTCAAGTTTGTAGATCCGGAATGTTTTGCTTCGATTTGCTTAATGTATGATGATTTAGGCTTAGTTGATGCTGGATCCATGTTCTACGTGTTGCAAGCTTTCGATTGATGTATGCTATGCATGTTTCTGGAAATATTTTTTGGTGTTCATCATTGCTGTTGCCGTGTTTTGGTCGGAGAAGATGACCGGAAACACTGTTCCGGTCATCTGATGCGTGCGCTAGGGTTTGCTGCGTGTCACTGCCACGCGTGCTTCCGTTGGCGAATCTATTGGCTGTTGTTCCTTGGACTTTTCCACGCGTGTACTTTGACTGTGACTGGGACGCCACATCATTTATTTAAGCGCAACATTTTGTATAAAACGCTACACCATTCGATTCCCAGCTCCCTACATTTTGTTTATTTCTTTTTCCAGCGCCTTCTATTTTCATGCTACATGGTTCGATTCCCATTGATTCCATATTTTCAAATTAAATCAAACAATTCTCTTTACCTCCATTTTCTCATGCATTATTCATGTTATTTCAATTTTATTTCATTCAATCTCCAAAATTCATAACAAATAGAAAATTAATCCAAATTGAATGCAATTTTTTGCCACATGTTCATCTTGATATCTATTATTTTGTGGTATTCATTTCCTGATTTTATCATTTCTGGAATTTTAATTGTGTTGGCTTCTTTGAACATGTATGCAAATGTGACATGTTGTACCAATTCTATTGTGAAATGCTCATACATTGGCCAATTGATTTGAATTTGGTATGCTGATTCCCAACATGTTGCATGATTTTTGAGGCTTGGTTGTGTATTTTTATCATTTTTCATCTCTGTTTTAGACACATGAATGATGGGTGTGACAATGTGTGTCACACAATTTGATGTCATACTTGTGCATTTTCATTCCTAGGTCAAATGAGCTCTTCTGATTACAATTTGTGGCATGATGATTGTGTTTAACATGTTGTGTGATCATAAAAATTTCCATGATTGTTTGATTCATTTCTGTTTTAATATGGAATTTTCATTCTTGATGACCAATTGTGTGCTTTGTAATTGCCTTTGCCATATCATGCTCATGTGATGACTTTGCTTGATGCTTTAGACTTGGTCCTTTTTAGGACATGTTCTTACTTGATTAAATGTGCTTTATGTTGAATATTGGTTGCTGTTTTGACTTTTTGCTCTGCCTTTGACCCTAGTCTTGGACTAGTGGTTTGTACTCATCTTTTGAGCTTTGTATTTCAGGTTCAAGCTACTAGTCCTAATGGTTGATGCAATCTCATGACTTGAGATGCAAATTTGCTTTATCCACTAACCTTTGTTGTGTTGTAGGTTCCTTGGTGATGAACTCACTTGAGTTGATTGGCTTACATTGTGCATATTGGTTGTAACATTGTTGACTGTTTGTTGGATTTGTCTGAATGTGAATATTGACTTGTTTGACTTTCTTACAGGTACTTTAGCCGCTTTAGCTTATTGCTTGAGTTGCTTTGCTTGTGGTTGGCATACCACCTAGGTAATCATCCTCTAACTCCATGTAGTCTGGAAGCCCTGTCGTTTCTGTTTGGCAGGCATTTGGCTGAAGTCCTCCTTAAGAGGCAATGTCTGTGATTGTTTATATTTGTGCCATGTACTTCAAGTCCTCCTAAGTGAAGAGGCAATTGGCAGATAGAAGGGATTTGCAATCAATCCTCTGCTATTCAGTTGAGTCTTTCATTATGCTCGCACTACGTGCTGATGCATTTTGAATAAATACCCAAGATCCTTGTATATAGAGTCAGTCAAGTGGAGTAGGGTCCCACATTCTGGACCCCCACGTTTTCATTGATTTGAAGCTCACCCAGGCCCGGGTTAAGAGCTATGAGGTCTTACCCTCATTACCTTTTCATCTGCTCACCCTGACGGTCAATGTCAGTGGTTAAGAGCCTCAGACACCCCTTCCAGTGTTGGCTTGTTTGTCGAGGTTGATATGACCCCTTGACTAAAGCCCAGCCTTGTATGAGCCACTTGTTTGCATATAGCGTGTGATACTTGTTCACCTGTGATTGCTTATTTGCTGTTTAGACTAGCTTGCTTCCTGTGCGAGTTAGGATCTGATTAGAGACCTCAACATAGGGATCGTTTGCATGACAACTATTAGGCTCGAGTCAGTCTCCCTTTTAGTTTGTTATTCCCCGGTCTCTGGTTAGGAGAAAGTTTCTCCCCTGTTAAGGGGAACTACGTCGCCCTGATCCTCATACCAGATGAGGTACGTAGGCAGGAGATCGTGCGAGATCTCTCCGGGCGCCCTTTTCTTTTTTGTGTGTGTTTTGCTTGACAGCTATTAGGTCCGAGTTCCCGACTCCCTTTTAGTCTGTGTGTTTAACCTTTTTGTTTCCTGTTTGTTTGAGGAGTTAGATGTAAGACCAGCGATTGGCTTTCTGTTTCCCATCTGTTTTTGGAGTTGGATGTAAGCCCAGCGATTGGCTTTCCATTTCCAGTTTTTGTTGTTCTCTTTTGAGACTTGCTTGTTGTATCCCCATAGGTTTGCTAGACTTCGTATAGTCTCTCGTTTGCATGTCAATTAAGGTAGCACGGTTCCTTCGTCTAGGACTTCCTTTCTTGCATGAGCATTCCTAAAACACAAACAAAATCTTTGATTTTCTTTTCTTAAGGACACGTTAACTCCTTCTACTACAGGTGAGTAAGTCTCCAAAGGTCGAGCATCCGGTAGATTGCGTAGTAACGTCGTTCACGTAAAAAACACAAAACAAATAGAAATAGGTTAGCCGAGCTACGGTGCTCTGATTCTCAATCCTTCTTGAGATACGTATGCAGCAGGGTAGGGCCTGTGCGAGCAATAACTCTTTGTTTTCCCTACTTTGATTTTCTCTCTTTTGCATTGCATATAGGATTTTTACACACTTTAGACATAGACTAGCAATCGTGGATCCTGTGGAGTACCACAGACGTGAAGGGGTGTGATAACCTTCCCTTCACGTAACCGGCCCCCTTACTCGGTTTCTTTGGTTCGAGACTTGTTTTATCTGTTCCCTCTAGGTTATGCAGTACTACCTTTCCCTTCTCTTGGGATAAAAGTACATAGTTGGCGACTCTATCCTTTTTTCTCTCTCGCCACTCTTTTTCGCGTTTGTACCTGGATTCGGGAAATCCTGGGGAGTGACAATATCTGAAGCTGAAATGTTCAATGAACCCATTTCACCACCTTCATCAACACCTTCATCCCCACCTTACTATACCATCTCCTCTGACTCTGAGCCATCTGACCCCCAATCTCCCACTCTAGCTCAACTTCAGGCTCGTGCCCTCTCCGCCCACAACCAACCTGAACCAGAAATAAATATCCCATCACCATTTAAACAACCACCAACACCTTCATCTGAACCATACATCGAAACTCCCACTAAAAACCCCATTACCCATCACTCTGAACCTCCCACTGAAACCATCCCCACACCACCAGAACCAACATCTCCCACATCTGAACCAGAACCCACCCTTCCCACCCTGGAAGAAGCAGTAACCTTATTTGTTGAGTCTTCAGTGGAGAAGATCAAATCACTATCTACAAACTCTAAAATCAGTGATGATCCCTCTGCTGTGAGGATTCACTAGAATAGAGTGGTCAAATGGATGACATCTGAGGCTTTCAAGCTCAAAGGCCTCTCTAAACAAGTCCGAAACGACTTCATCAGAGAAGCTGGAGAGAGGTTGCAGACACGTCTGGCCAGAGAGGCAGAAGAGAGAGATAGAAAGAAGCTAAAGATGAGGCTCGTCTAGAGGAAGAACAAAGAGCAAGAGAAGCTGCAGAGAAGGCCGCTACTGAGGTTGTTGCTACTGCCGCTGAAGCTGAAGCCAAAGCAAAGGCTGATGTTGAAGAAGCAGCACGCATAGCTGCAGAAGAAGCTGCCAAGGCGAGAACTGACGCTCTGACTCAGGGGGAGCAATCTCACTCTGACTTTGCTCCTCTAGTGTTGAAGACTCTGGAAGAGCTATAGAAGAAGTAGCAGATCGTAAGAGTCAGACTAGATCAATAGGACCCTATCAACTCCAACATTCAGAACCTGCTGACTCAGTTGCTTCAGAGGATGCCACCACCTTCGAACCCTTAGGCACTTAGGATTTGTTTTTTTGTTTTCTCTACTTGCCTATCTGATATGTATTCTCTAAGTTTTTTCTCTTTTCTCTTAATAGCTAATCATCTTATTTGTATTTATCTTTCCCATATATGAATCATATTTTGCCTACTCTAAATTTTTCTTTTTTGCTAAGTCTTTTTGAGTCTGACAAAAAGGGAGAGAATAGAAACAATTCTAATGAAATAATATCTAAGCCTCTTGTTGCACTGCGCACATTAAAAACTCTTATGAAATTCTAAGTTATGCAGAAAGTATCTAAGGTAAAAACTGGTTGCTACGCAAGGAGATCTGCTAAGAGCATCTAAAATTTATTATAATTCTCAAGGGGAGTCATCACTCATCTAACTCTAAGATAATTTTCTTAAAATCCTCGTCGAAGTATCATTGTTTCATCATCACTCTGAGGTTTTTGTCATCATCAAAAAGGGGGAGATTCTAAGAACAAGATTCTGTGTCTACAATTCATCGCTAAGGTTTTGATGATAACAAGGGATTAAACAAAATTGGCACCCCAACATAATTTATCTAAGTGTGCATGACTCTAATCGAAAAAGGATCAGATAGACATACATTTGATATTCACGTAAGTCCAAAATGACCACTTAGAAGATATTCAAGTAGAGGTTCTGACACTGAATAAAAGAAAGCACACAAGTTCTACGTAGAGAGAAGAATCAGACGCTCTGAATCTGAACAGTGCACTCAACGAATCTGATGACCTTACACTCTGGAGAAATCACTATCAGAAAGACATCAAGAGCCACTGAAGTCAATCATCCTTCAGCAACTATCTGAAGATACACACCCTGAACAAGAACATCTGAGCTCCATGTACTCTGACTTAGAACAATCACAACGACTTAGCTGCGAAGTCTTCCGATTTTGGTATGAATCTATTTTTGGAAGAGAGTTAACACGCTCCAAAATTGCTATAGAAAGGACAAAAATATTAATGGCATTAAAAGTCCATCATTTCCAAGATATCCATGATTACCTCAACTAACGGTCTCTTTATCCAATATATATAAAGGTTGGATCATCTTCATACAAGACAACAAAAGCATACTAGAATATTGCAAATAATTCATAATCTCTTTCATTCTTGTTCATTGGTTCACATGAGTTGTTGCTCTAAGTGTGAAATAATTATGTTCTTATATTGTGTAACTATTACTTACCTAGAAGCACTAAACACATTACTGTATTTTCATTCTTGCTGAATTTTCCTCAAGTGACTTGTGAAGTCTGTAAACTTGAGAGGGCTAAGAGATCTTTATCTTTTTAGACGCTCTTTATTGTAATCTTTCAATATTAGTGTATTAAGTCCTTGTTAAAGGCGAAATTACCTTGGCCGGGTGGACTGGAGTATCTTTGAATTTCAAGCGAACCAGGATAAACTTCTGTGTTGATAGCCTTATTTTTCGCGTGTTTTATTTGCAAAAGTTTTTATTATCCGTGAAAACAATTCAAATCCCCTTTTTTGTTTTTCTCTACCTTCATTTATTCTTTTAAACGCATTATTTATTGAACTCATAATCATAAATATCTCAGTCTGAGTTGAGTACCAAAGACAAAGACAATGAAGATGATGAAAGTGATAAAAGTGAAAGTTCTGGAAAAATAGTGAACTTTCTCGTAGACATATATCCCTCAAATATCTAAGTAGTTTCAAAGATGATGTAAAGGCCTCAACAAAAAAGAAAAAAGGTGTTGTTGAAACCTCAACACTTTGACAAACCAAAAGAACCAAGGTTCAAGCCTCTAAGGGCAGTCCACCAAAGAAAACATGAAAGAATCATGTTATCGAGATCGATGATGAAGAAGAAGAAGATAGTGTAGCGGTAAAAATTTTGAGATTAAGTTATTGATTAAACTAACTCGCAAAGCAAGAGTCGCCACCGTGCATTTATTATTTCCATAGGAAGAGGGAAAAAGTATGAACAAAACCCAAAGAAGTTTTAAAACAAAACTAATAAAAAGAGAACAAGGATCTGGGGGTTAGTTATGTAAAGGGAAGGTATTAGCACCCTAAACATCCATGGTACTCCATGGGAACCTCTTTGAAAATATGTACATTTTAGCTTGAAAAAGGCGTTGTTTGTTAAAAGATTGGATGGATGGGAAAAGAAGCATTTTTATTATGATTTGGTGTTTTTCAAGACTTTTAAAGTCTCAACCCTACGTACCAACAAAGTGCAATGGATGATCAAAACCTCATAGTTCATGGTAAAAATAACAAAAGGAGTTTGTTTTGATTCATTTTTATGGAAAAAAGATATTTTGTCATTTTAAGGAGAATACTCAACTAGTCACCCACAAGTATGAGAACTTTGCATCATCATGAGAAGGGCTCCAAATTGGATAAGGATCAACAAGTATGCCACTAGCTCCCACAGATGGAAAAGAATTATCATCAATACTATGGAGATATAAGAATTATAACTCAACTATGGAAATAACTCGTGTCTATTGCCTTGATAAAAAGTTTTAAAAAAAGAAAATGGCACAAAAGGCACAAAATGGTTTAAATGAATTGGGAATTTTTTAGTCTTTTTGAAATTGATATAAGTATGCTTAAGATGGATTGATATTTATTAAGAAAGGGGTTCTGAAAATCACTTGACAAAAGTCAGGGTTTATTGATAAAATGGTTTAAGTTTGAAGACAAGAAGGTTTTGAAAAAGATAGGAGATTTTGAAAATTAAAGAAGGGGAGGAGAAGGAGAGACTATCCTAAAGGATAAAGTAAAAGTTAGGGAGGAAAGATCTAACTAAGAGATAGCAAGCTCTATAACATAAGTCAAGCAAGAATTTCCCTCCTTTGGGTTAAGCCTCAAGCAAGCAAAATAAGCAAATAGTAATCCATGTGTCAGATGAAACCAAAGTAACCAATCCAAGTCTTCAAAACGAAATCCCAAGTCAAAAGTATCAGATGAATTCCAAGGTCTCAAGTCACAAGTCCCAAAGCAAAGGTCAAGGTCCTAATTCTAAGTCCATAACTCCACAAAGATGCCAAGGATAGTAACCACAAGTCCATGAGTCAAGATAACCAAGTTCTTTTTAGGGGTTTTTCTTTTATTAATGTATTTTAGAAGAAAATGAAAGTCCAAATGGGCAAAAGGAAGAAGAGCATAAACATAAACAAAGGTCCAAATGGACAAAGAGAAAATATGATATGAGATGCTAAAATAAAAGCATAAAGTAAATAAGAAAAAATAAAAGCATGAAGTAAATGACACTAAAATAAAGGTAATATAATAAGATGTTAGTAAATGTTAGTGAAAGATGAAAAGATTTTTCGGTCATTTTTTGGAGAACACTCAACTATCCACTCACAAGCATGAAAATATGAACATATACATCTTTTTTAAGAGGGGCTCCAACTTGGATAAAATCAACAAGTATGCCACTAGCTCTCACAAATGGAAAAGGACAACATTTTCACACAATATCATGAGGAATAGGAGACTTACAATCTCACTTATAAAAATTCCATTTCCTTTGGGACAAATTTAGCGCTATGTTAAGCAATCGTAATTGGACTTGTGTAGAAGTCACAACTATCTGAGGTCGGTCAATAATGATGTTTATGTTAATACATTCTAGATAAATGATATGTAAATCATGTTAGAACAAGATTTTGATTATATCGTGTATCTCTAAGTTTTGATGATAACAAAGAATGAAACAATTTGGTACCCTAAAATTTTTCTTAAGTGTGTAGGATTCTAAGTTGAAATGACTCTGATAAGTCACCTTCTGATTCTTAAGAAACTAATATTTGGCATCTGAAGTAGTCCAGAAGCACTGACCCAACACAAAGAGAAATCACATATGACTCTGAACAGAATGCATATGAGAAGCAATCACCTAAAGAATCTTACTCTGAAGTTCAAGCTCTGATGATCTGATTTTGAGAACTCTATCTGAAGACTCTTAAAAGAGATATCTGAGGACTCTAACCATGAAGACTCTAATCATGCTCACCTCACTCTGACACATGCTCAAAAACACGCCATCAGATGTCACCTGGTCAAAAACTTAAGTTGGAAGCATTCAAATTGCAGTACAATCCTTTTAAGGAAACATTTGATCATGCTCCTAGTCTGCTATGAAAAGGACAAGGAATTTACTACATTTGTCTCCCACAGTTGGCACGAAATATTTATTGATTCACCTTCAACGGTATTATCTCAAGTGCTATATAAGGGCCTCTTCACAACCTTGATATAACAAATTTATCATACAACTTTTTCACCACTCTTACGAAGAACAACTCACGCTCTGCATACTCTGATTATTTCTTCACCACTGTTGTTGTAAGAAAAAGTTTCCATATAAGAGTTGTTGCTCAATATTGTATGGTTATCTTTCACCGTTCTTAAATTGTGTATATACTGCTTATCTAGAAGCATCTAGCGAAACACTTTGTAATTCTTGTAATTGTTTTTGATTCCTCAAGTGGCCTGTTTAGGTCTGTATATTTGAGAGGGCTAAGAGGTTGTTGAACCCTTAGACGAACCTTGTAATCTGTTGAGATTAGTGGATTAAGTCCTTGTTGAAGGCGAAATCACCTTGGTCGGATGGGCTGGAGTAACTTTGATTTTCAAGCAAACCAGGATAAATCGTTTGTGTTACTATTATTTCTTCTTTGTGTGTGTTATTGCAAAAATATTTTAATTCCTGTGAAAACAATTCAATCCCCCCTTTCTTGTTTTTCTCTACCTTAAATTGGTATCAGAGCTTCGACTATGTTATTGATTTTTGAACCAAACACTTAACTGTGTAGAGAGACCCATGGTGAGAAAAAACTTCATGGCCAACACGAATGAAAGAGATAGCTACAACGCAAAACCTCCAGTTTTTTATGGAGAAAAATTTAACTACTGGAAGGACAGAATTGAGAGTTTCTTCCTAGGCTACGATGTTGATCTCTGGGATATGGTTACAAATGGTTATGAGCTATCCATGGTTACAATTATTGATCCTAGGCTATAATGAGTGACGATCAGAAGCGCGATTTCAAGAATCACCATAAAGCTAGAATCATTATGTTAAACGCTATTTCCTAGAACGAGTACGAGAAGATAACCAATAGGGAAACAACTAAAGATATTTTTTACTCCTTAAAATGACGCACGAAGGCAACAACCAAGTTAAAGAGACTAAGGCTCTAGCCTTAATCCAGAAGTATGAAGCCTTCAGAATGGAAGATGATGAAGCTATTGAAGTGATGGTCTCAAGGTTCCAAACCTTGGTTGCAGGATTCATGTACCACCAGCCGTCGATATGACATGTTATTCTTCTACATTTGGAGCATCGTTCTGGAGAAAGGAAAATAAATTTAACATTGGATGAGCCATATTATGAATTTTACCATTCCTTAGACGCATAAGCACTCGGACATTGAAGAACAACAAAATAGAAGGAAAAAAACACAAACACTTTTCTGTGAAAGTTTAAATTTCTTGCACGAATGGGTCATATTGGGCGTTTCATTTTGTTTACCGTTGTTTTTAGTAAATAAAATCAAAAGTTTAAATTATTTACAAAATTAAACTCCAAAAAATCCTAAGGACATATTGTGCAAAAATGTTGAGAAAGTGTTGATCGGGAAAATAGCAAGTGTACTATTTTGCCTTTTATAGTAATAATGGGGAAATTCCCCGAATGTCGATCTCAAGGACTGCACGTTAGTATTGAGTTTAAATTATCATTCAATTAAACAAAAAGTATTAAGTTGGGTTTTTGAGTGTAAAAAGAAAATAATAAAGAAATATGACAATAAGGGTTTAGAGAGAAAAAGGAACAATGCCAGGGAAAGTGTATGATTTATCCCTGTAATAACTCTGAGTTACTATTGCATCAACAAATATTAATTACTACCAGTTCTCAAGGGTATTTTCTCCCAAGTCCTTGGTGAGAAAACCTTTAATCAATCTACCCTAATTCCTATGTCCATAGCCAATTAGGGTGAAGTTAAGCTGTATAATATCAAGAATGCTCTGGTTCATACAGGGTATCCCTAGTCTTAAGTGATATCTCCTGCAGAGTAACCTGATGAAAAGCTTATCACTGGCGGTCCAGCCTAAGTGATAACCATAGATCAATCTCAATTGGTCCGAAAGAGAAAGCAATAAACACATCAAAAGGTTACCGTAAACAAAATATTATAAATGCAAATGTAAACTCAAATTCATTACAATTCTAAATCAGGGACACCCCCTAGCATTAAGGGGTTTAGCTACTCATATTGTTTAAAACCAAATCAAGATAAAAATTACACATTACAAGCAATTGGATGACTTTGATCTTCAATCGCTCCTGCTCATGAATCTCTTCAGCTCTCCAAATGCCTTGATCTCTGCAATACTTGATTGCTTCACAATATTGTGGTTTGTTATATTCCAAGATGATTTTTCCTTTGGTAGAAGACATTTTTTATAATGAAAGTTCCCAGCAGCAGTTGGACAGGTCCACAGATGTCTCCACAAAGCCCGAAGAATGAAAAGCCCGAGAAAATTGGAAATATTGGGCTTGGGCTGACACAGCCCGTGTCGGCTGACACGGGTGGCCGTGTCAGCCTACTGCTTCTCCTGACACGCCCCTGGCACTCCTAACACGGTTGGGATTTCTGCCTGACACGGGTGGCCGTGTCAGGCTACTGTTTTTCCTCTTCTACTTCCCTTGCCTGACACGGCCCGTGTCATGTGACACGGGTGGCCGTGTCAGGCCTCCTGTACTGGGATTTTCTGCTCCTTTGCGTATCGGACTCTCGCACTGTCGTGTTCTGAGTTCTCCGGTTCTTCTACCTGGATCTGTCTGACAAAAACACAACTATCCCACGCATAAAATCAAGATAAACAAAGTAAACCATAATAAAGATTAAAAATGCATAAATAACATAACGAAAGTAAAACTACTCGAATTGTACCTTAAATGCTTGCACAGTGTATCAAATGTCTCTGTTTTGCGTCGGATCAGTAATGAAAACTTACTATAAATGGTGACTGATCACAACCCCAAACTTAGCTCATTGCTTGTCCCAAGTAATGTTTCACTATCACTCCCCAGAATTCTTTATGCTTTCCACCACTGTTGAGATCATTCGCAAACGTCTTCCCTTTTCCTTCCACAAGTCCTACCCCTCCTCGTAAGCCATCATTCACACTTCCACTTTAAAGCATTATTTCACCTGTCAGCTTATTTCACATTCTCACCAATTCTCTCGGGGTTAACTGTTTACACTCATAATTCAAAGTATGCAATATCACTCATAAGTTTAAATAGTCTCTTTTTTCTCATCACCTACACATAACACACACACTTTTGAGGTCTTTAGGGTTGTAGCTTGGCTTGGGTTGGGGTATGGATTTACAAAAAAAAAGGAAAATAAGGGGCTTTTGGCTCAGAGTCGATGTTATATCCTGTGTTTGTTTCTTTTATTTCCTCGGTTTTATTTTCTTATTTCTTGAATTTTTTACCGACTACCCTTTTCCGTGCTTCTTTCTTTTGAATCATCGAGTATTTGATTTTTATTTTTCTTTCTTTTTCTCGATTCATCACTTTTTCTTTTTCTCTTGTTTTTGCACTTTCTAGGGCTTTGAGAGCTTTTGGGGTTTTTACCCCAAACTTAGCTTTTCAACACAATTGGAATATATTCTCATGACTCTGAGCAGGGTGAGGAAGTGTTTTTGGCCAATGGTTACATTCATGGTGTTTTAAACAAAAAATGGATATAGGCTCAAATGGGGTTAACAAAGGATATAATAATGCGGGATGGCTAGAAAGGCTCGGGGTTAATTACAAACAACGTGCCTCAGTGTGTGTATCATGCAGTGACAGTCCCAGAGAGTCTATGCAAATTTAGAGTGATAAAGACAAACCTGAATGACGCTCATGATGATTAATGTGTTTGGCCTTTTCAGACTCACTTGGTTTGGTTCAGCTTTGACAGGATCCACAGTGCTTCTTAATTTGGTGCAATTGTTTTCTTACTTCGGAATGTGCAGGATACTCGTGTCGGGTAAGTTGTATACGTTGCGTCTGATCTTTATTTTCAGTAGTGTTGCTTTCTGGGGAGATCTTTCGCAATAAGCCATGGTGAGTGGTGTGATCTTTCATCCACTCTCAATTGTGATCATTACTTTTCCAACCTGTCAACACAGACTTGACACACACACTTACAGCATAGTGTACATTCAACAGACAAATTCAATCTAGAATACAACATTAAAAAAATAACATAAAACAAATTACAAATAAAATACATAAAATCTCCCCCACACTTGAACTCAACATTGTCCACAATGTTTGTGAACAAGCACGGAGGAGGGAACTCACAGGGTCCTACTGAGGAGGTGGTTGCAGAAAATGCAACATCAACTGTCGCATCATGCTGCTCATCTCATCCAACATTGCCCCCTGACGGGCTTGCTCGATGCCTTGCCTTTGTTGTTCGGTCCTCAAGTCACCTAGCTCGGTCTGTACCCAACTCCATTGGTCAGTTGACCAAGATGATGAACTCGCCGCCTGTTGAGTGGGTTCCTAAGGTTGTGGAACAAACTGCTCAGCAGGTGCTTGAGGATAGTCCTCTTCTCTTTCCGTTCCTTCTGCCTGGTCATCTGCAAAGTGATCACCTGCATAAAAGTGGTCAGTTTCGTGGCCTTCATCCGCATCGGGATCGACACTCACTGTCGCATTACGCGAAAAACCGGCGGGAAAAAGACATAGAGCCGCCACCGTGCGTTATTTATCCCAAAGGCGGGAAAGGAAACGCTCGAAGTAAACCTGGAAAGGAAATGGTCTTGCGACCAGAGATGCAAGGATCGGGAGTCGGTTATGCGAAGGGAAGGTATTAGCACCCCTACGCATCCGTCGTACTCGACGGGATCCACGCTCAGAAAGAATAGAAGAAAGGTTGCTAAAGAGACTGCTCAAAACTGCACAAAACTGGAATAAAACACAGATGGAAGAAGACGGGAGAAGGGATACGGGAAACGTGCTCGCTAGGATATCGCATCCTATGCATACGTATCTTCTCTAACCAAAGAAGAATCAGAGCACTCGTAGCTTAGCTGACGCACGCCGAAACAAAACACTGAAAGAAGACGCTGAGACGTCCAAAGCGAACGCACAAACACAAACTGGAAATGGAACGCCAATCGCTGGGCTTACATCCCACTCCAAACAAAGAAACGCAAACAGGAAACCGACTGCCAACCACTGGTCTTACATCAGACTCCAAACAAACAGACACACATAAGAAACCGACTGCCAATCGCTGGACTTACGTCAGACTCCAAGCAGAGAAACGCAAACAGAAGGGTCTCGATTGCAACTAGGGCAAGAGAAAGGGAAGGTCTCAATCGCAACGAGGGCGAGAGAAAAGAATTAGTGTTAGTTGTTAGTCAAACTCGACAAGACATCGCATCTAGTGCCTACGTATCTCATCTGGACATGAGAATCAGAGTTGCCGTAGTTCGGCTAAACTATTTCTGTTTGTTTTGTGTTTTTTATGTGAACAACGTTACTACACAATCTACCGGATGCTCGACCTTGGGAGACTTACTCACCTGAAGTAGAAGGAGTTAACGCGTCCTTAAGAGAGGATAATGTTTGTTTGTGTTTTAGGAAAGCTCACGCAAGAAAGGAAGTCCTAGACGAAGGAACCGTGCTACCTTAACTGACATGCAAACGAGACTACACGAAGTCTAGCAATCCTATGGGGATACAATCACACCACACACAAACATATACATCATGAAGTAAACACACCAACAAGGGGCTCAAACATCAAGGCTGGGCTTTAGTCAAGGGGTCATATCGACCTTGACAAACAAGCCAAATACTGGAAGGGTGGTCAGGCTCTTAACCTCTAACATTGAGAGTTAGGGTGAGCAGATGAAATGGGAGATGAGGGTTATGCCTCATAGCTCTTAACCCGGGCCTGGGTGAGCTTGAATCAAAGAATGTGTGGGAGTCCAGAATGAGGAACTCTATTCCATAATGACTGACTCTATGTACAAGATTTTGGGTTTTTATTCAAAATGCATCAACACGTAGTGTGAGCAAGATGAAGGACTCAACTGAATAGCAGGGGATGGATTGCACATCCCTTCTATCTGCCAATGCCTCTTCACTTAGGAGGTCTTTGAAGTACAAGGCACAAAGATAAACAAGCACAAACATTGCCTCTTAAGGAGGGCTTCAGACAGGTGCCTGCCAAAGATAGCAGGTCTTCCAGACTACATGGAGAATAGGAAGTTACCTAGGTGGTATGCCAACCACAAGCAAAGCAAAGCAACTCAAATAATGAGTTAAAGCGGCTAAAGTACCTGTAAGAAAAGCTAACCAATCAGTACTATGTTCAGACAAACAATCAACAGATAACAACAGTGGTTCCCAATATACACAACAAGCAAGCTTTATGTGCAAGCATTCAAATTGTTTCATCATCTCAAATGACCTACAAACAGCAAGGGTTAGTGGACAAAGTAAAGTCATCTCAAATCATGAGATCAACATCATCCCTTAGGACTATAAGCTTGAACCTGAAATAAACAAAACTCGCAATTTCTCTTTTCATTCCCGGCCACCAAAATAACTTTTTCAAATCATGATACATCTTCGTAGCCCCAGGATGAATACTCAGGCCACTACGATGTCCTTCCTCAAGAATACTCTTCTTAAGTTCGGTAACATCCGGAATACACACCCGATTACCAAATTTCAAAACACCATTCTCATCAACTCTGAATTCACCACCTTGACCTTGATTCACTAGAGTCAACTTATCAACCAAAAGCACATCGGATTTCTGACCCTCTCTGATCTCATCCAGAATACCACTCGTTAACTTCAACATTCCCAATTTAACACTATTGTGAGTACTCTCACACACCAAACTCAAGTCTCTAAACTGCTCAATTAAATCCAATTCCTTAACCATTAACATAGACATATGCAATGATTTCCGACTCAATGCATCAGCCACTACGTTTGCTTTACCCGGATGGTAATTCAAACCAAAGTCATAATCCTTCAGAAACTCTAACCATCTCCTCTGTCTCATATTCAGCTCTTTCTGATCAAACAAATACTTTAAACTTTTATGGTCACTGAAAACCTCAAATCTTGACCCGTACAAGTAATGCCTCCATAACTTCAGAACAAATACCACAGCTGCCAACTCTAAATCGTGTGTCGGATAGTTCCTCTCATGAACCTTCAGTTGTCTCGAAGCATAAGCTACAACCTGCTTATTCTGCATCAAAACACCACCCAAACCCAACAATGAAGCATCACAGTAAACCTCAAATGGTTCCGATGGACTTGGTAGTATCAGAATAGGAGCAGTAGTTAACCTTCTCTTTAACTCTTGGAAACCTTCTTCACATTTTGAGTCCCAAACAAACGCTTGCCCCTTTCTAGTCAACATCGTTAACGGTAACGCCAACTTAGAAAATCCCTCAATGAATTTCCTATAATAACCCGCAAGTCCAAGAAAACTCCTTATTTCAAAAACTGACTTCGGAGCTTCCCACTTAGATACCGCTTTTATCTTAGAAGGATCAACAGCAATACCACCTCTTGAAACCACATGACCAAGAAAACTAACCTCTTCTAACCAAAATTCACACTTAGACAGTTTAGCAAATAACTTCTTTTCTCGTAGAACTTCTAAAACCACTCTCAAATGTTCAGCATGCTCTTCTTCAGATTTCGAATACACCAAAATATCGTCAATAAACACCACAACAAACTTGTCTAGGTACGGATGGAAAATCCTATTCATATACTCCATAAATACTCCAGGCGCATTAGTCACACCAAAAGGCATTACAGAATACTCATAATGTCCATACCTTGTTCTTAAAGCAGTCTTCTGAATATCCTCAGTTTTCACACGTATCTGATGATACCCCGATCTCAAATCTATCTTGCTGAACACACTCGCACCAACCAACTGATCCATCAAATCATCAATCCTCGGCAAAGGATACCGATTCTTGATCGTCACTTTATTCAGTTGCCTGTAGTCCACACACAACCTCATAGTACCTTCTTTCTTCTTAACCAATAACACTGGTGCACCCCACGGTGACACACTCGGACGAATAAATTTCTTATCCAATAGATCTTCCAGCTGACTCTTCAATTCAGCTAACTCAACAGCCGACATACGGTACGGAGCCATCGACACCGGCCTAGTACCAGGTACCAAATCAATCGAGAACTCAACTTCAAGCTCTGGCGGTAATTCATTCACTTCTTCAGGAAACACATCAGGAAAATCACACACCACGGCTAGATCGCAAATCGCCAGTTTATCTTTAGCCTCCAAAGTCGCTAACAGCATAAACAACTTTGCCCCATCTGCTACTGCCTCATTCACCTGCTTTGCTGATAGAAACAAACTCTTTCCTTCCTCAATCTCAGGAAAGATCACAGTCTTATCAAAACAGTTGATATAAACTCGGTTAAACACCAACCAGTTCATACCTAGGATAACATCAATCTGCACTAGTGGAAGACACACTAGGTCCATCCCAAAGTCTCTACCAAAAATACTCAAAGGACAATTTAAACAAACTGAAGTAGTAGTCACTGAACCCTTCGCAGGAGTATCAATCACCATACTACCATGCATCTCAGATATCTCTAATTTAAGTTTCACAGCACAATCCAAAGATATAAAGGAATGAGTCGCACCTGTGTCAATAATAGCTACAAGAGGAAAGCCATTAATATAACACGTACCTCGGATCAAACGATCATCTGCAGAAGTCTCAGAACCCGATAAAGCAAAGACCTTGCCTCCCGACTGGTTCTCCTTCTTCGGCTTAGGACACTGTGGACTGATATGACCCACCTCTCCACAGTTGAAACAAGTTACAGTCTTCAACCGGCACTCTGCAGCCAAGTGACCACCTTTGCCACACTTGAAACACTTCCTCTCAGTACTGGTACACTCATGAATACGATGTCCAGCCTGACCACATCTGAAACACTTAGCAGGGGCACTGGAGTCTCCCCCACTAGGTCTCTTCATCCCACTCTGCCTCTGGAAACCTTTGCCAGCTGCATACGGTTTCCCACGATCATTCTGATTCTTGCCTTTCCTATCAACCCTTTGCTGATAGTTCTCCGCTCTGGCCTTGGTATCCTGTTCAAAAATCCTGCAACAGTCAACCAAGTCAGAAAACACTCTAATCCGCTGATACCCAATAGCCTGCTTGATCTCGGGACGTAACCCGTTCTCAAACTTCACACATTTCGAAAATTCCCCAGTAGCCTCATCATAGGGAGTGTAATACTCCGACAGCTCTGTGAACTTAGCAGCATACTCAGTAACAGACCGGTTGCCCTGCTTCAATTCTAAGAACTCTATCTCTTTCTTTCCTCTGACATCCTCTGGAAAGTACTTCCTCAGGAATCTCTCCCTGAACACCGCCCAAGTGATCTCAGCACTCCCAGCAGCTTCCAACTCAGTGCGGGTAGCAACCCACCAATCATCTGCTTCCTCAGACAGCATATGCGTACCGAACCTGACCTTCTGGTTATCGGCACACTCCGTCACTCGGAAGATCCTCTCGATCTCCTTCAACCACTTCTGAGCACCATCTGGATCGTATGCTCCCTTGAACATTGGAGGATTGTTCTTCTGGAACTCACTCAGTTGACGAGCAGCTCCCATTCCCACAACATTTGGATTTCCTCCAAGTACTCCAGCTAGCATACCCAGAGCCTCAGCAATCGCAGCATCGTCTCTACCTCTTCCAGCCATCTCTATTCTGAAAACCCAACAAGCTAAAACAATAAGTACTGATAGGGTTACACAACACCTATCCCGCACAGGGAAACAGAATAATTACGACTCGACTCGACCGACTATGCTCTGATACCACTAATGTAACACCCTTCTAAAATACCCCAAAAAATAATTAAAACAACCAAACATAAATCAGAGTATATATGCAATTTAAGGGTGTCACACTTGACACTTCACACCATGTTCCAATTTAACTCGTCATGCTCATTTATTTAATCAAAATAAAACATTTGCATAATTCGCAGCGGATAAAGTCTAACAACAATGCAAAACATGTAACACATTACATGTAAACTTGTTCAACAATCATCAATGAAAAACAAGTAAAACATCCCGTCCCGATGTTACATCTACCAGAGCATGACCCACTAAGGAACTACACTAGACTCCAAGTTCTAGCTTCTACTCAATCACTGCTCGTTACCTGAAAAATAGTTGTAAGGGTGAGTTCCTCAATCGATATAATAAGCATTATAAAATATCATGTAATGCTAAGTAAATTAACACATTTCATCACCCTAATCATAACACATATTCAGCAACGGCAATATCAACTCATAATCATCATCATCATCATACTCCAACTCAACACAACCACAAAACACACGTATAATATTGGAATACATCCATTCATATTATACGCCATACATACTTTATGCAATGAGACTCCATGCATGCGGTACCGACTATTCGTGAACATATAGTTCAACCTCACCGATCAAATCCAGATACGGCTACCAAGCTCACTAGTCCCACTCATTTGAGACCTAGTGACTCACTCACTAATTCCTCACCATGGGAATTAGCTACCACCCCAAGGGCTATGCTATGCACGCTAATCACCTAGCATGCAAACATCAACAACAATCCACAATAATTCACTCACTAATTCCTCACCATGGGAATTAGCTACCACCATAAAGGCCATATTATGCACGCTAAATCACTTAGTCATGCAAACATCAACAATCATCCACAATGGACATATGCTCACACTCTAAGCCATAAACAGTCCATTCACAACTGCATACATAATAGATACATCCACAGCATTATGCATACAATCATACATCATCAACATATTTATCACATAATCATATCATGCCACATAATCAATCACAGTATTAGCACACTCTACTAATACCTACACTGCTCAAAACAACGGGAAATGATCCCTACTACATCATACGCCAACATAGGCCAACCATCAAATATGTACACAATAATTAAATATTAATTTTTTCACTTTTCAAACAGTGTTAACCGGTTAACGCCCTGGGTTAACCGGTTAACGCAAACAGAACACGCTTCCTGGCAGTTCACAACAGTGTTAACCGGTTAACGCCCTGGGTTAACCGGTTAACGCAAGACAAACAGCAATATTTTCACAATTCAATACAGTGTTAACCGGTTAACACCCTGGGTTAACCGGTTAACGCAAGACAGAAAGTTGTTCCTGCGCTAACACGAACAAAATGCAGAATTTCCCGCATTTTTCGCCGTTGGAGGACTTCCGGACCTCCGATTCCAATTCCGTAAAAAGCTACACGTCCAGCAAATTACGACTCACACTACTATCGATTCAATTTCAGTTTTTTACATAACTCATCCATCACAATTTTCAGCATTCATAATCCGAATTAGGGTCAATTCAACGGCTTATCACTACCCATTACATGTTAACCCATAATACCCATTAAACGACGATAAACCCCCCTTACCTGAGTTAATCCGGCAAATCTTCTTTGACCTTCAACAATCGTGAAATCTCCTCTTGAGCCCTAGCCTCTTCTTCTTCCTTTCTCAGTTTCTTCTCTTTTCTCCCAATGTTACGTGTTCTCTGCTTTCACGTAAAAACCCTTTTTACCAAATGGGACCTTATATATATTCCAACTTTATTTTCCAATTTATATTATTCCAATAATAATAATAATTCCAATAATAATCCAATAATAATAATCCAATTATTTAATTAAATTAATAAATATACTATTAACTTAATTTAAATAATTATCATATTTTATCGGGGTGTTACAATGTCAGTCTTGACTGATGAGATGCAATGTACTATGCAATGTTAATGTAATGTCAATGTAATGTCAATGTAATGTTAATGTAATGTTAATGACCTAAAAATGAAATGAATGCATGAATGGGGGGTGCAAATTTGAGGTGCTACAGCTGCCCCTATTCAATCAACTGAGAACCTGAACGGATGAGAGCAACGGCTATCATACTTTCAAGGTAATCAAGGATTGAATACCAAAAGAACCTGGAATTTGCACTATGCGGGGGATGATCAAAAGAAAAGAATGTTCACCAATGGCAGCTTCCACTGGGGATTTGATATTTATTACTGGACCAGACAAGACGTTTACCAACGACTCTACTGGGGATTTTGATCTATCGGAGAAAGAAACCACGACCAGACGCCAACGGACGAATGGGAAGAACTCGACCAGACATCAACGGATGAATGGGAAGAGAAACCACGACCAGACGCCAACGGACGAATGGGAAAGATCTGAACAAGATATCCCTGCCGGGAACATGCATGTATTGGGGAAGACGCCAACACAACAACAATTGTCTAGAAAAGACTCTCTTGGGGAAGCAAGAAAGGGAGAGGTGTTACCGGTTAGTAGGTAACAAGCTCGGGGAGAATGAATATCAAAGACCGGTGCACGGGTGAGAGATATCAATCAACCAAAAACATTTGAGGAAAACCTGAAGAGGCATACTTCGACTCAGGAAAATCTGACTCCACAGGGGACCAAGGTCGCAATAGGGAGCAGACAGGAAGGAACACCAAGGATACCGGGTTGTAGGCATATAACAGGTGACCGACCAAGGCGTGAATTGGTTTGTGTTCCAAAACACTCATCATCCTGAAGAGAACTAGAAAAGCAATCTTGTTAAAGGATGGACATTCGATTCCACAAGGAATACGAATCTTACTCAGTTGGGGAAACAAACAAAGGGTTCAACCAAAGAGTGCATGAGATATATTATCTATAGCCGTCAAAACGTAGATAATATACTCGCATGGAAGATTATCCATAACCGGGTTGTAGGTTGTCAAAGGATAGATCGACCGAAATCGTGAATTGGTGTGTGTTCCAAAACACTCATCATCCTGAAGAGAGCGAAAGCAAACTTGTTAAAGGATGGACATTCGATTCCACAAGGAATATGAATCTTACTCAACTGGGAAGGACAAAACCTCGACCGAGGAGCGCATGAGATGTATTATCTATAGCCGTCAAAACATAGATAATATACTCGCATGGAAGATTATCCATAACCGGGTTGTAGGTTGACAAAGGATAAATCGACCGAAATCGTGAATTGGTGTGTGTTCCAAAACACTCATCATCCTGAAGAGAGCGAAAGCAAACTTGTTAAAGGATGGACATTCGATTCCACAAGGAATACGAATCTTACTCAACTGGGAAGGACAAAACCTCGACTGAAGAGCGCATGAGATATATTATCTATAGCCGTCAAAACGTAGATAATATACTCGCATGAAAGATTATCCATAACCGGGTTGTAGGTTGACAAAGGATAAATCGACCGAAATCGTGAATTGGTGTGTGTTCCAAAACACTCATCATCCTGAAGAGAGCGAAAGAAAACTTGTTAAAGGATGGACATTCGATTCCACAAGGAATACGAATCTTACTCAACTGGGAAGGACAAGACTTCAACCAAAGAGTGCATGAGATATATTATCTATAGCCGTCAAAACGTAGATAATATACTCGCATGGAAGATCATCCATAACCGGGTTGTAGGTTGTCAAAGGATAAATCAACCGGAAAGAGAAACAATCGTTACCAACAACAACAGGGTAGACGAGAGATGACTCACTGGGGATAAATTCCGCGAACAAGGCAATTATCCAAACAACTGGGGTAGAATGAATATTCGATTCCGCAAAGGGACAACAAATCTTACTCGACTGGGGAAACACGAAGGGCTTCGACCGAAGAGTGCATGAGATGTATTATCTATAGCCGTCAAAACGTAGATAATACTCTCGCATGGAAGATCATTCATAATCGGGTTGTGGGTTGTCAGACGATAAATCAACCGAAAAGAAAGGCATCGGGATACCGGACTAAGTATGTAAAGATGACCAATCAAAAGGGGAAACCACAAACATTACCGGCAAATGGTGAATGAAACAGGACCCACTGAGGATAAAATGGCTTACTCGGAGAAATTATCCAAAAGGAAGGGGAAGACCCGCTGGGGATAAGATTGCTTAATCAAAGCAAATATCCAAAAGGGAAAAGGACTATCAATATCGAAAACTGGATAATGATAACCGCAAAGAGGGGATTACATCTACCGGGTAGTAGGTAGAACACCACGGAAAAGTAACCGTCATCGACTAGGATGAGCACAAGGGTTGACTCCACAAAGGGGAGAAAAGAGAGCTCACATCTACCGGTTAGTAGGTAGAAGACCACTCTGAGGAACAGAATGGGAGAAAATAGGATTTACAACTACCGGGTAGTAGGTAGAAGACCGCAAAAATCCGCCAACAACCAGAATGAACCCCAAAGGTTACCTCTGCTAGGGGATGAAAGTAGGATTTATAACCACCGGCTAGTAGGTAGAAAACCGTAAAGATAGGACTTACAACTACCGGTTCGTAGGTAGAAGCCAACAACTCCCGCTGAGGATAAGATGAATGAGTGCCGGTTAGTGAGCAACTATTCATTTATACCACAGGGAGGCACAAGAGACGGCCAATAGGAAGCCAATTTAGGATCGATCCAAAAAGGCAAACTGAATCAAGACTCATCCTAATGAGGAAAGAACTCAATAGGGAAAACCCATCCCGTTATGTGTGTAGGGAGGGAACGGAAACAACCGTCATCCACGAGGATATAACTCAGTGGGGAGTGCAGAAGGAAATGGTAGACACTTTCTGCTTAAGGGGCCGACTCTATATGGAGAGATCAGACACACCAACATCTGCTTGGGGAGATCTACTAGGGAGATTTGTATCACCAATTAGCAGGAGACAACAATCAACAGATATATGGCAAAAGATGCAACATGAATATCTGAATGTTATGATTATGCGTATATGCATTATGCACGATGAATGCTGACAAACAGACATGTCTAACACACATAGGTCCAAGAATCAACCACCTAGTACTACCCTTCCAGAGGGAAAGCCAAAAGATCACCCGAGAGCAAAAGAGATCTGCCGGAGACTGGGATATCAGGGGACAACACCGTCCTGCAGGGGAGGAAGGCCACAAGAGGCTGCCGGAGGGATTGTCAGTCACAACCGGAGAAAATAGTTCATAGCACAGGCAGACACTGCCACAACAGCAACTCATGCTGGGGGTCAAAGATACCAAGAAGCAACTAGATCTCTGGTGGGGATAGATAGGCATTGATAAAGGTCATCATGCCAACAACTCCGTTGGGGATCTATCCGAGGAAATGATGGAGCACTGGGATGTCAATCCACCAAATACCGAATCTTCAAAGAAAAGCACCCATGCTGGGGAGAGGAGAAGACTGCTCTGCTGGAGAGAAGAAAACTGAGGTCTTCAACAAACACTCTGCTTGGGAACTGGCCCACAAAAGTGTTCAAACAGCAACCTGCTGGGGATGACCCACCGTAGTGCTCAAACAGCACTCTACCGGGGATGTACCACAATAGGGGCTAATAGGGCTTGGAGGAAGAATGCTGCACTGTCGGGGAAATGAAGATGAACAACTTCGAACAACACTGCACTGAGCACCCTCGCTGAGGAGAAACCATGAAAGGTTCTACAAGAAAAAGATACAGTTATGTCAGAGATATGAACAAAAGTCTTACCCTGTTGGGAATCATACCACCCTTGGGAGAGCACTGCAGATCTCCTAAGTATCCTTCCATCATCGTGAATGTTCACTTTGTTTAAGAACAATTTTGTGAAAGATTTGTTTATTTTGAAAACAATGATATTTTATCAATTAAGACATGTAAAACATTTGTTGAGTCGAAACAAATAAGAGTGCAAATAATTGGATAAAAGCTCAAATTGATTTGATGGAATGGTAGTCTGCCAATGGCAAGACTCCATAGATCTGTACAAGTTTGAAATTGGTGATATATATTGGAAAGGGCTACATTGAACATAATGACCATTTCTCTACCAATTCCGAATTTCGATGTATTCGAAGCTTCAGTCGACGACGAATCAAGAATTTTCTGGAGGATGATAGATGTAGAACACAGTCTTGTCAGGATGCAGTTACTTGCCAAATCCCTAATTTTTGCCTAGATTGCCCCAGTGTGAGGTACTCAATCTAGCGGGATGCAAATTCTTTTTTCAATGTCTCTAACTTTTGCCTGGATCGCCCTTTCGGGTTTTCAATCCACCGAGACGCTCCTTTTTGCCTAAGCCGCCCTTTCGGGTGTTCAACTTAGCGAGCTATTCTGTTTTTATTTTAGGCGAAGTATTTCTTGACTGCATCTGAATTCAAAGGACGAGTGAAATCCTCCCCGTCCATTGTTGTAAGTGTCAAAGCACCGCCTGAAAAGGCTCTCTTGACAACATATGGACCTTCATAGTTTGGAGTCCACTTGCCCCTGGAATCGGGCGCGAAAGACAAGACTTTCTTAAGCACGAGGTCACCTTCTCGGAACACACGAGGCTTGACCTTCTTATCGAATGCTTTCTTCATTCTCTGCTGATATAACCGACCATGACACATGGCAGTTAATCTCTTCTTTTCGATCAGATTCACTTGTCGTAACGACTCTGAATCCATTCAGCATCAGTCAACTTGGGATTTGAGGGTGTTATTATTCTTTTGTTTCTTTCTTTCTTTTTTCTTTCTTTTGATTTTGATTTTGATTTTGATTTTGTCAACTTGGGATTTGAGGGTGTTATTATTCTTTTGTCAGGACCAAATCAAAAGCATTAAGCAAGGTCATCATTCAACCAATAGAAGGCAAGGCAAGCAAAAGGTGCATACAATTGGTCCTCAAGAATCAAAATTCCATATCAAAACAGAAATGACTCAAACAATTCTGGAAATTTTTATGAGCAATCAACATGTCAAACATAATCATCATGCCAAAAATTATAAACAGAGGAGCTCAATTGGCAAGGCAATGAAAATGGAGAAGATCAACATCAAATTGTGTGACATGCATTGTCACACCATATTAACACATGCCTAAAACAGAAAAGGAAAATGCTAAAAATGCACAACCAAGCCTCAAAAATCACACAACATGTTGAGAATCAGCACACAAAATTTCATGGCAATTGGATCATTATTGAGCATTTCACATTAGTTTGAATGAGGCATGTCACAAAAGCATACATGTTCAATTAGTCTAGCACCATTAAAATTCCATCCATGCACAATTCCAGAAATCCTCATCAAAAAATAGAAGACATTCATATGATCATGTAGAAAAAAATCTGGAATTAATTGGATCAGTATTCTATTTTTTATGGTTTTTTGAATATCATGCATAAAATGAAATTAAAATTGCCAAAACATGAAGAAATGATGAAATGAATTGAAGAAATGTGGAAATGCGCCAGGCCAGGATCGAAGTGTGGATGCAGGCGCGTCCAAAACGACGTCGCTTTGAAAAGTGGAAAATGAAATTAAAAAATGAATGGAAATGTCACGCCTGGGAATCGAAGTATGTTCCTCATGTTCATGGCGCGCTACAGTGCTTTTTTGAACTAGCCAAACCCTAAGCCTGTACAGGCACGGTGGCGCACGGTGGTGAACAGTAACCTCAAATATTTTTTTTTGCAGAATTGTGTAAAATTTATATGGTTCGAAAGCTTAGCTCACGAGGAGTACAGATCTAACATCCATTAATCTTGATTCTCAATAACGAAGGCAAATCGAAGAGAAGAAAATCTAACATCCAAACTTTAATCTCTCATAAGTCACTCAATTCTTATCCGTTTTTCAAGAATTTTATATCAGTGTAATCAGGAGAACAAGCACTACAAGACTAGGGCAATAAAAACAAGAATTAAGAGGATCGAAATTATGACCTCTTGAAGCTCCAACAATGGCAGTAATGGATTCAAGGCTTGGCAAGCATCCAAATCTCTTCTATCAACCTTGTTACCACTTCTGCAGCACAAATCAACTCTTGGAATGGCTTGGATCTAGCTAGATCTTCAAAACTCCATGTTCATGTTCATGTATGGAATGGCTTGATTCTTCACCAATTTCTTCAATCAATGGCTTGAATTCTACCAATTGAGGATCAAGAAAACAGAATATGCAATAAAAATCAAGTGTTCTTTGAAGAATTTTGAATTTGGAAGAAGAGAAATTTTGGAGGGAAATTTTCAATCTAGATCTAGAATGGTGAAAAATGAGAAATTCTGTTAGGATTAACCTTTTATATGCTTGCCTAATCATGCTGAAAAATTAATTAAGCTTTGATTAATTGGAGATTAGTGAGAAATAAGGTGTTATGCAAAAATTGGTTTTTTCACCCCATGCATGCAATCCTACGTGAACAGTAACCAATGGCCATGCATTTTCACTTAAAACCATATTATGAACATGTTGAAATGGTTAAAAAGCTCATATGATGCACCAATTTCAAATTTGCAATTTTCCCTCCAAAATAAGCATGAATATGCAAATGGTCATGTGATTAAATTTCATGCAATGTGATGAATGATTTGGAAAGTTCACGTCATGAGGAGAAATATGCAAAAAGAGGCACTCAATTTGGAGTCATGAGTCAAAAGTTATGTCCTTTTGAAGTTCCATGCACACTTGGCAATGATTTGATCATATCTCCTCAACCATTCATCAGATGCTCACGATCTTGGACTTTTTGGAAATGGGAGAGAAAGATCTTCAACTTTCATGTTGGACAAAATTTCCTTTGAAGCTTCTTTTATGTTAGAAAGTCAAGTTGAACTTGGTCCAAAAACTTGCCATTTTTGGAAACTTGAAATTACAGGTCACTTTCCATTTTTGGAAACTTTTGATCTGGCTTCAAAATCTTCAAGGTAGATGTTTGACATGTTGAATAAACCTCTTTGGGACATGAATGAAGTGTCTAAAACCATTTCTCCATCTCCTAGCCCTCAGTTGACTTGCAGTTGACTTTTATGGGCTCCAGATGACCTGAAACTGCACTGTGGACTTTGAGCCTCTAACACTTGGTCAAGTTGCTTCAAAATGAACCTTGATTCATATAAGCTCTTTGGAACAACCATGTGGCCTTTATCTCAAGGAAAACTTGCTCTCTTGCACTTGAGGAATTCTCCTGATGTCAGTCTTGACTGATGAGATGCAATGTACTATGCAATGTTAATGTAATGTCAATGTAATGTTAATGTAATGTTAATGACCTAAAAATGAAATGAATGCATGAATGGGGGGTGCAAATTTGAGGTGCTACACTCACATATAACCAATTCGCACAATCAGTGATAGCAACTCTGTCCGGATCCGGCAGAGCGATGATAAACCTTTTATGAATGAGGATGGAATAGTAGGTAAGGGCAACCACAATCATACCTTGGGCAATCAGAGCAGACATGTCAATTTTTGTATTACCTGCAATTGGCGTGTCCTCGAGTAAAACAGCCTGATACCCGAAATGCAATGCAATTTGGGTGATCATACCTCCCACAGAAATGCCTCCGGAGTTTGCTCGGCCGACTCTCCCTAGGTAGTCTGCTGCAAAGGCAGCTACATTGATGGTCTTGTTTTGAGCCATCGAGTACATGAAAAATAGCTCTCTCTGAGTAGTTACTCCAGTTCTGTCGCCTCTACCGAACAATGTGTAGGCTAAACCTTTTTGGGCGTACCTGAAACAGGGATTCTTGATGCCCGAGGCTTTCGCACCTTTGGAGGAGTAATTCGTCCTCCCACTATGGCGATCCAGAAATTCTTAGGAGAAAACCCGTCTGGGACCGCTCCGGGTCCGTTCAGCGGGAGTCGAAGTATCGCAGCTAACTCCTCAACAGACAACTCATGATAATTGTTAAACAATTGGAAACGTAAGGTTCCAAAATAATACCTGGTTGTGTTGACCCAACGCTTTTCCAGCTGGAACTCCAGAGTGCTGAGGAACTCGAGAGTAATGCGTTCGTAGGTCGGCGCTTCCAAACTCATAAACTCGAGCATTCCCAAAACGTGGAACATGCGGTCTACCTCAATTTTCAGCCCTAGATCGGTCAGAGTCTTCTCACACATATACCTGGTCGGCGTGAGCTTGCGTTTCCGGTGAATTTGGTAACGTCGCTCTTGCTCCGGGTTGTCAAACACAATATTGTGGGGATTAGGATTCCGGCTCGGACGCTTCCGGGACTTTGCCATCTCCGCACGTTGTTGCTTTCCGGTGAGAATTATGTTCGAGGACATTTTGGACCTGCAAAAATAGCAAAATTCCGAATTTGTGAGTTAGAAAAATCTAAAACCGTGGTTGCGACCGGGACGGTGAGGTGAGAAATATTTGTGAAGGGTGTTTGGGCTATAGGTGAGTGGAACTTGGTTGCATGTAGGGTTTTGTGTGGTGAGGTGAGTGAGTTTTAATGGAGTTTGTGAGAGAGTGGGAGAAGAAGATGAAAAAGTATGAGAGAGAGTGATGATAAAATCTGATAATGATGAGTGTTAAGGGAAAAAAGAGTGGTTAAGAGTGGTTTAAGTGGGTGGGCCCCACGAAAATTTCAAAATTTCAAAATAAATTCAAAAAATTCGCACGCCTAACACGGCCGTGTAAGCTGACACGGGTGGCCGTGTCAGGCTACTGTTTTTACCATTTTCCCAACTTCCTTTACAGTGGTCCTGACACGGGCCGTGTCAGGCCACTGTTTTATCATCCTCAAAATCACTTTTTCTTACAGTGCTCCTGACACGACCCGTGTCAGCTGACACGGGTGGCCGTGTCAGGCCACTGTTTTTAAGCATCCTTCATGCATTTTCCTCCTCTGACACGGCCCGTGTCAGCATGACACGGGTGGCCGTGTCAGAATGACACGGGTGGCCGTGTCAGACTGTCCTCTTGGCCGTTTTTGGGTTTTCTTGTCAGGTCCAACGCGGGTTCCTCTGGATCCTCCGTGTAGAACTCCTGTATACCTATAGACACACACAAATGTTTAGAAATAAAAAGCGTGGGTTGCCTCCCACGAAGCGCTTCGTTTAACGTCACATGGCTCGACGGTTCATTCCCCTTATTATGGGGGGTATTTCAGGTTCACAACCTTGTTTCACCTCTTGTT
The DNA here is from genome assembly GCF_024323335.1 of Lathyrus oleraceus. Taxonomy (NCBI): domain Eukaryota; kingdom Viridiplantae; phylum Streptophyta; class Magnoliopsida; order Fabales; family Fabaceae; genus Lathyrus; species Lathyrus oleraceus. The sequence goes on along the minus strand of NC_066581.1, from coordinate 72,169,770 downwards.
TACAACTCGGACGTTGTCTCTTTTATCAGTATGGACTCCTTTGTGCCACGATTTCTTTTTAACCTTCCTTTCGGTGTTAGGAATCTTTCCGTTTAGGGTGGCTACTGGCAGTGGTGAGATTTTGATAGTATTTAATGTCTTGATTAAGCCTACTTGATGCTGAGATTCTGTATCTTCCTCCATCTCCTGGTCTTCAATAGCATTCAATGTGATTTCCTTGTTGTGAACTTTCAAGGTTAACGTGCACTTATGCATGTCGAGCTTGCATCGACTCGTCTTCATGAAAGGTCGACCCAGAATGATGGGTGCCTCATTGTCTTCAGGTATGTCTAGGATTACAAAATCGACTGGAAAAGTCAAGTCCGCTATTGTTACCAGCACATCTTCAGCTATACCATATGCATCTTTTCTTGAGTGATCCGCAAACTTCAGATTGGTCTTGATATCACTGATATTTTTAATACCCAGCCTGTGATAGATCGATAATGGCATCAGATTCACACTAGCCCCAAAATCTATTAGTACCTTTTTGAACGTTCTTTCTTTGATTGTGCATGGTACTGTGATAGTTCCTGGATCTTTTTGTTTGTTCGGAATGTTCTGCTCCAATGGGTTTGCATTATATTGTTCCTTACCGGATACCTGTTCTTCAGTGGTTGGTTTCTGTTCAGTCATTACCTCTTCCACGAATTTCTTGTACATGGGCATCCCCCAATGCTAGGGGGGTGTCCCTGATTTAGAATTGTAATGAATTTGAGTTTACATTTGCATTTATAATATTTTGTTTACGGTAACCTTTTGATGTGTTTATTGCTTTCTCTTTCAGACCAATTGAGATTGATCTATGGTTATCACTTAGGCTGGACCGCCAGTGATAAGGTTTTCATCAGGTTACTCTGCAGGAGATATCACCTAGGACTAGGGATACCCTGTATGAACCAGAGCATTCTTGATATTATACAGCTTAACTTCATCCTAATTGGCTATGGACATAGGAATTAGGGTAGATTGATTAAAGGTTTTCTCACCAAGGACTTGGGAGAAAATACCCTTGAGAATTGGTAGTAATTAATATTTGTTGATGCAATAGTAACTCAGAGTTATTACAGGGATAAATCATACATTTTCCCTGGCATTGTTGAGTTTAGCTACTCATATTGTTTAAAGCCAATTCAAGATAAAAATTACACATTACAAGCAATTGGATGACTTTGATCTTCAATCGCTCCCGCTCATGAATCTCTTCAGCTCTCCAAATGCCTTGATCTTTATAATACTTGATTGCTTCACAATACTGTGGTTTGCTGTATTCCAAGATGATTTTTCCTTTGGCAAAAGACCTCTTTTTATAATGAAAGTTCCCAGCAGCAGTTGGACAGGTCCGCAGATGTCTCCACAAAGCCCGAAGAATGAAAAACCCGAGAAAATTGGAAATATTGGGCTTGGGCTGACACGGCCCGTGTCGGCTGACACGGGTGGCCATGTCAGCCTACTGCTTCTCCTGACACGCCCCTGGCACTCCTAACACGGTTGGGATTTCTGCCTGACACGGGTGGCCGTGCCAGGCTACTATTTTTCCTCTTCTGCTTCCCTTGCCTGACATGGCCCATGTTAGGTGACACGGGTGGCCGTGTCAGGCCTCCTGTACTGGGATTTTCTGCTCCTTTGCGTATCGGACTCTCGCACTGTCGTGTTCTGAGTTCTCCGGTTCTTCTACCTGAATCTGTCTGACAAAAACACAGCTATCCCACGCTTAAAATCAAGATAAAAAAAGTAAACCATAATAAATATTAAAAATGTGTAAATAACATAATGGAAGTAAAACTACTCGAATTGTACCTTAAATGCTTGCACAGTGTATCAAATGTCTCTATTTTGCGTCGGATCAATAATGAAAACTTACTATAAATGGTGACTGATCAAGTGTGTTCATGCTTGATAACTTCAAGTTTGAAAGTAGAACAATCAGATAAAATCACGAGAAATAAAGTGAAGAATTGTTTGAAAAGATAAAGTAAATGAAGAAAATCATAAAAGGGAATCAAGTAAAATTCTTAGATTAAATGGTGGAACGCATATTTATACATTTGTCACAATTATATGTTCTATGTAACTTGGATGTTTAAATTCTATAGAGAATAACAATGAAAATGCAAACCCTTATTACAGAGATTAAATTGACTTATATACAGGTACATATGTAACCGTCGACAATGGTCAAATCTTTATCACTCGACACGTACATTGTTACGTGACCTTTTGTCCTCACCATTGCTTCCACGTGTCTTCAGCCCTTGAACTGCTGCAAAACTTCTATTGTCGTCGAAAGAAAATCTCTAGGTCTCCTAACTGCCTTTGTCGAGAAACTTCATTGTCGGAGCTTGTGACTTTCGTGTCGAAAACCTTATTTATCTATCTATATATAGCCTGGATTTTTTTTTATCTAACCTCCACTTTTTTTGAACATACTGGGTCAAAAATCTCAAGTTAATAAAAGTAGATATAATGGATTATTGGTAATTAAGGGATGTCATAAGCTTTAATGTTTGTTGAGAGGGTGAGAGCTTACTTACACAAGGGAGATAAGCTTTGTCTATTTGTATTTTCCTCTTCAGGTTAGATTCTCCTTTCATATCGCATGTTGAGGTATTTATAGCCATATTGGGTTTGGATCAAGGACTTCATAGGATGTAGCAACCACTCTAGGAATGAGTGGCTGACTTCCTGAAATTCAGAGACCGCAATTAATTCTCCAATGCTCTTCTCTAATTTTTAATTTTCTTTAACGAGCTTAACATTAAGCTTAAATAATTGATTATGAGTTAGAAAATTCATTTCAACGTCATCTTCCTTTGAAGCCTTGAGGCATAAATGATCTTCTTCATTAGATTTTTCTTTTTAAGGAGACACTTCATAAGAATCTTCTAATTTATCATTGGTATATTCTTGAAGACGTCTCTACGAAAATCTTTGTAAGGATTTAATGATGTTTCCTCAATTGATTTATCATTTGTTACTTCCTCTTCTTCACATGAAACTTGATATGAGGTATATTTGAAGATTCTTCCTGAAGTTGAATCTTCACAATTTTCTTTTGTCATTAGATGAAGCTACTTCGAATATTCCACTTGATGAAGCTTCTTTAACATTTCTTTTGGATGTAGCTTCTTCATCACATCCATCGGATGACGATTCTTTGGATGATCACTCATATATCAAAATCATCCGTTCGAGGGACACCACTGGGGTCAATTTGTTTTTTTCTAAAAAATGATTCTTTTAATGAAGATTCTTCTAACGAACTTGAACTTATACCTCCATCCTTCAAATTTTGGATCAATTCGTTGAGTTTCTTGGTTATCTTCTCCTTTCTGATTCTTCTTGAAACTCAACAAACACAATGTTGTCTTTCGAATTGAGACTTGAATCCAATACAAGAAAAAAAGAATGTTCCAGCGGTTTTATTTAACGGTGGCGACGACTCGAACCGCCGCAATAGCTAGGTCACAACCGATTTTGTTTTGTTACAAAAGTATGTGTCGCCAGCATGATCTGCGACTGTTTGAAAAACTGTCACTCCAATTGTCATTATTATTTACGACGGTTCGTGAACGGTCTTAAAAAGGTATTTGCGACAGCTTTAAATTGTCGTGAATTTTATTTGGTGTTTCTATTTTAATATCATTTGCAGAAGTTTATAATCCATGCTAAATTAATCAATTTTAAAATTAAAAACATCTGTTAACTTAATAACATCATTATTTATTAAGATGAACGATTGGTAGCAACTCTCACCTCAAAGGCATAAAATTATGAATAATGTTATTCCTACACTAAATCCTACACCCAAGTCTTACACCCAACACAGTTTATCGTATTTATACGATAAAAAGTGTTTTAATTTTTTTAATAAATAAAAGAATAATATTTATAAAAAAATATTTTTATTTTTAAAATTATTTTTATAACACAAATATAAAATTTGTCATTAATCAATTTTATTATTGTATTAACCACAAAAATATAAGTTATTAATCAAATATTTTACTTATAATTTATTAATCAAATTTATTATTTCATTAACCAATAAAATACATAGTATTAACTAAATTTTATCATTAAAATATGAAATACAAAATTTGATTAAAAACTATATTATATTCTATATTTTAATATTTGAATTTGGTTAATACTGTATATTTTATTCGTTAATGAAATAGTAAATTTGGTTAATTAATTATAAATAAAATATTTGGTTAATACCCTATATTTATGTGGTTAATATAATAATAAAATTGGTTAATAATATTTTATAAAAATAATTTAAAAAACAAAAATATTTTTTTATAAATATTTTTTATAAATATTTTTTTAAAAATATTTTTTGTATTTATTAAAAAAATAAAAATATTTTATACGTAAGATTTAGATATAAACTTGGTCCTGTAAAATTATAGCAACCTTTAATATTTTACTAATAAAATAATACTGTACAAAGCAACTCCAATGGTAACAAGTATATAAGGAAATGAAAGACCGATGAAATCAAAACTTTGAAGTTTGTGAGACACAAGTATATAAGAAAATGAATGAAAATTTTGCATTTATTAACTTACATTAGTTATATCATAATGGGTGCTTTCGGTATTGGTGTTTATGAGCTGACCAGGGTAAAAATATGTTAAAAATATACTGGAGTGAATTCAATTGTAGTTTTCATATATTTTGTATATTCAATGAATATGGACTGTTCATAAAAAGTACTACCTGCTTACATATTCACGCACTCCAGTCTCCACTAATATCAATTACACCCAAGTTTCATTGTGATCTTTCAAACCAAATACGAATGAAAAATTTGGAAAATTATGCTGAGAAAAACTAAAAGAATTCAAAATAAATTGATTGACCATCAACCCCATTTTCAAAAAGATAAGAAACTAGACTAAGAGGTAGATATCAAAATGTGGCTGGAAAGCAAAAGACAATAACCCTGGCCTTAGAAGTAAAAATCTCATAACCATTAATATCAGCTTTGACAAGCTTTGAGTAGTAGTCCGTGTTCACTTTTCCATCTCTTAAAGTTTCAACAACATCAATGAAAGCCACATGAAGAGCTTCATTTTTAAAAGCACAAATAATTGAAAAATTAGATAATGCTATAGACTTTAGCATTTGAGTAATGAAGAAAATCAAATAAAATATAACAAAGGCAAAACAGTTTCACAATAACATTCGTGAACTGACATTTGCATATGTAAAGCGATATCAACAGTTTCAGGCTTTTGCTCCTCTTTTTGCTTACTATAAATTTGACATGTGACAACATTGTTGTTTTTCAAATTGAGACTTGGATATCAGATTTGTGATTCCAGTTGTTAAAAATACATATTCTAATATGTTTCTAAGGGTTCCAATGGTTGATTACCATCTATCAGAATTACTCTCATATTCATTTGACATTTCAACTTCTTGAATTTATGTGTTCATTCTCTTTTTCTCGATACTTACAGAAGCTCTATAAATCATCTCAAAAATGTCTCACACTTCCTTAACACATTCGCAAGTAATGACATAATAAAAACCTTGTAACTTAAACCATTTATAAAAAGATGTTTGACTTTTATCAAATTCTCTTTGATCCAATCAAAATCAGATTCATTTATTACCTCATTATTAAAGGAGAAGGTAGATATAAATAGACCATTATTTAAAATATCTCACCTTTCAAAAATATCAGTTTTGATAAGAGTTTCAAATATTTCTTTCCTTAAGTAAAAACATATCACCATCAAATGGTGGATGTGTATCCATGAAAAGACTCGTGTTAAAAGCAGAAGCGTTTGTATTCATCATCTTCCTCCTGAGACGATTAGTCTTTAAACTAAATTTAGACTTTGATATCACTTGTTAGACATAAGAATTGAATCACAAGAGGTGGGTGAATTGCATGGGTTTGTGGTTAACTTTCAGCCAAACAGCAAATACAGAGAGAAGTAGTGAGTCTTCCATCCAAATGATGGATTGAAGCGGTTAGTCCTCTTTTCACAAGAAACTTGGAGCGGTTAGTCTTCAAGATTTTACACGGGATAATCTTAAACTTGGGTGAGCTTTTAATACTGGGATAAACTCACCGGAGATTTCATACCGGGTTGATTTCCAACATTGACAAGCTTTTAACATCATGCTGAGTTTGAACAGAAAGAGGTTTTACACAAGATAAACATCTACCAATATGAGATTTTAATATCGGGTTAATCTCGAACCAATGAAGACTTTTGGCCGGGCTAAGCCTTCGAACATAAGTGGTGACTTAATAACTAAATTTCCAAAACCAAGCTTTTTATGGGTTTAATTCCGAACACAAATAAACAATCCCTGAATGGACGAATCATTCAACCAAGGTAAAAACAAACTCTCTTGGTGAATTTACAAATCTACTCTTCTAGAATTAAAAATGCCTCACGTGCAAAACGACTTTCTCAAAAGCGCTACAACTAAATTTTAGTGAGAGAAAGTAAAGAAAACTATTTTAGAAAGACGGCGAGGAGTGAGGAATGAAAGCTCACAATTCTAGATGTGAAAATATAAGGGAAGGAACCTATATTTATAAGTTAAATGTTGGAAAAAAAAGAAATTTTTTATGGGCAATAATTGATTAACCAATCGATTAACATAATGCACCAATTGATTGGTTGGCCTAAATATAATCATTTGGCTTGTTTCGAAATGCAAGAAAATATAGTCATATCCACTCATTAAGATGTTGTTATAATCGTTTATGGCGAATTTTTGAACTGACCCAATCGATTGGGTGAAGTGTCCATTGATTAGCGAGAACACAAAATTGTCCAAAACTTTTCAGACATTTCCCAAATCATCTGTCAAGACTTCAAGACATTTTTAGAAGTACTTTTTGTGAAAAATAAGTTTGAAAAATTGTGTGTGTGTGTGTGTGCGCGTGTGCGTGTAATTAGCCGTATAATTTTACGAGAAATCCCTTATGCTTTTACAATATTATTCACTCAGACGTGTTAGGGCGAGCTTTCACATAATTCAAGTCTTATCAGATGCTTCATTCTTGTAGACACTTGTTTGAGCTTGATATGAGCCTTGAGTTATATTTCCATTTAGATGCCTTCGTCGGAAAATCAAGTTTATCAAATCCTATTTATCTGGTTGTATCTTTAACAACTTTATACTTGGCTTTAGTTGTTGTCATCAAGAACTAGTTGGCATCTTATAAATCATGTTCATCTTCAATAGAGCTTCCTTGATCACTAACCTGCAAAATAACGTTTCACAAATGGGAGAAAATAAAGAGAGAAATAGGAGAGTGAGAGAAAGGAGCCTCAAATATATTTTCTGGTGTATGAGAAATGAGAAACGATGCATCTATTTATAGGGCAAAATTTGGATTTAAAAGGAAAAGATCCATGAATTTTTTAAATAATCAATTAGGAAATCCACATAATCGATTATCTAGTTCAAAAATGAAAGGTTTTCAAAAGAGTCGTGACATAATCGACTATTAACCTTAATAGTTAATTATTGAGGTGTTGCAACGGGAATAATTAATTATGTCGAAGAGCTCATCAGTTATCCATTGTAAAAACCCTTCATAAACAACTTTTCAAGTTATTATCTACTTAGCTAGGCACAAAAACACTTTTTTTGGTGATTTTAATGAAAAAAAGAGAGGTTTCGAAAAAGTTGGAAGTGTATGTGTGTGATACTTTTACAAACACATATCACTTGACCCAGACTTGACAATCTTTCACACTTCCTCTCTTCCACAACTATAAAGCTTTTGGTTCCTTGATAGGTTATATTTGAATTTAGCACTTCACTAAAACATTTAATCTTTGTATGATGATTTTTGAGATAATTTCTGCAAGATGGACACCATCATCAGATAACTGCTTGATCAAAGATCTTCACTTACTTCACTGAATGTCGTTTGACATAAGGTGTTACCTTACAAGGATAGCCTTTGATAACTTGATCTCCAAGCACTTAATCACAACAGATCACCATAACACTTGAGTTTTAATATCTTGAACAATCCAACATATATTAATATCTTGAGCACACCTTGATCGTCTTGATCTTCATAATTTGATTTCCATAGATGATCAACACAACATAATCATATAAACAGATGATACGTTGAACTTTAAGTGTAACCACTTTATCACATTAGACCTTGACCTTCAAGCACCATCAATGATCTTATTAGACTTTGATTTTCAATCATCGTTGCTTAAACACGTTAGACCTTGATTTTTAAGCATCATCATTTGATCACATCAGATGATAACATCACTTGTCATCATCCAAACCAAAAGCATTTTTGATGAATACTTCTCTCAAGAGTGTTGTCAAAATCAAAATCAAATCAACATGTTGATGCATACTTCATACCTGCAAGCACGTAGATCCACATACTTAACATTAGTCTAATACAACTTAAAATTCAGGTAGCATGTGAATGCTAAAAGGAGTCGAATCTCTTCGAGATGAGCTATGCGAGAATATGTCTCATCATAGTCAATCATTTATGCTTGATTGTGTCCTTTTTCCATGAATCTTGCTTTATTTATGGTGATTATACCATTCCATCAAGTTTGTTATGAAAAACCCATCTAGTGCATATGAGTGTTTTATTTTGAGGACATGGGACAAGATATCATATACCATTTCTTTTAAATCGATTAATATTTCCTAGCATAGTATGGAGGCATCCTTAGTTAGTCGCATCAATGATAATTTTGGTTCAAGCTATGAAATGAAGACTGGAAAATTATAAAAATTATAAACTTAGGAATGTGTTGAAAAGTATATTTTCGGCAAATATTTTTATATCGTATCCACAGAGATTGGTTGTTATTACCTCCGTTCAATAATCCAAATTGTTATAAGTTTATAAAGTAACTTGTTTGAAAGGCTATCTTTTGAGTAAAATGTCACTAAAACAATAAAATAGTTTTAATCAAATGTAAAAGGGCTTGGCAAGATTGGAGTTCACTATTCAAATTGCTTATGATTCCTTATGACAACTATATAGATTCAAGATTATTGATGATGTTCAAGTATCCTCTCAATATCATTTATGTCTAAATGATAGTGTGATAATTACTATATTAATCTTTAGACGATTTCTCCACCTAACTACCAATATAGCAATCTTTAATGGTTGATACAAAAGAAGAGTAGTGAATAAATCTATTTCTACAACTTATTCACTACTTGAAAATATATTTTATGTCAAGACTTAAATAATCTCTTTCAACAACTACTCAAATCTAATATTCAACTTAGGGCAAAAATATCATTCAATACATCAACAATCTTTTATCATATATAAGAGTCAAATGAAATACATAAACAAATAAGAATATCTACTACCTCCAATCTTGACAAAATGGGGTTTAGCTCCTCATCATCATTGTGGAAAGCCAAAGGCAATAATGGTAAGAACTCTGTTTTTCTCTTACAAAAACTCAAACTATGAATGAATGAATGAACATTTTCCATTCTGTTTTCTAAAAAGGGTTGACCTTTCCTAAAATGCTCATTTTCATCTAAAGCTGAAAAGCCCCCTAAGACAGATACAGAAATGGCAAACACAGTTGGCCTTGAAAACAGCACACTTGGCCAAAACAGCTTGCTGGATTCGCAAGGTTTGCGGCGCGAAGGGAGTTCGCGGCGCGAACTGAAGCTACTTCAGCTTCCTTGCCTTGCAAGCTTCATCCAATTAGTCTTCCAAGTGTTAATCTTCAAAATTAGGCCTCCAAATTGCATTCAACACTTCTTCCAAATTATGATTAAGCATTCTGAAGCTTTCTTGCCCAAAAATTCTACAAAACTAACAAATACGTGAAATAACCACTCAAAACAACATAAATTAAACCTAATTGCATTTATACAAAATAGTGAGAATAAAAGTGTGTAATTTACATCAAAAATTGGTAAAAGGGACCAATAAAATTATATAAAAAGTAGTACTAATTGGTCCCTAACAACTCTCCCCAACTTAGCATTTTGTTTGTCCCTAAACAAAAGTTTCCACTAACACAACCAAAGCAATGACACAAAAGATTGAAATAAGGATTAACCAAGGACATTCAAATGGTTCAAAAGTGTTTGGCACTTTCTCAATCCACCTATCTCAATGCTAGACAAAACATGAACAAGAGCAATGGTTGGGTGCAAAAATCATACCAAGGAATTCAAAGCCATATATGTCAAAATTGAATCAAACTTACACACACATCATAATAATGATGAATAACATGAAGGTTTACTTTCACTCATCCAAGCAATTAAATCAACAACAACTCAAATCATGCGGTCATCAAAACAAATACCAAATCATGTGAAAAATGAGAATCAAGAGGTCTTTCAAGGGTTGTAATGTGGCTTGGGTTACAAGAAAGGATATGATTAAGAGGATTCAACAAAGTTGCCTATCCTAAGGGAGCATTCCCAAACATTCAACTCTACACAATTTCCATTTCTTTGATCCCTATCTTTTTCCTTTTCTCATCTTTTTTTACATCCACACAACCATGAGCCTTTTCTTTGTTTTTTTTCTTTTCTTTTTCTTTGCTCTATGGTTTCAAGGGTGATTTCTTTTTCTTGTTTCTTTTCATATTTTCACCCTTTCATAAAAACTCACTTCTCCAAGTTTCTAATCAACTCTTTTTACTTTACTCTCCCCAACTTTAGATTCCAAAACCAAATTTATTCAATAATGCTCCCTACTTAGACATAAGCAAAAGGCAAAATTTGCAAACAACTTGGTTTGAGGGTTCAATTGACACGAAAGAAATTAGGATTCATTTATTCACAAAATTTTCAATTGATTTTACACTTATCAATCAAATGAATCCTAAAGTAAGCTCAAAGGGGGTTAACTAAGGATTACTCCTCACAAGGTTCGTTGATTCAAAACTTTTTGGTCAAGTGGTTTTTCTCAACAAACAATGCCTCTATCATTTCCAATATTTTCACACAAAAATAGCTTGATGCATGATTTAGCATGATAAGAATGAGTTGAAATAATGCTCGGTTTCCCGCATTTTAGTGTACAATGGAAAGCCTCCTCACAATTGGTTAAGTCCTATTTTGATTCAAAAATGACATGTATTTCAATGAATTTATGATATGGAATTTGCACACACCATCAAACTACTCATGTTAAGTCTAGAAAGCGATAAAGTGTACCTTGAAATGCTGACACTAATTCTTATCATCACCACTCGAAGTGTCCTATGCTTCTTTCTTTGCGAACATTTCTTGGTTGCTTTAAGCTTGACTTAAGAGTAAGAACAATTAAACAAAAAAAATGTTGGTGAACCAAATTCATTGTAACACACTTAAATCTCACAGAGTATTCATGCAATTAACAAAACAAACTAACAACCCAAAGTTTTGGTGAACTAGAGCCACCCAAAAGTACAATCAAAATTTTACAAAAGCAATAATAATACAAAGAAAACTCAAAATAAAAACAAACTCTCAAATTCAACAAACTCCTCAATCTTCCTCCTCTTGGCCACCACCAACAGATCCAAGGACGTCCTCCATCTCATCATTATGGGTTGCACCACCTCCTGCACCCCCCATAAAAGCTGGCCTGCCCTCAGGCCAATTAGCATAAGCAACATATTCCGCCTGGGAAGGAAATGTGCGGGCTTCAGGTGCAAGCAAAGTGTTCTGAAATTGTTGCTGCATAGCATCAAAGATAAATGATTTAGACCTCCTAGAGGCCTCAAAGCTCTCACAGCAATAATTAGCAAATGCCATCTGATCGAACGCTGGAGTAGTGCGGGCTCGAGGTCTAGAGGACGAAGTCCCAGCTCCTTCGGCTCTGTCCATCTGGCTTTGGCAAAACCTATTCAGATAAGCATCATTAATAACATTAGTGATAGAGAAATGTACTTCATCCGGAATGGGAACATTTGCCCATCGGCAAAGTCCCATAATCAGCCCCAGGTATGCAAGAACACCTACTTTACCACCAAATTTTGTTTCGTTTATAGCCATCTTGCGTATTTCCCCCTCAATGATTGATGCTACATCAACAGATTTGCCGATCATGATGTAATACAGTAAACACCCTACATCTAAAGGGATAGTGGTGTTGTGGTTCCTTGGCCGGATATTGTTCAACAGCAACACCAGAAATGCCCTTGCCTCCAGATTCAGATTTTCTCTCTTCCATGACTTTGGGAGTCCTTGATCATTTAAGTCAAATGTCTTTCCTTCAAGGTATAAGGTAGCGCTCACCGCTGGAAGATCCCAAACGTTGGCCAATTCCTTGGCACGATACTCGCACCGCTCATTCTCTCCCAAGGTGAGAGGATTACCAAGATATGTGTTAATTGCATCTCTGCCGAAAGAAATAATCTTGCCTCTTACTCTTGTTTGGTAATTGAAAGTTACTCCCTCAAACCGCTATAGTGACCTCCATACGAAGAGTTGTGACAATGCCAAAGGATGTCTTGTGACTCCTCAATTGTTACACACCTTCTCAAAATGTTGTCTGCACCCACTTTAAACAAATAAGGATCATCCCACACATAATATTTTGCATCCTCCATGAATTTCCTTCTTTGATTACTAGTGAGGTCTTCCGGTGTTAAACCGGTTGCCTTGTAATTAGCAAAATCGGCAAACCAAGGCCTCACTTGAACCGCATACAGTTTTTCATCCGGAAATTCTTCTCTTACTTCCTCTTCTTTGTTTGTAATGTCCACATTGACCAAATGAGACAAATGATCCGCCACCAAGTTTTCAGAACCTTTTTTATCCCGGATTTCCAAATCAAACTCTTGCAATAAGAGAATCCAATGAATTAGTCTTTGTTTGGAATCCGGCTTGGTTAGCAAATATTTGATCGCCGAATGGTCGGTGTAGACTACAACTTTTGACCCGATCAAGTAAGCTCTAAACTTTTCCAATGCATACACTATAGCTAGTAATTCTTTTTCAGTTGTCGCATGATTGACTTGCGCCTCATTTAACACTTTACTAGCATAGTGGATAGCATGAAAAAATTTATCTCTTCTTTGACCCAACACCGTACCAACCACATAATCGCTTGCATCACACATAAGTTCAAAATCAAGTTTCCAATTTGGTGCAACGATTATGGGTGCGGTGACTAACTTTTCTTTTAAATCAGGGAAAGCTTTGAGACATGACTCATCGAAAAGAAAGTGCGTACCTTTGTTGAGCAAGTTACTCAATGGTTTTGCTATCTTTGAAAAATCTTTGATGAATCTCTGGTAGAAACCGGCATGTCCGAGAAAGCTCCTTATGCCTTTTATATTTGTTGGAGATGGTAATTTCTCAATGACTTCCACCTTAGCTTTGTCAACTTCTAATCCTTCGGAGGAGATCTTGTGACCGAGTACAACACCTTCGGTGACCATAAAGTTGCATTTTTCCCAATTGAGCACTAAGTTGGTCTCCACGCATCTTCCCAAAACCACATCAAGATGTTTTAAGCACAAATCAAAAGATGATCCATAAACGGAGAAATCATCCATGAACACCTCAATGCATTCTTCTATTAAGTCCGAGAATATCGCTTGCATACACCGTTGAAATGTTGTCGGTTCATTACATAACCCAAAAGGCATTCTTCGGTAAGCAAAGATGCCAAAAGGACATGTAAAAGCCGTCTTCTCATGATCCGCCGGATTGACCGAAATTTGGTTGTACCCCGAATACCCGTCCAAGAAACAATAGAAATTTTTGCCGGCTAACCTTTCCAACATTTGGTCCATGAAAGGTAGTGGGAAGTGATCTTTCCTTGTAGCTTGGTTTAGCCTTCTATAGTCAATACACATCCTCCACCCGGTTACCGTTCTTGTTGGAATCAACTCATTTTTATCATTTTTGATAACCGTCATGCCACCTTTTTTAGGAACTACTTGTACCGGACTCACCCATTCACTATCAGAGATAGGATAAATCATTCCGGCTTCCAAGAGTTTGACAACTTCTTTCCGAACTACTTCTTTCATTGATGGATTTAGACGCCTTTGCGGTTGTGCAATGGGTTTGAAATTCTCTTCCATCATGATCTTATGCATACAGTAGGCCGGACTAATACCCTTCAAGTTGGATAACACCCACCCTATTGCACCCTCATTCTTTTTTAGCACTTGTATCAATTTGTATTCCTCTTTTGTGGACAAGGTGTTGCTAATGATCACCGGTTTAGTACACTCGTCGCCAAGGAACACATACTTCAAGTGTGAAGGTAGCATTTTCAACTCTAGTTTTGGTTCTTCCACTTTCTTTTTCGCATCCAAGTCTTCATTTGTTTCTTCATGATAATCAATCTCCCCACAAGACTCTAATTCATGCAACAATGCTTCAATCTCTTTTTCTTCATTTTCGGTCAACACATTGTAGGCTCCGATAAGAGATCTTTCTAGAGGATTAGAAATATGAACTTGGTTTGCGACCTCCACTATTTCCTCGTCGGTTTCATCAATTCGGAAAGAATCATGCTTGTCATTCGGATGCTTCATGGCTTCAAAAAGATTGAAGGTCACCTCTTCATCTTGCACTCTCACTTTCATCAATCCATCATCAATGTCAATCATCATCCGGGCTGTTTTCATGAATGGTCTTCCAAGAATGAGGGGAACATCACGATCCTCATCCATCTCTACTATCACAAAATCTACCGGAAACAAGAATTTGTCAACCTTTACTAGCATGTCTTGAGCAACTCCATATGGTGAAGTGGTAGATTTATCGGCTAGTTGTAAAGTCATCCTTGTAGATTTGATCTCAACATTTCCCAATCTTTTAACAATGGATAGAGGGATTAAATTGACGCTAGATCCCAAATCAATCAAACCATTACCAATGTAGGTGCTTCCAATGGTTACCGGTAAAACGACTCGGCCCGGATTGGATTCCTTTCTTGGAAGAGTCTTTTGAATGATGGCACTACAACGTGCATCAAGCAAGATGGTTTCGTCTTCCACATGTCTCCTTTTCTTTGTAAGAATATCCTTCATGAACTTTGCATACCGTGGCATTTGCTCTAATGCGTCGGCGAATGGAATGTTGATTTGAAGTTGTTTGAATATGTCCATGAACCGTGCATAATGTCTAGCATTGTCCTTCTTCGATGGTGCATGCGGATAAGGTAGATGTTGGGTTGGAATGACACTCACACCTTTCTCTCCTTTCTTCTTCTTTCTTGGTTCGGCATCCTTTTTCCCTTCCACTTCATTCTGTTTCTCTGTTGGCAATTCCTGCTCTTTGCGCGGCGCGAAGGCAGATCGCGGCGCGAACCGAAGAGTTCCTGCCACTTTCTCCTTTTCACAAACCACATCCTCATTTTCCAGTACAACATCCATATCATTCTCTACTGTAATTTCTTCATTTTTTTCACTTGTTAACTCTTTACCGCTTCTCGTGACAATTGCTTTACAATGCTCCTTTGGATTGGTTTGAGTGTTAGCGGAAAATGAAGATCCCGCATTTTGTTCCGACAATTGCTTCGCAAGTTGGCCCACTTGATTTTCCAAATTCTTAATTGCTGCCTCATTGCTCTTCTGATTTGCCATGGAGGCTTGTATGAATTGTTGAAGAGTGTCCTCTAGCTTTGAACTTCCTCCTTGCGATTGTTGTCCTTGAGAGTTTGGGTGTTGATAAGGACTTTGTTGCTGAAAATTTTGGTTGTTGAACCTTGATGGTTGATAACCTTGATTGTTTCTTGGATATGAGTTGTTGGGAGGTTGTCTTTGATAGCCTTGATTTTGATTGTTCACATAACTCACTTCTTCTAATGGAGGGCAAAAACCGGTTGGATGATCTCCTTGACATAATTCGCAACATGCTACTTGATGTCGAACTTGAGACCCTTGAATTTCCTTCATTTGTTATGGAAGCTTGGCCATTTGTTGAGTAAGCAACTCCACTTGTTGAGAAAGTAGCTTGTTTTGAGCAAGAATGGCATCATTGGTATTTAACTCAAGAACTCCCAATTTACGTTGTGAAGGACTACGGTCATGTTGACTTTGACGATCATTGAGTGACATCCGGTCAATAATGACTTTAGCTTCTTCCGCATTCTTTGACATAAGAGAACCACCCGCGGTAGCATCCAAAAGTGTCTTGTGAGTTGATTGGAGCCCATTTAAAAAAATATGGATTTGAGTGAGCTCATCAAAACCATGACCCTTGCATTTTCTCAACATTGACTTGAATCTTTCCCAAGCCTCATTTAGAGACTCGTTGCTTCCTTGAGTGAATACCGCAATAGCCGTTTTGGCTTCCATGAATCGGGATTGAGGGAAGTATCTTTCAAAGAACTTTTCTTCTAGCAAATTCCAATCCGTCATCACTCTTGGTGCTTGATCAAGGTACCACTCTTTTGCTTTTCCCACTAAGGAGTGTGGGAACATCCTCTTGAATAATGCCTCTTCACCCGTTTCATCAATTCCCGTAGAACCTGCAATCTCATAGAATTTGATGAGATGGGTGTACGGATCTTCATGGTCCATTCCGGTGAATGGACTTGCATAGAGAAGTTGGAGGATTCCGGTCTTCATCTCCGTATTCCTTCCTCCACGAGCAAATTGAGTATTCCTTCTTGGACTATTAGCGGACATTTCGGTAGGAGTGTCATCCGCCATGTTTCCGTCACAAGCTTCTACAACCACTTCTTCGATTTGAACAAGTGCGGAAGTAGATGCTTCTTCTCTCCGGTTCCTCTCTTCGGCTAGGTTCCTTCTTCTTCGTGTTTTGCTATTGAGCTTTCGAAGTGTTCTTTCAATTTCGGGATCAAATTGAAATTGCTCCTCGGTAGCTTTTCCTCGCATGCACTAGAATCTACAAAACTAACAAACCAAGTGAAACAAAAGAGGGATAGTAATAAAAGTAACAAAACTTAGAACAATGAATTATTACAATGTTTGTAATATCGAACACCAATCCCCGGCAACGGCGCCAATTTGTTGAAAAGTATATTTTCGGCAAATATTTTTATATCGTATCCACAGAGATTGGTTGTTATTACCGCCGTTCTATAATCCAAATTGTTATAAGTTTATAAAGTAACCAAGTTGTTTTGTTTGAAAGGCTATCTTTTGAGTAAAATGTCACTAAAACAATAAAATAGTTTTAATCAAATATAAAAGGGCTTGGCAAGATTGGAGTTCACTATTCAAATTGCTTATGATTCCTTATGACAACTATATAGGTTCAAGATTATTGATGATGTTCAAGTATCCTCTCAATATCATTTATGTCTAAATGATAGTGTGATAATTACTATATTAATCTTTAGATGATTTCTCCACCTAACTATCAATATAGCAATCTTTAATGGTTGATACAAAAGAAGAGTAGTGAATAAATCTATTTCTACAACTTATTCACTACTTGAAAATATATTTTATGTCAAGACTTAAATAATCTCTTTCAACAACTACTCAAATCTAATATTCAACTTAGGGCAAAAATATCATTCAATACATCAACAATCTTTTATCATATATAAGAGTCAAATGAAATACATAAACAAATAAGAATAGCTACTACCTCCAATCTTGACAAAGTGGGGTTTAGCTCCTCATCATCATTGTGGAAAGCCAAAGGCAATAATGGTAAGAACTCTGTTTTTCTCTTACAAAAACTCAAACTATGAATGAATGAATGAACATTTTCCATTCTGTTTTCTAAAAAGGGTTGACCTTTCCTAAAATGCTCATTTTCATCTAAAGCTGAAAAGCCCCCTAAGACAGATACAGAAATGGCAAACACAGTTGGCCTTGAAAACAGCACACTTGGCCAAAACAGCTTGCTGGATTCGCAAGGTTCGCGGCACGAACTGAAGCTACTTCAGCTTCCTTGCCTTGCAAGCTTCATCCAATTAGTCTTCCAAGTGTTAATCTTCAAAATTAGGCCTCCAAATTACATTCAACACTTCTTCCAAATTATGATTAAGCATTCTGAAGCTTTCTTGCCCAAAAATTCTACAAAACTAACAAATACGTGAAATAACCACTCAAAACAACATAAATTAAACCTAATTGCATTTATACAAAATAGTGAGAATAAAAGTGTGTAATTTACATCAAAAATTGGTAAAAGGGACCGATAAAATTATATAAAAAGTAGTATTAATTGGTCCCTAACAGAATGCATGCTTACACCTCTTTTGATGTGTCTTGTTTTTAGTCCTCTTAATAATTATCCTCTTCATTAAATTTAATGTCCTCATTCTGTATAGAATCTACATGTAGAGTGTTATCATTTACTAAATCCCCCATCATTATTCTTGAAACACCAAAACCAAACAAACTATCTTTATTTGTCTCCAGGGGTATGGTTTCATCAAAAGCTACATGCATTGACTCTTCAACAACATGTGTTTTATTATTATACGCACTATAAGATTTACTCGATGGAGAGTACCCAAGAAAAATAACCTCGTCAACTTTAGCAATGAATTTACCTAACTTATCTTTACCATTATTTAAGATAAAACATTTGCATCCTTCAAGTAACTCATATGGGGTTTTCTCTAAAATAAGTCTAATGACCACCCAGCTTAAGACATGACATCCATTTTTAATCGCATCCTCCCAAAATTACTCATATGGGGAGTGTTCAGACATTATAAGTTATGAGTTAAACCATTTTCTTTGCAATTCAAATTCATGACTAACAAATTCATAACCATGATCACTTATTAAAAGTGGTTATTTTCTAATTGAGTTGGTTTTGGACAAGTTTGACAAATCTAACAAAGGCTTTAAAAAGGTTTCTTTCTTGTGAGCTAAGAATATAGTCAAGGTAAATCTACTAAATTATCCATTGTCATAAAGACATGGTAATTTCCTCCTATACTCTTAGTCCTTGAGAGGACAAAAGAGATCTATATGGATAAGGTCAAGAGGTTTATTTGTAGAAACATAATTTTTTAAGTTCTAAAAGATACACTTGTGTGCTTTGCCATTTGGCATATATCACATAGTTTTTATTTTGAAAATTTTATTTTAGGTAGACCAATTACTAGATCTTTGGGTGATACCTTATTAATAAAATCAAAGTGAACATGGCCAAAATGCCTATGTCATAATCAAGAATCTTCTTTTTGGGTGAATAAACATTTGAAACCACTCTTTGATACATCATATAAGCTCAACATATAGACGTCATCAACCCTAGAACTCTTAAACACCAACTTCTTATCATCTTTGCTTTCAATTAGACAACATCAAAAATGGTAGAATATCCTTTGTCGCATAATTGACTAATGCTTAAGAGGTTGTATTTAAGCCTTTTAACCAAAAGTACGCACCATCTACGATGATTGTGAGGGATTTACCACAATATACCTCGATTATTATCCCAGTACATGACGTGATCGGGTTCTTTATGAAAAAAGTTGATTAACATTAAGACAACTATGAACGCTTATGTTCCTAATGTGACATACATACCTAATATGACCTTTTTCGCCACAATAGTGACAAATCACCATAGGAGAATTATTCTTTTTATTTTTTCTAATGAAATAGGCATTTTTCTTATTTGATTTTCTAAAGCCTGACCCTTTATAACTTGGATTGATAAAATAATACTATGTGATTTGGAGAGTTATGTTAATTATTCTTTTAAGTTGTTAATTTCAAATTTTAAACCAGGACAAAAATGACACTTAACTACATCTACCATTTTCCTTAAAGTGTTAGAGATACTTAACTGGTCACTAACAAAAGATATATGTTTCTCTTTCAAGGATATAAAGCACTTTGAAGTTTTAAAACTTTTCAAATTTTACATTATTTTATTTTTATGAAATTTTTTCTTAAAATCATTTCATGAAAACATTTGATAACTCTTTTTACACAGGTTTAAAATGTGATTTGGGATCACATACCTCTAAGTTTTTTTATGATGTCATCATCAATACAAATGGGTCAATTCATCTCCATCTAAATTTATGTTGGAAGAGGAAGAACTTCATCTTCTTCCCAAAACTTATATTGGATTGAAACATAAATCATCTTTAATTTGTCAACACCCTCTAGGTTGGGCGAAGAAAATGAGATGGGGAATCTTTTAAGAAGAAGGAGAAAGAAAGATTGGAGGAGAAGAGGGAAATAAAGTTATGTTGAGTGTTTCACTTGGCGAAAAGCGGCCGAAAATTGGTGGTGGTGTCCGAGTGTTTTTCTGGCGGAGGATATCTATGGAAAGGGTGAGTATTAAGGTGGATGGAAGGGGTCTTCGGACTGGTTGTTACTGACATGGTGGTTTGAAAGAGGACGGCGGAGGGAAGAGTTGTTAGTGGGGAAAAAGTTTTTGTTTTTGAGAAAATAAAGGTGAGAGGTGAGGCCAACTTCTTTCGAAGAAGAAAATGTTTTTTTAGCCTTACTAAAATCTCTGCCCAAACAACATTCAACATTGAAGCAGCGGAAGGAGTCACACCAGGGAACCTATTTTAGAATCAGGTAAGGCCAACATATCGATCTATAAAGGGAGCAATAGTTAAAACGAAAGTTTTGGAGTCAAGAAATAAATTGATGTACTTCATGAACTTTATTTATGAAGGAGTGTCATGTGGGGTAACTAAGGCAAGTCGAGTGCATTAGATGCTCCTAGCATCATTTTCTTCCATCAGATCCTTTGACGTGGTTATCTCTAACTTTGGTTCAAATGTAGCATTCAACCAAGGTTGTAAGAGCCGCAAGGGGCCAGAAAGAAAGTGTTTTTTACTGGTCTCAGAGAGGTGTTTCAGTTTATAAGAAGTGGTACCTAATGATTGATATAGGGTGGCTAAAAGTAACTTGCCAAGAGAGATCTTTTAAACCTCATGGAGATGAATTGCTAAGGGAACGTATTTTTTTGGTTATTTGCAAAGAGCTCGAGAAAAAGAAGTAGTAGGAGAGCCAAAGAGTTAGAAAACCAATGTGCTCTTTGTCAGAGACCTCTTCCGTAGTTTTGTAATGATGATCACTTATGTAATTGTTTAAGCTGAATCGGTCAAAGACGATCTCATTAACAGTTTCCTATGTAACGGTGAAGGTTTCACCTGCGGGTCAAAGTCCGGAGATAGCTGTTACATCGAACAAAGTCAGTGTAAGCATCCCATAGGGAAGATGAAACATGATTGTCGAACCTTCCCAAAAGAAGATCGAAGCAAGCAACATGGCAGAGTTATACCTAGGCAAGATACCTACATTTTCCTTGTTTTGGACTTTGTTGAGCCAGGCAAGATATTCCTTATTTTGGGGTGGGGGTGTTTATCGGAAAACACGAATAATTTCAAGAAAGGGCTCCCTAGGAGTACATAGGACACTTTGGGTGCTAACACCTTCCCTCTGTGTAACCAACCCCATTACCTGTAATCTCTGGCATTTTATTAGTTTTGATTTGAAAACTTCTTATCTTTGGGTTTTGTTTGTACTTTTCCCTTTTCCCTTGGAAACAATAAAATCGCGGTGGCGACTCTGGTTTTATTGACGTCTAGCTTATCCATGGCTTGATGGTCATGCATTCATGCTCATCATGACATTCATCACACCAGAAATAATTTCAAGGAACTGAGGTCTTATTTGCAAATATTTTCAGACCATGGATTGTGGACGAAGGAACACTAAGAAGTACAGTTTCAGATGTCCCGATTTGAAAGAGTTAAGGAAGTTATCATCCTTTGTATTAGATCCCTTGGACTTCAAGCAATGTCATGGGAAGCTTCTGTCTATCTTATCTACTAATATGGTTGAAGGACTGTTGAGTGTGTTGGTTCAGTTTTGTGATCCTCTATACCATTGCTTCACTTTTCCTGGTTATCAGCTTGTGCCTACGTTAGAGGAGTATGCCCATCTCTTGGGAATACATGTTTCTAGCAAAGTGCCATTTAATGGATTAGAGGACATTCCCAGATCTCAAATTATAGCCGAAGCTCTTCACTTGAAGAAGTCTGAGATAGAGGCTCATTGGGTGAAGAAAAGAGGATTATTTGGATTGACTTCTGAGTTCCTCATCAAAGAAGCTACTGCCTTTGCTCAAACTGGTAGTGTGGATGCTTTTGAAGCTATCTTTGTGTTGCTCATTTTTGGGTTGGCTTTGTTTCCTAACCTTGATGGTTTCGTTGATGTTAATGCCATTAGAATTTTCTTGATTAGGAATCATGTAACTACTTTGTTGGGTGATATGTATTTCTCTTTACATCTAAGGAATTCTAAAGATGGTGGAACGATTGTATGTTGTGTTCCTCTTCTGTACAAGTGGTTTATTTCGCATTTGCCTCAGACGCCTGCTTTTATGGAGAACAAACAATGTCTAAGGTGGTCTCAGAGACTTATGCCTCTCAAAATGATGATATAGTTTGGTATGATTCTTCATCGAGTATTTTGGAGATTATTGACGGTTGTGGTGAATTCTCTAATGTGCCTCTCATTGGTACATAAGGAGGAATCAACTACAACCCTGCTTTGGCTCGACGTCAACTTGGGTTCCCTTTGAGATACAAACCTAATAACACTCTGTTAGAAGGTATTTTATATCAAGAGGGTAAAGATCCCCAGCAGAGTCGCCACTTAATTTCTGTAGCGGTAAATTCATGACCATCAAGCTATGGATAAGCTAGACGTCAATAAAACCAGAGTCGCCATCGCGCTTTTATTGTTTCCAAGGGAAAAGGGAAAAGTACGAACAAAACCCAAAGATAAGAAGTTTTCAAATCAAAACTAATAAAATGCCAGAGATTACAGGTAAGGGGGTTGGTTACACAGAGGGAAGGTGTTAGCACCCAAAGTGTCCTAGGTATTCCTAGGGAGCTCTTTCTTGTGTGCATATGTGTTTTTGTACAAAATGATGTTTGCAATAAATAGAGTGAAGGGATGAGAAAAGAATTCATTTATTATATTTTTGTGTTTGACAAGATCTTCGGACTTGTGCCTACGTACCAACATAAAAATGAGGGATCTAAACCTCGTAGTTCGTGGTAACAATTTCAAAGTGAATGCATTGCTTTTAACAAAAATTTAAGTTTAACAAAGGCACAAAAGGCCTAAATAGGTTTGAATAAGTATTAGTTCTTTTTGTCTTTTGAAATTTTAAGTCAAGTATAATTAAGTTCATTGACAAATTTGATTAAGAAAAGAGTTTTAAAAATTCAATGGCATAAGACCAAAGTTTCTAATTTGCAATATGGTCTAAATTTAGAAAACACAAGCAAAGAAGATTTTTAAAGGAGGGAGAGATTTGAGATTAAAGAAGTAGGGAAGAGATGAAGATACTAATCCTAAGCAAAAATTTAAAAGTTGAGAGTTGAAAAGATCTGACCAATGGGTTGCAATCCAATAGACAAAAATGTCATATAGAAACCCAAATTCCCTTGGACTTTAGAATCAAGCAATATCAATACACAAATAGCAAGATGAAGAGCAAAGCATCAAATAAAGATAGCCACATCCATGCTTAGCAACTCCATGATCTTCTTCATAACCTCCCATGTATCAGATGAAATCAGAGATGAGCTTTAGACACAGGTTCAAAGTAACAGCTTCAATAAGACCATGTAGCAGATGAACTCAAATAGATCTTCAATACTTGCTTTAGATGAAGTTTCAATTCACAAGCACTAAGTTTCATGAAAGTTGGCATTGGCCAAGTCCTTTTGCATAGGGAGTGTTGCCTAATTCTAAGTCCAGCGTCTCAGAGCAAATCCAACAGTCCACACAAATGTCTTTTAAGGTTTTTATTGTTATTATGTACATTAAGGTCAAAATACCACAAACACAAACAAAATACACAAGCAAGTATATACAATCACAATATAATCATAAGATATGGCTCAAGTGAGCAAAGTGAAAATGGCATTAAAGTAAACAAGTAGAATGGTATGAATAATGGAAAATGAATAAAGACTTAAAATTAAAGTGCATAAAAGTAAATGGCTTAAAATTAAATGTTAATTGTTAGTTGGTTAGAAGTTAATATTGTTTTTGCTTTTGTTTTGTTTAAGTCATTCTTTGGAGAACACTCAACCCACTATTCACAAGCATGGATCCTTGAACCAAGACATCTTACAAAGGAAGGAAAAAAGACCAAGTTTCCACACAATACCATGAAAGAGGGGAGACGTACAATCTCACTTACTAGAATGATATGCCTTTTGTGTCAACACTTTAGCGCTATGTTAAGCAATCGTAATTGGACTTATGTAGAAGTCACAACTATTTGAGGTCGGGCAATAGAAATTTTAGTGTTAATGCATGTTAGAGATATGGTATTATGAACCATACTCCTAAAATATACCACACTTAAAAGAATATGCAAAAGGGGTGGACCTAATCTCATCCACACTTATGTTGATTTTGCAATCAACTAGCCTTAGGATATGGAGACATCATAGGTCCATGAAATGAATGAGAAGAGAATGGGATTGAGATTAAGAGGGATGGGAAATGGAATCAACACAAATTGGTCAAAAGAGGACTTTTATCAAATTAAAATCATTCATTCATTTTGGGAGCTGAAATGTACATTTCATCAATCCCCTAAATCCAATGATTTTAACTCAACAAAGTCAAATCAACCTTGACCAAGGCCCAACAACACAAGTCAAACTCAACAAGTCAATATCAAAAGCTCAACACAAATTATTTTTTAATTTAACAACTAAAATCAATTAAATAATGCATTAAATTAAATTATGGTTGGTCAAAATCCTAAAATCTCATCAAAACACCAAATAAATGGCCATGAGATTTATCATTGCTCAAACAAGGTCAAAGAACCTTAGAGAAAAAATTTCATAATTTTTGGAAACTTAAAAGTATATTTAAACCATTAAAAATATTCACAAAAATAATTAAATCATGAAAAATATTAATAATGATCCAAAAATAATTTTAATTCAGAAAATGAAAGAGGAAATTATTTAAATTTTTTTGGTGAAACTCTCATATTTTTTGGATCAATACTAAAATTAATATGAATTAATGAAAATAAATCAAATAAAATAAAAATCATAAAATAGCAAAAAAAACGTGGACCACTTGATCTCCCTCATTAATTGAGGTGGCAGATCAAGTGGTCATCAGTGCACGTTCCATGATGGACATGAGTCAAAGCGCTGCAGGGATGGTATTCAAAACCAATGCACGAGATTAAAACATTTCAAAAGGATCTTGTGGTTCAGATGAGCGTCAGCACACCACCGGAGCCAAAGCTCCGGTCTCCTTCTCCGGTGAGCCTCACCGGACTGGTTCACTCACAACAATCACCAAAATAAAAAAGGAGGACATGAATTTAAAGTAAAAATGCTCAGGAGCACGAATCTGGTCTCAATTTCATCTAACTCCAAGTATATTGAAAGATACAGGGAGTTGAATTTTGAGGATCATGATGAACTTTGAGGTGGAAGTTGGGAAAATCAAACATGTCAAAAAAAATTCTAAGTGTCAAGCCATATGTTCACTTATTCCACCTTGGCTAACTTTCTATGTGAGCTTCAAATGAGAAACGTTTCTTCATCAATGTTGTAGCTCTCTCAAAGCCTTTAAAAATGGTCACAAATTTTACATCATTTGGATTTAGAATGAAGTAGTTATGCATTTTTGAAGTTGAGGAAAATCACTTGATCAATGGCATTGGTCTAAAATGACCTATAATGTATCCTCATATCACATGCATATAAAAGTTGAATTTTCTCTTCCTTCAAACATCAAAGTTTAAGTAGATATCTTGAATTTGATTGTGCAACTTGGAAATCTTTCATCTCATAGAAATTGAGCAAGTTAAGGCCTTGGGAAGTTGACCTCCAAATTAGGGTTTAGACAAAATGACCTATAATCTTTCACCATAAAAAGTGACTTTCCAAGAAAAACTAGCTATAGACCTCAACATGAAAGTTGTTTGGAATGTCATTTAGAGTAACGTTTATTTTGGAATCATTTCCATATGACAAAAATTGTAGGAGATAGGGTCTAGGGAACCCAGTTTTGATCAGATGAATTCCTCTGGTCAACCACCATGAACCAACTTGCTAGCTTGCCATTCTATTGACTTTTGGGGCTCATGGAGGATCACATATGCATAAGATGATGAAATTTGAAGTATCCCTTGAAATATTTGATCAATTGGTGAAGAAGCTTGTTGAAGAAGTTACACAAGATACCCAGATGAATTAGGGTTTCCAAGGCAAACCAACTCCAAACTCTTGATGATTTCTTGATCAAAATAACATGTAAAGATCACGGGGATTCATATATGATGTTTAGATCCATAGTAAACCAATTCTTGATTGAGCTCCTTGCATTGAGGGTCTTAAACCCTATATGTGAGCTTGATAGATCAAAGATGAGCACATGCCCTAACTGCAAAAGAATTAGTTTATACAAAGACATATTTTTGGTATTTTAGTTAATAAAGATGATAAAATACAAAGTATGATACAATCACATGATGCTTGGTGATCTCTCCCAATGCAAACCCAATGAATGAGGGGTAAGGAGGATGTTAAGGTGTGATCTCAATGCCAATGTACATGATGAGATAGCATGAGGGATCTTAGGGTCAAAATTGGGGTCTTACAGCGTCTCCATGAAATTCAGGTCGAGATAGTGTTCTTTTAACGCATAAGGCATGGTAACAGGATAGCATGTGTCGCATCCGCGAAAAAACAACCGGCGGGCTAAAACAAAAAAACAAACAGAGCCGCCACTGCGCGTTATTTATCCCAAAATAGGGAAAGGAAACGCTCAGAAAAACCTGGAAAAAGCATGGTCTCGCGACCAAAGAGAAAGGGTAAGGGAGTCGGTTACGCAAGGGGAAGGTATTAGCACCCCTCACGTCCGTCTTACTCGACGGGATCCACGCTCTAAAAGAAAGAAAAGGTTGCTAAAATAAACAGACAAACATCATACACACACGCTAAGACAACACAGTTGGGGTTAAGAGGAAGAGAGCTCGATAGGACATCGCGTCCTATGCCTACGTATCTCGTCTGGAACGAGAATCAGAGCTGCCGTAGTTCGGCTCACGCACGCCAAACAAGACAAGACACACTCAAGCAAACATGGAGCCTGAATGCCAATCACTGGGCTTACATCAGCATTCGAACCAAAACACACACCAGAAGGCAAACGTGGAGCCCGACCGCCAATCACTGGACTTACATCGGCATCCGAACCAAACAAACACACTGGAACCCAGATGCCACTTGATGGACTTATACCGGCTTCCAAGCACACAACAAGAACAAACAAATAACAAATGGCTAAGGAGTCAGGGACTCGAGCCTAGCAATCGTCAAACAACACACACAAAAAGGAAAAAAAAGTGCCCGGAGAGACCTCGCACGGTCTCCTGCCTACATACCTCGTCTGGAACGAGGATCAGGGCGATGTAGTTCCCCTGAAAGGGAAAAAAGTTCTAGCCAGAAACCAAGGGGAGACACACTACCAGGGAGCTCTACTCGAGCCTAGTGTTATCATGCATCATTGCCCTATGTTATGGTTTCTATCCTAACTTGCTCAACAGCAAACTAATCCTAACCAGGAAAAGCAAAACACACATGCAAGCATCAATCAAAACAAAGCAAACATTCACATAGCACACACTATATCCAGTCAAGTGAGGCTCAAACAAGGGTGGACTGCCGAGGCAAGTCATCTGTACAAGGGTAGTGTCGGCTCTTAACCTTGCCATTGAGGGGCTAAGGTGAAGCCAGATGAAAGGTGAGTGAAGATTAGACTTCACAGCTCTTATCCCTGTCCAGGGAGAGCTTCAGACAAAGGAGTGTGGGTCCAGGAAGGAGGAACCCTTCTACACTCATGACTCTGACTCAACTGTACAAAGTACAAGATCTTGGGTTTGTGTCCCAATGCATCAAACACAAGTTGTGTGAGCAGAGGGACGACTCAACAGAATAGTGGGAGATAGATCGCATATCTCTATGATCCACCAATTGCCTTTAATCAAGGTCTTTACCTGCTTGGGGACAAAGTTAAACAATCACAAACATTGCCCCGAAAGGGGGACTTCAGACAGTTGCCTGGCCAAGTAACAGGCCAGGTCTTCCAGACTACATGGAGACAAGAGAGTCTACCTCAATTGGTTTATAAAACCAAGCAGCAGCAAGCAAGTTCTCAAGGAACTGTAGGCAACTAAATGTACCTGAAATCAATCAAGTATCATCAGTACTCAGACAAATCAACAGTAAACAGCAAAAGTTAATCAGTTAATCTGTACAGTTAAACACAAGTTAATGCACATAAGTGCAAGCCATGAGCTCAAGCTCAAGCATCAAATCCTACAACACCAAACCAATGTTAGTTTACAACATCAAACAATCTCAATCTACAACTTGAATTTTTCTCCTTAAGTCTTTTGCACTTTTAATCCTGAAAATCCAAACCAAATGTGAGAAACTAGACCACTAGGCCAAGCCTAGGGTCCAAAGGGAATAAAAAATCCTAAACAGCAAGTGAAATTTATCCAAAATTACATTCAAACAAATCAAAAGCAAATGCAATTGGTCCCATGCTCATATCAATCACCATTATCATTTTATGCACAATTTAACATCAATCATGCAATTTGCAACTCCAAATGACTAAACAGAACTATCTCAATCAAAAGCATACCAAAACAATTCAATTAATTCCACAAAAATTCACATCTAAACAGAACATATTCAATGGATAGCATGTCAATTTTCAGCTCAGTTGGACAAAAGGAAGTAGGTCAATGAAAATCAAGAAGTCCAGACACATTTATACAAGCCAAAACAAGGCATCCAAACAAGCATTAACTTCCATAAATCATAAAACAGTGACAACAATTAAGAAATGAATGGGATCAAAACCACAATGTCCTATAATGTGTCTACAATCCTCATACCAAATTTCATCTTCATCCAATACACTATGAGAATTTCACAAATGAATTACCAACATGTGTCACACAATGTCACAAAATGGCTCAACAGGGAAGAAAATTATCAATGAATTAGAAAATGACATCAAAAATTCCAGAAAAAATCACATGCAATCTTGACATATCAATGATCATTCATGCAAAATATTGGAGCAATTCAACATTCCTAAGCCAGGCAAATAAAATCATGAAGTTGACCTAGCTTGGTGTGACACAAATTGTCACACCTCTAATCAAAAAATCATATCTAATCAACCAAGTATCCAAAAATCACAAACTCTACATGAAAATCACCATCAATGAGTCTAGAACAAGCACAACAATTTTCATCCATTTCTTTAAAGGTGTCATCATTTCATGAAGGATTTGGTAAAACATATGCAAATGTGACACATACAATCAAACCTTAGGCCAATTAAATTTCCACACGTGCAAAAAATCCACAAAAATCATAATCAAATTCTACACATCATCATGAGAACAATGCAAAAAATTTCACAAAATTTGGATGAGTTTTGAAGCCTCTATGAATTTTTGAAGTTCATGTAACAAAAGGAAATAACCAAAAGAAAAAGAAATGAAATAAAGAAATAAATTAAATACAGCAATGGCATTTTTGTAATATTGAGCAACTAATCCAAAACGACGTAGTTTTGAAAAGAAGCAATGGCGCGCGCTGATTGGATAGTACTGGCGCCAAACACCATTTCAAACTTAGGCAAAGGCATTTGAAGATCAAACAACATATTTCATCGTGTTCTTCACAAGAACACCTCAAGAATTTCCAGAAATCATAATTCACGAACCTTAACCAAAATCAACAAATTTATAACCAAAAGAACCGTCTCAACATGTACATGACGAATACCTAACTGGCTTAGCCTAATTCCTAACATACAATCGGGATCGAGCAATTTAAGAAATGGTCACAAAACTTCAAAACACGATTTCTCACTCCACACTCAATCAATTCACAAACCAAGCATATCATGTTAATCTACGTTGAATAATCTACCAAACGCATATGATAATTTACACAATAATGAGATTCGAATTTTTGCACCTTGGAGATGGCAGTGATGAATCTTGATGTATTTTGCTCCAATTATCCAAAACAGATGATGATGAAGGTTGAGGAAGTTGAATAGAACAGCTAGTTTAGCTCCAGCACGATCCAGATGTGAGAATAATCAAATCACCATTGATGAGCAAGGTATGAACAGTTGCGATTCTTGGAGTGTTTGGCAATGGCTTGATGAAACAGATGGAGATTGAAGCTTGTAGAAGATGAATCCACAAAGAACCGTGCAAATTGATTGAGATTTGATGGAGTTTGGATCAAAAAAGCTTGATGAAGTTCTTGAGAAATTGAGAAAAAATGGAGGGAAAGTTTGTTAGATTTCTTGGAATGTGAAATGTGATTAACATTCTGTTACAATTAGTAACTTATACTCCTCCTTAATCCAATGTACTAATCTCAATTAGCAAAATTTGGAAGAATTAGCATAATTGCATTTTAGGTGAAAGTTCAAAAATAGCCTTGCCAAATATTGCAATGTGACAGCTCATGACAGTTGGAACAAGTCACATTTTGCATTTGGAGAGTGTTACAAAAAGTCCCATTCCAAAATTCCATGTATTTCTCAAATTGGACCATTTTGCCCTTGGATTTTAATTGATGCACTTGAAAATTGACCTTTTGCATTGACCATTTTTGATGAATTTGGATCACACACCATGAAAGTACATGTGAAATGGGGTTTGCTCATAAAAAGATCATCCATTTTGGACATTCCATGTGAAAGTTATGACACTTTGATTATAGGCATTTTTGGAAAATGAATGGACCATAACTTATCAACCACACATGGGAATTTCAAGTTCTTGGACTTTTTGGAAAGGTGAGAACAAGATCTACAACTTTCATGTTGAACAAATTTTCATTTGAAGCTTTTTTGGACACGTAATTTTGTGATGAAAAACTTTCCATTTTTGGAAACTTCCATTACAAGTCACTTTCTATTTTTGGCAATTTTTTGTCTGACTTTATTTTCTTCATTCTTGAGCTTTGAAATGTCAAATGAAACTTGTTTCAACATGAATGAAGTGTATCCAACTCTCTCCCACCTCCAAATCCATAAAATCAAGCACAGTTGACCACAGTTGACTTTTTCACTTATAGATGACTTTGGCAATACACTGATCAATCTGAGCCCCAATTCTCTGATGAAATGGCTCAAGGATGAAACCCTAGCTTTCATAAGCTCAATACAATCATGAAATGATCCCCATATCCATCATAGACCCCATCTCCTTGCTATGCCCTGATTGGCCCAATACAACTGATTAGGGTTGACCAGTGGTCAAAACCCTAATCTCAAGGACTATGCTCCAACACTTGATGATGACAAACCATGATGATGATGATGAATCATTTCAATCAAGATGAAGACCAATCTCCTTTGAGAATCACAAAACCCTAATTTGGACCTCCACATCCTCAGATGATTAATGACCAGTCCAATGAAACCCTAGCTTGCACATAACCTCTTCATCTTCTGATCAAGACTTAAGAGGATGACTTGCACAATGTAACCACATGATATGTAATATGCAATGCCTAATGACCTAAAAATGATGTGTAATATGTTATGCTAGTCCCAAGAGAGGAGGGCAAATTTTGAGGTGTTACAGCTGCCCCTATTCAATCCACTATGAACCTGTCGATTTGAATAGCCTCGGCTTTCAGATGATCAGGATGAAGAGTGATTGAATACCAAGAACAAACGAACAATTTTCACTCTGATGGGAAAATAATTAACAACGCCTGTCAGAATCGGCGAAGAAACAATCTTGAAACCAAAGTCCGTCTGGTACGGAGAAAGTCGGCCTGATCACCGAAACAGCAACGTCGACCTGGATACCAAAATAAATGGTAACGCAGGGACAACTATGGCCTGAACACCACACATCCGCTGGGGATTATTATCTCTTTCTTTTCCTTTTCTTGAACCCCGAAATTTTTCTTCTTTGTTTCTATTCATTTTCTTGAACCCCGAAATTTTCTTTTGCGCGAATGATCCCCGATCACTGCATTTGAACCCCGACATCTTGTTTCCTTGTGATAATTCCGCTGGCAATGTCGGAAGTAACACCAATCACCACTCTGATGGCGACATATCAGAGGGTACACCTTCAACCAGACACTGATTGATGACTGGGAAGAAAATCGACGCTTACTGGACATCGAACGATGATGTTTACAGGCACCAAAGAAAACTCGACCAAACCCTTACTGATGACTGGGAGAAAACTCGACGTTTACTGGACATCGGACAATGATGTTTACAGGCACCAAAGAAAACTCGACCAGACACTTACTGATGACTGGGAGAAAACGCGACATTTACTGAACATCGACCAATGATGTTTACAGGCACCACAGAAAACTCGACTAGACACTTACTGATGACTAGGAGAAAACGCGACATTTACTGGACATCGGACAATGATGTTTACAGGCACCAAAGAAAACTCGACCAGACACTTACTGATGACTGGGAGAAAACGCGACGTTTACTGAACATCGACCAATGATGTTTACAGGCATCACAGAAAACTCGACCAGACACTTACTGATGACTGGGAGAAAACGCGACGTTTACTGAACATCGACCAATGATGTTTACAGGCATCACAGAAAACTCGACCAGACACTTACTGATGACTGGGAGAAAACGCGACGTTTACTGGACATCGACCAATGATGTTTACAGGCATCACAGAAAACTCGACCAGACACTTACTGATGACTGGGAGAAAACGCGACGTTTACTGGACATCGACCAATGATGTTTACAGACATCACACAATGATGTTTACAGGCATCAAACAAGGATGTTGACAGGACATCAAACAATGATGTTGACAGGACATCGAACAATGATGTTGACAGGACATCGAACAATGATGTTGACAGGACATCGAACAATGATGTTGACAGGACATCAAACAATGATCGACCAGACATTAAACAATGACTAGGAAATAACTCGACGTTTACTGGACATCGAATGATGATGTTGACAGGACATCGAACAATGATCAACCAGACATTAAACAATGACTGGGAAATACTGTTGCTCCAAAATCCCGATGCTGAACTCCTCAGAGTAACACCTTCCAATTTCTGTCGAAACCAAATCTCAAACGGTAACCACGGCTTGAGTCGCGCTGATCGCGTAATGATGTTAAACTCATCCGAGTAACATCTTCACCATCCAGTGAAACCAAATATCAAGCGGTATCCACGGCTTGAATCGCGCTGATCGCGTAACCTTTCCATCTCTGTCCGACGAAAAAAAATCTCCTCCAGTGTCGTACCACTGGGGAATATTGCTGATCTGACATCATGATGCTCAACTCTTCGGAGTAACACCTTCGCTTCTGGGCAAAACACCTCTCAAACGGTAACCACGGCTTGAGACTAGCTTATGCGTGCAATATGATGCATGATTGATTTTTTCTGCGTAATGCTCCATAATTATGGAAATGCCACACGATTTATTATTTTTCTATGCAACATGCTATGCTTATTCTACATGATGAATGCATAAAAAGTATCCCCCTCAAGGGACTCTTCTGGGGAGCTCGAGGCACTCTGCTGAGGAACTCGCCAATACTCCGATTCCACCCTGCTGGGGAATAATATTGCTGCTGCTGAGAAAAGGTAACCCTTGCTGGGGAAGAACCTCCTTTGCACCCAATCCGCTCGGGGAACTGCTGGGGATAAGAACCACCAACACTCCGTGGGGATACAACAGTCTTCGACTTGCTGGGGATATCAATCCCGACTCTGCTTAGAGAACCCTCACAGATACCTGGCAACTTCACTGGGGAAATGCTCACAGATAGCTCCGCTGGGAAACAATTACCTCCAGGACTGTCGACTGGGGAAGCATCGATCTGAAACCTGCTGGGGGTAACCATCCTGACCCGGCTAGGGGAATCGAATGCTACTCCGCTGGGGACAACCCATCCAATCCATACGTAGGATACACTCAGCTGGGGATGCAGATATCAGTCTGCTACGGAAACTCGTCCACTCCACTGGTAGGATGAACACTGCTGGAGAGATATTTTATTGAAACCCGTTCCACTCGGGGAATAGCAACCTCCAGGCCTGGCTGCTGAGGAAACACCATTTTCAACCTGCCGGGGAGTTAGTCCTCACAACTCTGCTTGAGGACTTAGCTGGGGAAATGAGAGAAGTTGGTACAGAACACCCGTCGACTCGTCGAACCACGGTATCCGCCCCCCAATCTCGCATCAGCTTTCCACTTTTGAGAATTCCCAGACTCGTCTAGACCTTTTCTGCTCCATCATCTTGTATTCCAAGTCGCGCCGCGCTCGACGGAGAGCGAACTCCTGGGGACTATACAGACTTTTCAATTTTCCGACTTTGAAGAGTCTTCTTGATTAATTCCAAGGGTCGTCGGACGTCTCTCGTCGTCTCTCTACCCATTCATTCGTTCCTAATTGGACCCTGCGGGGAATTTCTACAGACTTTCCAATCTTCCGATTTTGAAGAGTCTTCTTGATTATCATTCAAGGATCATCGTACGTCTCAACGTCTCTTCATCATCCTCGTTCATTCATTCGTCCCTGATCGGACTCCATGGGGATTTGCTTTCAATAAAAACTTCCACGTCACAACCTGCAAGCGAGTGAAAAATATCTAACAGTTCCTGCAAAACAGATCATTAGATAAAACCGTGCCCCAGGCGTGTCAAGATTTCAACACTTGGGTCACTCAACCTTCCGAATAAGATTTCAAATTTTCAATCTTATAAGCATGCATTGGAAGGGACCTGTATGTCTTAAAATGCAAGATTCTTTATCACAATAATTGGATGTTTTTGCAATCAAAGCGGTAATGAAAAACAAAAACAAAATTATTTGACTGAATATGCATTTTATTGATTTGAAAAGTGTGGCTCAAATGAGCAATACAAAGGAAGCAATTCCTGAAAAGAGGTAATTGCGCACAAAAGGAAAAATCTATCCTAATGGCAATGTGAAACCCGTGATCTCATCGAGTTCCAACTCGGTTACACCCCATATGTCCTCAGACTCTCCGTGCTTTCTGCCTTCTGAACAAGACGATTCCAACTGATCCCTACCGGGTATTATCCATGATGCTTTAACCAAAGCGCAAACGATCATGCCAGGCGCAGTTGTTCGTTTCAATCCCTCTTTTGCCTGGACCGTCCTCTCGGGTTTTCAGTCCACCGGGATACCCTTTTTTCCCCAAGCCGCCTTTTCAGGTTTTCGACTTGCCGGGTGTACAATTTTCTTTTTATCCCTAATTTTTGCCCGAACCTTTCTTTCTGTTTTTTGGTTCGCCGGGATGCCCATTTTTGCCTGGACTATTTTATTCTTTTCGTCCAGCGGGTCTATTTATACGAAGTATTTTTTAACTGCGTCCGCATTCACAGGGGATGGAAAATCCTCGCCATCCATGGTCGTCAACAACAAGGCTCCACCAGAGAAAACCTTCTTGACCACGAATGGACCTTCATAATTCGGTGTCCACTTGCCCCTTCGATCGTTTTGAGGAGGAAGGATCCTTTTCAACACCATATCACCTATGTGATATACCCGAGGTCGTACCTTTTTGTCAAAAGCACGCTTCATCCGCTGCTGGTATAACTGCCCCATGACAGACGGCTGCCAGCCTCTGTTCCTCAATTAGGCTCTCTGAGTGAGAAAGGCGTTACCCCAGTATATGTACGCATCGATACTCAGGATACAAACTTCGTATTCAGCCACCCTCGTTGGTGCGTTCAAATGTCAGACGGGCAACAAAAGGAACATGGGACCCTTTTGGCATAATCACAACAGCACTAACTCCTTCGCATTAACCTTTCCCCATCAGACATCAGAATCCGTTCGGATTCAGGGTCAGGCCCCTCCTCCGGGATCGGTTACTCTCAATCTTTCGATTAGAGCCCCTCGAGATGTCCTCATCAGGGAATTCAAACTTCATTGGTTGATAACCTCAATGAGTTGCGGAGCGATGTAATCAGACAATACACCCCTTGATGGCTTTCTGAGAGTATCACAACTCAATCAACATTCTTTTGCTCTTTCGCAACCCATCCGGTCAATGCTGGATTCTCAAACACATACTCAATCGGATCCATCTCGGAAATCCACAAAGTGGTATGAACCAGTATACACTGTCTCAGTCGGCGAGCAGCCTATGCCAAAGTACAGCAAGTTTTCTCGAACAGTGAATGTATTGTTTCACAGTCGGTAAACTTTTTGCTAAGGTAAATTGCATGCTCTTTTCGACAAGACTCGTCATGCTGACCCAATACACCTCATAGACCCCTCGAAGGCCGTCAAATACCAGATTAACAATTGCTCCTTCCACAGGAGGTATCAGAATCGGAGTTTCCTGCAACTTATTCTTTTTTCAATGCCCCTTGGCAATCATTATTTCACCTGACCGTTTGATTTTTTCTTTACAGCTTGAATATAGGTTCACACGTGGCTGTTAGATGAGATGTGAACCATGACATGTAGCTCAATCTACCTAAGAAACCACGAACCTCTTTTTCTGTTTTCGGTTCAGGCATTTCTTGTTTTTCTCCTTTCTTTTTTTTTTTTAGCAGGATCAACCTCGATTCCTCTCTTACAATGAACCCCATCAGCTTACCGGCCCGCACTCTGATAGTGCACTTGTCTGAATTCAACCTCCGTTTGAATTGTCTCAACCAGTTCACTCAGCTTGGTCAGATCCACCAGATGCCCCTCTTCTGTCTGGGACTTTGCTATCATGTCATCAACATAGCATTCAATTTCATGATGAAACATATCATGAAACAAAGTCACTCTGATACGTGGCATCGGCGTTCCGCTTCTCTAGAGAACAGTCTTCTCTCCACGGTAGCTTGTGCACAACGACATCGGTATCCGACCCTGGCTTATCCTGACATGACCAGGCGAAGGTATCCACACGCTCTTTCAACAAGGCTACCATTCTGCTCTCGACTCGCCTCTGAAGCGGCCCCAATTTTCACTCCCCTTCTGACCTCGGCGGGGCTTGGAATAACAATCTTAATCCGCTCCTCATACGGCTGAATCACCTTCTCCTCTTGTTTCAACAACCTGGTTAATCTTCCAGCAGATCACAATCTTCTTCGCCTTCTTCTTCGGCATGATAGATCGGATTGTCGAGGTCATACAGAGGTGTAACCGAATTGTTATCAACGAGATCCGGAGAATTATTTTTCGATATCGGCACGAGACAAATCAAAAAGGGGAAAAATAAAAACAAACATTGCCATTTTTATTTGTTTTTTTAAACTGCAAAAATAAATGAAAAACAGGGAACACCGCTTTTAATTTGAAAAACATCCGTTTATTTATGATGCAAAATGTTGCACAATGAAACATATGAGGTGGCCCTTACAATGGACCATTACGTGTCGGGCAACACGTATGGCTTTCATGCAAATAAAACTGAAAACAAGAAACATTACTCTTCCAGTAGAATGACAGTGATGATCTGTTTTAGGCCTTCCAGCTTCCTGGTACGCACGGCTTTATCCAACCATCAAACCCGCAGTCACTGTTGATCTCTCCACCCATTGCACAGGCGTGATCCGAATCTACAGCAATTGCACTCACCATCGCCTGACCATGCGCCGACATGGGATTAGCATTAACATTTGGAGACGGCGCAAAATTGATGGCCTTGGAGTCTACCAGATCCTGGACAACATTCTTGAATGCTCTACAGCCCTCGATGTTATGCCCCGGTGTTCCAGAATGGAATTCACACTGGGCGTTCTCATCATAGTTAGGAGGCCTCTGATCTGATCTCATCGGAACCATCGCCCTCGGTTGAACCAACCCAAGATCCATCAGCTTCTTAAACAGAACAGCATACGTCACGGGTGGCCTGTCAAAATGGCGATCAATCCCTTTTCCTCTCACTTGATACCCGGCTCTCTGTTGAGGTGGCTGACGTTGCTGTCGTACTGACTGATTACCAGCAGGGGTAGTTACCGCAGCAGTGTGCTGGTAGTAACGATCCCTACCGTGTCCTCCCTGGGCATACACAGCACTTGATTCTCCCTCATTCTTCCTTTGGCCATTTCCGAAGGGCTTCTTCGATCCTGATGACGAAGCATTACCACCCTGGATCTTCCCCATTCTCAGCCAACTTTCAATTCTCTCCCCGGCCACCACAATGTCAGCAAAGTTAGTGACGGGACAACCCACCATCCTTTCAGCAAATGCCCCCTGCAGGGTACCCATGAAGAGATCAGACATCTCTCTGTCCACCAGTGGAGGTTGCACTCTGGCAGCCAACTCCCTCCACCTTTGGGCATATTCTTTAAACCCCTCACTATTCTTCTGAGACATACCCTGCAGCTGGGTACGACTCGGGGCCATATCAGCATTGAACTGATACTGCTTAAAGAAGGCGTCCCCAAGATCTTGCCAGTTCTTAATGTCTGAGGACTTAAGCTTGGTGTACCATTCCAGGGAGCCTCCGGACAGGCTGTCCTGGAAGAAATACATCCACAACTTTTGGTCCATGGTGTAAGCTGAGATCTTACGGACGAATGCCTGTAGATGCGTCTCTGGGCAAGAACTCCCGTTATACCTGTCAAATGCGGGCGCTTTAAACTTTTGCGGGATCACAATCCCCTCCACTAACCCCATATTTGACATGTTAACCACCCCAGGAGTGGCATAGCTCTCCAAAGCTCTGATTTTCTCAGCCAGCAACTGAATCTCTTTGTTCTGCGGCGGGGCACCATACTGACCAAATGGCTCGTTGTGCATTGAAAACTGATCCGCCTCTCTATCTTCTTCTCTGTCATCCTCAACACCGAAGAAAGGAGGAAAAAGACTATCTTTCAGATTCTGACCTGGCCCAGGTTGACCACCAGCACCACCAAAACCAGCATTGTTATTCACTATACCAACCGTTGTCCTCTTAACGCCGTCGCGAGAGCCACCCAGCCCCTGGTTGGAGACACCATCCAGGTTAACACCACTGTTCGCTGCTGAA
Source organism: Lathyrus oleraceus (assembly GCF_024323335.1). Lineage (NCBI taxonomy): Eukaryota > Viridiplantae > Streptophyta > Magnoliopsida > Fabales > Fabaceae > Lathyrus > Lathyrus oleraceus. The sequence continues at coordinate 72,130,736 of NC_066581.1, read as the reverse complement.
GCCCGCTCGAGCTTCTCAACTTTGTCAGCCAAAGCTTTCTGACCAACTGCAAACCCTTGCATGATGTTGATCAGTTCGCTCATCTTATCCTTCAGCTCGAGAATATCTGAATTCGGGAGATCCATCAGTCTAGGAGTATTGCGGCGCGTGAAGTATCTGTGCGGGCGAGTTGAGTGCAAAGGTACAGCTCTTCGAGCACGAGCAATGATTCCTGAAACAATCAAGCACGTCAGAACCCGACACCTACAAAACAGCAAACAGGTTAATATGCATGAATGCAACGTCTATCCATACGAGGAAGCTTCCGTCTTTCGATTCTGGTTTCATCGAGACAGATAATATTTTGACATCCACATTCTGAAATTCATGATGTCTCTCAACCAGAATCTCAATCAATAATTCTCCCCATATGGCTAGACATAGGTTCGATGCAGATGAATGCAAAATGTGGATGATGCTGATGCGTGAATGCAATGCATTGGGCCATCCTCCAAGTCATTTGATTATCTGATGCTCTGAGTTACAGCCCGGACCACTGGACTGATCACAACCATCTGAAGGAATATGTAACCATCAATCCGACTCAAGGGATTCCGAAATAAACGGAAGACAGATACATCATCATCATCACCAAACAATCTCTGAGCAGATACCCACAATCCTCTGCATCGGCCCGGGGAATCCTGAAATAAACGGATCCCCACTGATAAATAAATCGGACAGTACTTCGGCGTCTCGGCAATAAATGACCATAACTCCGACTTATGAATATGACTCTGATCAACGTAACCAATAGTCACCATCTGAGTCACCATCTGAACATGCATCTGTACGAATCACCCGCCCCTCACAGGTAAATTCTAATCAGGTTATCCTAAGGCGGATAATAGTCTCGACAATCGGGCAGAGATACTCAATGGGTTTGCCCTTTCGGGTGTGCCATTGTAGCTCCCTTAAGATCGTCTAAACCAAAGATCCGGGAAATGATCGATCACCGGAGTCAATAGTTCAGATGAAGTAACTCAACCAAAGTGGAGTACCCCACAGAGGAAAGCACTATCAAATGAACCTCGTCCGGCTTGTGGTATGTCACGTTGCAACAATATGCTGATAAAGCAAATGAGGAACGTGAGACCACACTAGTCCTAGGTGTACACTCGGGCCTGGGTTTTAGCCCCACTCAGAACACCCACCCCAAACAGAGGAACCACCTGCACAGAGGGCGGCAACATGATAGTATGATGCATGCAAACATTAATGCAAATATATATGGTCAGAATAATAAATGCAATAAATAAAGCACAAGCAACCTAAACTTTCCTAGAACGCTAGGAAGGACTCGCTTAGGGAAGATGGACCAGCACAGGTCAACATCCGTGTCCCCAGCAGAGTCGCCAGCTGTCGCATCCGCGAAAAAACAACCGGCGGGCTAAAACAAAAAAACAAACAGAGCCGCCACTGCGCGTTATTTATCCCAAAATAGGGAAAGGAAACGCTCAGAAAAACCTGGAAAAAGCATGGTCTCGCGACCAAAGAGAAAGGGTAAGGGAGTCGGTTACGCAAGGGGAAGGTATTAGCACCCCTCACATCCGTCGTACTCGACGGGATCCACGCTCTAAAAGAAAGAAAAGGTTGCTAAAATAAACAGACAAACATCATACACACACGCTAAGACAACACAGTTGGGGTTAAGAGGAAGAGAGCTCGATAGGACATCGCGTCCTATGCCTACGTATCTCGTCTGGAACGAGAATCAGAGTTGCCGTAGTTCGGCTCACGCACGCCAAACAAGATAAGACACACTCAAGCAAACATGGAGCCTGAATGCCAATCACTGGGCTTACATCAGCATTCGAACCAAAACACACACCAGAAGGCAAACGTGGAGCCCGACCGCCAATCACTGGACTTACATCGGCATCCGAACCAAACAAACACACTGGAACCCAGATGCCACTTGATGGACTTATACCGGCTTCCAAGCACACAACAAGAACAAACAAACAACAAATGGCTAAGGAGTCAGGGACTCGAGCCTAGCAATCGTCAAACAACACACACAAAAAGGAAAAAAAAGTGCCCGGAGAGACCTCGCACGGTCTCCTGCCTACATACCTCGTCTGGAACGAGGATCAGGGCGATGTAGTTCCCCTGAAAGGGAAAAAAGTTCTAGCCAGAAACCAAGGGGAGACACACTACCAGGGAGTTGTACTCGAGCCTAGTGTTATCATGCATCATTGCCCTATGTTATGGTTTCTATCCTAACTTGCTCAACAGCAAACTAATCCTAACCAGGAAAAGCAAAACACACATGCAAGCATCAATCAAAACAAAGCAAACATTCACATAGCACACACTATATCCAGTCAAGTGAGGCTCAAACAAGGGTGGACTGCCGAGGCAAGTCATCTGTACAAGGGTAGTGTCGGCTCTTAACCTTGCCATTGAGGGGCTAAGGTGAAGCCAGATGAAAGGTGAGTGAAGATTAGACTTCACAGCTCTTATCCCTGTCCAGGGAGAGCTTCAGACAAAGGAGTGTGGGTCCAGGAAGGAGGAACCCTTCTACACTCATGACTCTGACTCAACTGTACAAAGTACAAGATCTTGGGTTTGTGTCCCAATGCATCAAACACAAGTTGTGTGAGCAGAGGGACGACTCAACAGAATAGTGGGAGATAAATCGCATATCTCTATGATCCACCAATTGCCTTAATCAAGGTCTTTACCTGCTTGGGGACAAAGTTAAACAATCACAAACATTGCCCCGAAAGGGGGACTTCAGACAGTTGCCTGGCCAAGTAACAGGCCAGGTCTTCCAGACTACATGGAGACAAGAGAGTCTACCTCAATTGGTTTATAAAACCAAGCAGCAGCAAGCAAGTTCTCAAGGAACTGTAGGCAACTAAATGTACCTGAAATCAATCAAGTATCATCAGTACTCAGACAAATCAACAGTAAACAGCAAAAGTTAATCAGTTAATCTGTACAGTTAAACACAAGTTAATGCACATAAGTGCAAGCCATGAGCTCAAGCTCAAGCATCAAATCCTACAACACCAAACCAATGTTAGTTTACAACATCAAACAATCTCAATCTACAACTTGAATTTTTCTCCTTAAGTCTTTTGCACTTTTAATCCTGAAAATCCAAACCAAATGTGAGAAACTAGACCACTAGGCCAAGCCTAGGGTCCAAAGGGAATAAAAAATCCTAAACAGCAAGTGAAATTTATCCAAAATTACATTCAAACAAATCAAAAGCAAATGCAATTGGTCCCATGCTCATATCAATCACCATTATCATTTTATGCACAATTTAACATCAATCATGCAATTTGCAACTCCAAATGACTAAACAGAACTATCTCAATCAAAAGCATACCAAAACAATTCAATTAATTCCACAAAAATTCACATCTAAACAGAACATATTCAATGGATATCATGTCAATTTTCAGCTCAGTTGGACAAAAGGAAGTAGGTCAATGAAAATCAAGAAGTCCAGACACATTTATACAAGCCAAAACAAGGCATCCAAACAAGCATTAACTTCCATAAATCATAAAACAGTGACAACAATTAAGAAATGAATGGGATCAAAACCATAATGTCCTATAATGTGTCTATAATCCTCATACCAAATTTCATCTTCATCCAATACACTATGAGAATTTCACAAATGAATTACCAACATGTGTCACACAATGTCACAAAATGGCTCAACAGGGAAGAAAATTATCAATCAATTAGAAAATGACATCAAAAATTCCAGCAAAAATCACATGCAATCTTGATATATCAATGATCATTCATGCAAAATATTGGAGCAATTCAACATTCCTAAGCCAGGCAAATAAAATCATGAAGTTGACCTAGCTTGGTGTGACACAAATTGTCACACCTCTAATCAAAAAATCATATCTAATCAACCAAGTATCCAAAAATCACAAACTCTACATGAAAATCACCATCAATGAGTCCAGAACAAGCACAACAATTTTCATCCATTTCTTTAAAGGTATCATCATTTCATGAAGGATTTGGTAAAACATATGCAAATGTGACACATACAATCAAACCTTAGGCCAATTAAATTTCCACACGTGCAAAAAATCCACAAAAATCATTTGAGCAACTAATCCAAAACGACGTAGTTTTGAAAAGAAGCAATGGCGCGCGCTGATTGGATAGTACTGGCGCCAAACACCATTTCAAACTTAGGCAAAGGCATTTGAAGATCAAACAACATATTTCATCGTGTTCTTCACAAGAACACCTCAAGAATTTCCAAAAATCATAATTCACGAACCTTAACCAAAATCAACAAATTTATAACCAAAAGAACCGTCTCAACATGTACATGACGAATACCTAACTCGCTTAGCCTAATTCCTAACATACAATCGGGATCGAGCAATTTAAGAAATGGTCACAAAACTTCAAAACACGATTTCTCACTCCACACTCAATCAATTCACAAACCAAGCATATCATGTTAATCTACGTTGAATAATCTACCAAACGCATATGATAATTTACACAATAATGAGATTCGAATTTTTGCACCTTGGAGATGGTAGTGATGAATCTTGATGTATTTTGCTCCAATTATCCAAAACAGATGATGATGAAGGTTGAGGAAGTTGAATAGAACAGCTAGTTTAGCTCCAGCACGATCCAGATGTGAGAATAATCAAATCACCATTGATGAGCAAGGTATGAACAGTTGCGATTCTTGGAGTGTTTGGCAATGGCTTGATGAAACAGATGGAGATTGAAGCTTGTAGAAGATGAATCCACAAAGAACCGTGCAAATTGATTGAGATTTGATGGAGTTTGGATCAAAAAAGCTTGATGAAGTTCTTGAGAAATTGAGAAAAAATGGAGGGAAAGTTTGTTAGATTTCTTGGAATGTGAAATGTGATTAACATTCTGTTACAATTAGTAACTTATACTCCTCCTTAATCCAATGTACTAATCTCAATTAGCAAAATTTGGAAGAATTAGCATAATTGCATTTTAGGTGAAAGTTCAAAAATAGCCTTGCCAAATATTGCAATGTGACAGCTCATGACAGTTGGAACAAGTCACATTTTGCATTTGGAGAGTGTTGCAAAAAGTCCCATTCCAAAATTCCATGTATTTCTCAAATTGGACCATTTTGCCCTTGGATTTTAATTGATGCACTTGAAAATTGACCTTTTGCATTGACCATTTTTGATGAATTTGGATCACACACCATGAAAGTACATGTGAAATGGGGTTTGCTCATAAAAAGATCATCCATTTTGGACATTCCATGTGAAAGTTATGCCACTTTGATTATAGGCATTTTTGGAAAATGAATGGACCATAACTTGTCAACCACACATGGGAATTTCAAGTTCTTGGACTTTTTGGAAAGGTGAGAACAAGATCTACAACTTTCATGTTGAACAAATTTTAATTTGAAGCTTTTTTGGACACGTAATTTTGTGATGAAAAACTTTCCATTTTTGGAAACTTCCATTACAAGTCACTTTCTATTTTTGGCAATTTTTTGTCTGACTTTATTTTCTTCATTCTTGAGCTTTGAAATGTCAAATGAAACTTGTTTCAACATGAATGAAGTGTATCCAACTCTCTCCCACCTCCAAATCCATAAAATCAAGCACAGTTGACCACAGTTGACTTTTTCACTTATAGATGACTTTGGCAATGCACTGATCAATCTGAGCCCCAATTCTCTGATGAAATGGCTCAAGGATGAAACCCTAGCTTTCATAAGCTCAATACAATCATGAAATGATCCCCATATCCATCATAGACCCCATCTCCTTGCTATGCCCTGATTGGCCCAATACAACTGATTAGGGTTGACCAGTGGTCAAAACCCTAATCTCAAGGACTATGCTCCAACACTTGATGATGACAAACCATGATGATGATGATGAATCATTTCAATCAAGATGAAGACCAATCTCCTTTGAGAATCACAAAACCCTAATTTGGACCTCCACATCCTCAGATGATTAATGACCAGTCCAATGAAACCCTAGCTTGCACATAACCTCTTCATCTTCTGATCAAGACTTAAGAGGATGACTTGCACAATGTAACCACATGATATGTAATATGCAATGCCTAATGACCTAAAAATGATGTGTAATATGTTATGCTAGTCCCAAGAGATGAGGGCAAATTTTGAGGTGTTACAGCATGGAAAGAAAATGTTCACCTTCCCAGGATGTGATTTAGCAGTGGGAAACGGTTCCTAGAAACGCTAAGAGTCTACCAGAAAAGGAAAACGGAATTAGTACATGTTTAGCCCAGATGGATATTTTCTCCTTAGTAAGTGGTAGTTCATGTACAAAATCTCTCCCATTTTCTTCCTCTAATGCCAGAATCACGAATGCCAGTGGGTTCTTGCCGATGACTGGTTCAAAGGTGATGGAAGTAGCCATTTTGTTTTTCTCTTGAAGCTTTTGGAAAAGAAGGCTTGTAAGTAAACAAGAATGGGTGTGAACGCTTAAAGTTGGAAGAGTTGAAATGGAAGGCTGAAGCTGGTATTTATAGAGAGTAAATGGTGTTGGTTCTATGTGTTGGCATCAATTTTGGTAAAACTTAGTGTTATCATAAGTTGTCACGCGTGTTGCCTTGACATGTGATATCAGCTTCCTACAGGTTGTTTAAATATGGTTGTGCAGGAGTTAGCCAAGATGTCAGACCTGATGTTAAGACATATGCATACAGAATATTCAGTCTGAATGTATGTGTTTTATTGTTGCACTTTTCATGCAAATCTTTGTGTGCTTATGTGGAGATTGCATGCGTTATTCAATGAATAATTCTATTTTAAACCAGAATGTTTTATTTTACAAAAAGGAATGATTAGTTGTTGTTTCTTAGGAGATACACAATTAAAATAGAATTAGGGTTTCATGCTGCCTATGCCCATTCAAAAAGCTTCTATTTAAAGGCCATGTAAAACCTGTTTTAGACACACAAGATACGAACGATAAAGTGAGAGAGTTTTAGGGTTTTAGTCTTGTGTGAACTTGTGTATTGTGATCCATTCATTCATCTTGTTGATGTATGAATTGGACTGAGTTTTGTGTTGTAATTTGTCCACTCTAAGCTTTGAAGTACGAGTGTATTTGTTTACTTTATTAAAGCTTTTAAGCAATATCAAGTATGTGTCCTTGAAGTGTGTCTTCTTTCTTTTTGTATTTGTTCTTATATCACTGTTGTGATTGAGGGGGGTGAGTAGGGTCTCATATCTAAGAGTTCTTAGATAGAAGTCACACGGGTAGAGATTAGGTGAAAAGACTGTAACTTGAAGTTGTTTACTGAGAGTCTTTGAACTAATTCTGTTTAGTGGATTTCCTTCCTGGCTTGGTAGCCCCCAGACGTAGGTGAGTTTGCACCGAACTGGGTTAACAATTACTTGTTTCACTTGTTCAATTGTTTTTCTGTTTTTATCCTGTTTATATTTCACTTGTTGTTCAGATATTAGTGTCGTGACATTACCTTCGACATCTCATATCTGATACCAGAATTTCAAATGGGTAATCGTCTGACAAGTGGCATTTGCATGGAAATAGGAGACAGTTCCTCTCCAGGAAGTGGAAGAGTTAGTGGGATACGAAAGTAACTTCCCACTCTCATAGGAAGTAGAAACAATGATGGTTTTTGCTGCAAAAAAAACATGTTGAGTAGACGTTTGTAAAAAGGAACAATAATGACGTTGACGTCAGCAAAATGGTCTGAATAGTGTCGAAAAGTGTTCAAAAATGCCACACTTCTCCCTTTCGACACTTGTGCGGTCAAAAATGGCGTTTTGGGGGGCAATTTGTTACCTCATATTTTCAACACAGGTGATAAACGTGAGAATTCAGGGTCGAATCCGGTTATAGTGGAAATTCAAGGCTTCACCCAGAATCGAAGTGGTCATTTTCGACCAAAGGACCACATAACCTTTTAAGAAGAATTTCATATCGAAAGGGGTTGGGAAGTTGGTCGAGAAGTCCTTTGAAGACCCTGGTCGAAGTAAAAGACTTACTGAAATTTGAGGTTATTAGTTGACGCGGCTATCATGTTTTTATCGAAGAAAGTTGGATAAGATCATACAGTTATCTGAGGACACGTGGGGACCTGTCAAAGACTAAGGTTGCATGAAGTTGAAGACGTAGCAAGTTTTTCTAAGTCGACCGTTGTATACGGTTATGTTATGATTAATATATATAAGCAGTGTTCGTTTATAGTTTTAAAGGTCCACTATTTTACACATTACACACTCAAAGTATCCAACTGTGAATGTGAGAAACGAGTTTTCAATGTATGTACTCACGTTCCATTTATAAAGTTGATCTTTTCCTTTAACTTTTCCTTTTTATTTAGACTTTACTGCATTATTTTTACATTCGATGTTCTTGATATTCATTGTAAAAATCTCTCAAAACATACAATTTATGCACAAATTCGTCCCAAGATATTTTCGAGTTTAATCCCTTAAGTAAAATCAAACTTGTCTTTGTATACCAAATTTCACGGTAAATAGATAGATCATCTAGGCTCAACATATAAATGACATGAACCTTAGAACTCTTAAAACACCAACTTCTTATCATCTTTGCGTTCAATTAGACAATACCAAAAATGATAGAATATCCTTTGTCACATAACTGACTAATGTTTAAAAGGTTATGTTTAAGTCTTTTAACCAAAAGCACATACCATCTACGGTGATTGTGAGATTTCCCACAATACTTTTACCTAAGATATTACCTCGTGACGTGATCAGGTTCTTTATGAAAAAAGTTGATAAACATTGAAACAACTACAAATGTTTGCGTTCCTAATGTGACATACAGGCTTAATACGACATTTTTCGCCATAATAATGACAAATCACTTTAGGAGAATTATTCTTTCTATTTTTTCAATTGAAAAATACATTTTTCTTATTTGATTTTCTAAAACCTTATCCTTTATTGATTGATGAAGAGTTGTGTTAACCATCCTTTCAAATTATCAATTTCAAGTTTTGAACCGAAATAAATATGACACTCAACTATATCTGATCATTAACAAGAGATGCATGTTCGTCTTTCAAATATTTTAAAACAGTTTTGACTTTCGAAACTTTTGACACTTGATAACTGATTTAAAATATAATTCAGAATCACATACTCTCTCTCTTATATATCAACTTGGGTTAGAATCTTCATCTTCTTCCTAAAACTTGTATTGGATTGAAACTTAAATCGTCTTTAATTTGTCAACACCCTTAGCATCTCACTAAATCTTAAATTGATCTTTGAATCTATTTGTTGAGTAAATATATTTTTAAGTAACAATAACTCAATAATCTTAATAATAATACTAGTAGTTTCATTTATTTATGGCTAGACTTTTATTTATTCAAAATTCTTAGGCAAGAATATTATATCTAAACTAACTAAACATAATAGAGCCAGCTACTCCACGTGGATCCCGTAAAGACTATTAGTTTAAGGACCAAGATTACACCCAAATTAATCATTTACCAAAAGTGAACAACTAAACAATAAGGAAAGCAAAGAAACACCACATAAATCAAGCACCGATGAATCATGGAGTACACAGAATGTGAATTCGGATTCAAGAAGAGTGTTGCTTGAAATGGCATCATCGTTTCACCGCTACTCTTGTCCTCATAATCTGGTGGTACATAGTAAGTAAATGGTGTCCCGGGTGAAATATATGAATACTGTGGTGGTGGGGGTGGAAATTCACAATTATTTGGACACGGTAACTTCGGAGGCGGCGGTGGCGGACATTCAACGATCGCTGGTGGAGGCGGTGACGGCGGTGCTGGTGCTGGCGGTGGTGGACACTCAATCACTTGTGGAGGTGGAGGTGGTAGAGGTTGACAAGGATTCTCGCACTCAATGCACATTGTGCATGGAACTTGGTCTTTTGCTACCGATGTAGCTTTGGTGTTGGCTGAAAATGAAAATGAAAGCATGAAGATAAGCAAGAAAGGAAGTGAAGTAGCCATAAGATTTTACGTTGGGAATTGTTTTTTTTTCTTTTTCTTGAGAGCAAGAGAAAAAGTAAATTAGTGTTACTATTGTATCACCAAATTGAGGATTCTGAGTTGGTTTTTTTATAGCAAAATATTGGTGACCGCACCAATTGTCGGTGTTTTACCTTCTAAGGCATTGTCTCATTATCAAATTTAGCGACCAATGCTTAAGAAACACACAATTTTATTGTTTTTTTTTCATCGCGCATATGTGCCGAATGGAGTATGGTTAATCAGTTACACTTGGTACGAAGTATATAAACGTGTTAAAAACACTCATTAAACATTGACACCTCAATAATACTAATAACCTCCTTACTAGACTATCATAAATATGGTAAACAGTGAACAATGAACTTAGCACGAGTAGTTATGAAAATATTGAATATGAATAGTTATATGTGTGTGTGAAAAGTGTATAGTGACTTTTAGTAATAAATTAAAATTAAGTAACAAAATATAAAACATAAAACGTTAGTTAATAAAATAATAAAATTAATTAATAAATATTCAGATATTAAAATAAATTTGATTAATTAATTGAAGTTGATTAATAAACAATAATTGTTAATACTAAAACAAAATTTTATATAATATAAAATATTAGTTAATGAAGTTATAAAATTCATTAATTATACAATTTTATATTAGTATTTCTTAATTTTTTAAAAATTATATTATTTTAAAAAATATATTTTATTATTATAATATTTTACTGTTTATTATAATTTTACGGTCTAGTATAAATATCATTATTTTTCTGCTACTAATTTAATTTTATTGGTATTTATTTGCGGCCTAATTTGTTATCAGCAACTTATACAAATTGAGATGGGAATTGAAGCGGTGGATTTTAACGACTTGTGGGATATAATAGCCATGTACATCGCTTTCACACCAAATATAACTAATTTTATTAAAAACACTTATTATGAGTGGCTTTTGTTTACGTGAATTTTGTCCAAAGAAAATCAAATCAATTAAAAAACATAAATGTGTAGTCTTTATAGAGTGGCGCGTGTGTGTATATTTTAAAAATAAATTCGGATTTTAATAAGGAAGGTTGAAAAGGGTTTAAGGTCATTTGACTTTAAATGAATAATTGAATGAAAATTAAAGTTTTAAAAAGGCTTATTATCCTTTTTTTCGGTATCTTTAGCTCTAGGTTTAGTTTGGTCCCTTAATTTTAAAAAGTATCATTTTGATCTCTTAGTTATTCAAAGTAGTTCACGGTTATTCTTACTATCCAAAAAGTTAGTCAAAGTCAATTGAGATGCATATGTGGCACACACGTGTATGCGTTTATGATAATCTCGCAAGGTAATACATAAAAGCAACACCTTTATCCTCATATCTCTCTCAAATCCAGAACGTGTGTCATCTTGCTCAAATCCAGTTCATACATCATCTTTGTCAAACCTAGAACAGTTGAACCAAGAACGAAGAAACAACGAAGAGCGGAGAACTTAGAAAGAATGAACAAAGCACCCAGATTTCTCATCTTTCTATAATACTGGTAATGTTCGTTTTTTTCGTTTTAATCTTCGCTCAATTCTAGTTTAGGGTTCATCTGGTTTTGCATTTTAGGGTTTTGTGTTCCTGGTTCAAAATGTTGTAACTTTTAGGTATATTATGGATGAATATGTGCACATGGTTATACACATGGTTTTTTTCCGAAGGTGATGATGAGTCAAGTAATTGGGGTTCAGTTGCTGAGGTGAAGTGTGATGTTGATAAGTGGGGTTATTTTGAGGTGCTAAGGATTGTTAAAGAACTGGGATATGAGGAATCTGGAACAGTAATATACAAGGACTCAACAATTAGTTTGTTTACGTTGAGTGGTGATAAAGGTGCCCAAGAGATAATTGGTTTATGTAAGGTACATAAGAGTGTTCATTTGTAAGTGCAACATTCAGTTTCTTAACCTGATTACTATGGTGGACCTATAGATGATGAAACTGACAAGTTGTAGTTAATGTGGATGAAACTGAAGATGTCATTGGAAAGATGGTTGAAGATGTTCTCAATGGTAAAGCAGATGGTGTAAGTGACTTGAATAAGGCTAAGGTTGGAGGCACAGATGTTGATGTTAATGGGGCTGAGGATATGAGTGAGGGTGAGGTAGGAGATAATAATGTTGATGTTAATGGGGCTGAGGATATGAGTAAGGGTAAGGTAGGAGAGAATAATATTGAAGTTAATGGGGCTAAGGATATGAGTGATAGTGATGATGTGAGTTTCCAGTATGACAGTTCCTTAGATGTTGCCTTTCAAGATTCAGATGAAGACAATGATGGTTTAGTGGAAGAGAATATTACACATCTATTGGGTTATGACAATGAGACAAAAGGTAAAGGCAAAAAACATAGTGAGGAGTGCGAAGGTGATGGTGAGGAATGTGAAGGTGCTAGTAAGGAATGTAAAGGCGTTACTGATGAATTAGAGAGTGGGTGTGAAATTGATGATGGAAGTAATTGGCATAGGAAGAAGTATCATGTTTTCGAAATGCCCAAAAACATGCCAGGCTACAAATGGGAATTATGAACCTATTTTGCAACAAAGAATGATTTTAAAGAGGCAATTACTTCATATGCAGTTCAGTCATGAAGGGATTCGAGGTTCTCTAAAAATGATAAACGGGTAAGAGTGATATGTAAAGAAGGGTATGATTGGAATGTATACTGTGGGAAGTTACCATATGAAGATTCTTGGCAATTGAGGAAATTGGTGGATAAGCATAACTGTAGTACATCATATAAAGTGAAGCTAATGACTACAAAGTGGTTAAGTAAAAGAATTCAAAACTCTTTGAAAGATAATCCAAATCTGAAAATCAGGGACATCAAGAAAAAATCCCAAAGGAAATGGAATGTTTGTGTAAACAAGACTAAGGATGTTAGGGCTAGGTGTGCAGCAAGAGGATTGGTTGATGGCTTCTTTCTAGAACAGTATACAAGAATTTATGACTATGCACATGAGATCCTTAAAACATATCATGGTTCAACTGTCAAGATTAATGTTCAACATGTTCCAGACAATGTAAGTGACAACATGCCTCACTTCCAAAGGATGTAAGTTTGTTATGCAGCTTGCAAAGAGAGTTTCAGACTATGTAGACCTATAATTGGGCTTGATGGTTGTTTTTTGAAGGGCCTATGTGGAGGTCAAATATTGGCAGTCATAGGAATAGATTCAAACGACCAAATGATGCCAATAGCATTTGCATTTGTTAAAGGTGAAACAAAGGACAGTTGGACATGGTTTCTAGAACTACTGATTGAGGATCTGGGAGGTAGAAGCCAATGTTGTACATATACCTTCATATCAGACCAACAGAAGGTATTAATCTCTTGTATTTATTTTGTGAATGATTATAATGTTTTGATTTTGTGATAATGAATCTCTTGTATTTAATTGTTAGGGTCTCTTACCGGGTGTGGAATAGAGGTTTTGCATACGCCATTTGTACAACAATTTTAGGAAGAGATTTCCTGGAAAGAAGTTGAAAGAGATTATATGGAAAGCTTCTAAGTCAACATATTCACAATCTTGGTAAAGGGAAATGAGAGAAATGAGAGATGTTAATAAGGAAGCGTTTAAGCACGTGATGAAAACACCTCCTAGGTTTTGGAGCAAATCTCAATTCAAGACAATCTCTAAGTGTGATAGCGTGTTGAACAACATGTCGGGGGCCTTCAATAGTGTTATTATTGAAGCAAGAGATAAGCCTATAGTGAAAATTCTATAAGAGATTACAACATACATAATGGAAAGGTGGGCAAAAAATAGAATGAGATTTGCAAACCTTACTGATGATGACATATTGCCCAACATTATGAAGAGGTACTTTACAAACAACTATGTTCTGATACTCTATAAACTGCTATATTCTGATACTTTATAAAATGCTATGTTTTGTATACTCATAATTTTTTGGTTATTAGGATTGCAAGGATTAGTAAATACACTTACATGTGGATTGTAAGGTATACTCATAATGTTATGTTATGTTATGTATACTCATAATGTTATGTTTTATTTTGTATACTCATAATGTTATATTTGCTGAGATTATCTCTTGTTTTCCAGAATGTCTACTGAGCATATCTTTGAGGTTAGGCACCTTGAAAATGTTGCAGATAAGTTTAGTGTCAACTTACAAGATCAAAGTGGTATATGTAGGAAATGGCAGTTGAAAACCTTGCCATGTGCGCATGCAATTTCTTCTATGAAAAGCAGAAATTTCAAGGTAAAGAGTTACATACCATATATGTACAAAAAAGGCAAATATCTGGAGGTACACAACCATGTCATCTACCCTGATAATGGATCCAACCTCTGGGAAAGGACAGTCTATAATTATGTGCAACCATGAGTATATAGAAAAATGCCAGGAAGGCCAAAAAAGAAAAGGAATTTTGAGCAACGTGAAGTTGATGTCACTGGTCGCAAACTGAGGAGGACTGGACCACATATTAAATGCATTAAGTGCAAAAAAATTGGTCGTAACAAGCTTACTTGCAAGTATCCACCAACTAAGTCTCAATCTCATACAAAACCAACTCAGTCTCAAGCTCAGGGAACTCAAGCTCAATCTCAGACACAACCACCACACTTGAAATATGTATTTCTAAAATTTCAAAACCTCTTTGCAACCTCCTAGTGAAAGAGAATGATTTTGAGTTTGATGCTGATTGTTTGAATTCATTTTATGTGATTAAAATGAAGTTGGTCATTGGGACCGTAATCATCGCTCCTAATTGGGAACTCCCCTTTAAGCTTATGTGTGACACGTGTGATTACACGGTAGGATTAGTTCTAGGTTAACGTCATGCAAAAAATTTCCATGCAATCGACTATGCTAGAATTTTTTTAATGAAAATCAGGTGAATTACACCACCACTAAAAAATAGTTGCTAGCTATAGTATTTGCGTTGGAAAAATTTTGTCCTTATCTAATTGGTTCCAAAGTTGTTATTTTCACAGATCATGCAATGATAAATATATTTTCACCAAATGAGATTTTAAACCCAGATTGCTTAGGTAAATATTGTTGTTGCAAGAATTCGATTTAGAAATCAAAGATAAAAAGGGTGTGGAAAATGTATTAGATGAACACCTCTCAATGTTGAATAATAGTGAAGTGACTAAGAAGAAAAATAATATCACTGAAGAATTTATGGATGAGCACTTGATGGCAATCAATGAGAGACTTTGGTTAGCTGATATGGCTAAAACAAAGCTACAAAGAATGTTCTTGAAGACTACACTTGGAAACAAAAGAAGCATTTTTACAAAGAGGCTAATTAGCATTTGTGGGATGAACCATATATGTTTAAGATTAGTCATGATGGTTTAATTCGCAGGTGTGTTGCAGGTGAGAAAGCATAAGTATTATGTGGTACTTTTATAGCTCAGCTTATGGAGGCCACCATAGTGGATAAAGAACTGCATCTAAAGTTCTCCAAAGTGGTTTTTGATGGCCGACACTGTTTAAAGACTGTAATTCACGTGTTCAAGCATGTCTTGAATGCCATAAAATAGGTAATATCTCCAAGAGTGATGAAATTTCCGCTCAATGGTATGCTCAGAGTATAACCCTTTGATTGTTGGGGGATTGACTTCATGGGCCCTTTTCCACCATCTAATTTGCATCTTTATATTCTTATATGTGTTTATTATGTTACCAAATGAGTTGAAGCTATTGCGTGTATCACTAATGATGCCCAAAATGTTACTAGTTTTAAAAAAAATGTTTTTGCTAGGTTCAAGGTCCCTAGAGTCTTGATCAATGATAGGGGGGATGCATTTCCGCAACAAGTATTTGGAAGGTGTGCTTTTGAAGTATAATGTAAAATACAAAGTATCCATACCTTACCATCCTCAAAATTGTGTCCAAATGAAGGTATCCGACAAACAGTTAAAGCAAATTCTTGAAAAAACAGTTGCAACATTACGAAAGGATTGGTCTAAGAAGTTAGATGACCCTCTTTGGGCATAGAGAACAACTTTTAAGACTCATTTATGATTATCTTCGTCTTTGTTAGTTTATGGAAAAACTTGTTATCACTGCTACAAAATACATATCTCACCACAGTTGAAAGAAAGATTCTACTACAGATAGTGGTTTATGGTAAGGTAGTTTGTGGTTGTATGCGCCCTCTTTACAACCGCACACTACTAGTCGTGGTAAAGACACAATTGTTTAAAGTAATCGTAGTAAAAAGTTAAACTCGGGTGTTCAATTTTAAGTGCATGTATTTTCTTTTCCAATTTCACACATTTTACCAAAGTTCTAAAAACTAACCTTAATAAAAGACTTAGCATATAACATATCATCAGAGTCCTCGAATACAGCTATAGTGATATGTTTAGTATCAACATCTTAAAATAGTTCTCATATCTATTTATGTAAAACATTTATTCAAGAAAAAAAACATAATAGCTACCATACTAGTTAAACAAAACATGTTACTAACTAACATAATAGCTAAGAAAATCAGTTGTCTTAATATTGATTCAAGTAAAATATTACATTCGATTAGTATTTGAATTTTTTTTTTAAATTTAGACGATGCTTGATTTATTTTTCTAATAAAATTTATTATAATATCTAATTATCGCATCCGCGAAAAACAACCGGCGGGAAAAAACAAACAGAGCCGCCACCGTGCGTTATTTATCCCAAAGGAGGGAAAGGAAACGCTCGAAGTAAACCTGGAAAGGAATGGTCTCACGACCGGAGATTGCAAGGATCGGGAGTCGGTTACGCAAGGGGAAGGTATTAGCACCCCTCACGTCCATCGTAGTCAACGGGATCCATGCTCAGAAAGAATAGAATAAGGTTGCTGAACACTGCTCAAAGAATGCACGCACGCTGGAATAAAACACAGATGGAAGAAGACGGAAGCGGACTCGGCAGGATGTCGCATCCTGGGCCTACGTAGTTTGTCAGAAACAAACATCAGAGTCGACGTAGTTCGGGGAAAGGGGAAACGGGCTCGCTGGGATATCGCATCCTATGCCTACGTATCTCATCTGGAATGAGAATCAGAGCTACCGTAGTTCGGCTAACGCACGCCGAAACAAAACACCAAAACTGGACGCTGAGACGTCAGAAGAAACACACAAACACAAATAGGAAACGGAATGCCAATCGCTGGGCTTACATCCAACTCCACAAAAGAAATAGGAAACAGATAGCCAATCAATGGTCTTACATCTGACTCCACAAACAACAACAAACAGGAAACCGAATGCCAATCGCTGGGTTTACATCAGTCTCCAAACACCCACCCAAACAAGGAAACAAGTTATCAGATTGACAAGCTAATAGGGAGTCTGGTACTCGAGCCTACTAGTTGTCGCACAAACAAACAGAGACGTTGAGCCGTCAAAAGAAACAGGAAGGTTGAAACAAATAAGCTAATAGGGAGTCGGGAACTCTGACCTAAAAGCTGTCAAGCAAAACACACGCAAAAGGTTGAAAAAGAAAAAGGGTGCCCGGAGAGATCTCGCACGATCTCCTGCCTACGTACCTCATCTGGTATGAGGATCAGGGCGACGTAGTTCCCCTGAACAGGGGATAAACTCTCTCCTAACCAGAGACCGGGGAATAACAAACTAAAAGGGAGACTGACTTGAGCCTAATAGTTGTCATGTAATCCACAATGGCCCTAGGTTGAGGTATCTAATCAAGAGTTTGACTCGCACAGGAAGCGAGTCAACTCAAGTCCTAACTCTACATACGTTCAACTTCCTTGAAAGTTAAACGTACGACTCCTACAGAAAAGGAGGTGAGAAGTAGAAAGCAGGTAAACACCAGAAGCAATCACACAAGTAATCATCACGCTCTATATGCAAACAAGAGGCTCAGACACGGTTGGGCTTTAGTCAAGGGGTCATATCAACCTCGACAAACAAGCCGGATGTATGGGTGCTGAGGCTCTTAACCACTGACATTGACCGTCAGGGTGAGCAGATGAAAGGTAATGAGGGTTAGACCTCATAGCTCTTAACCCCGGCCTGGGTGAGCTTGAATCAAAGAAGGTGTGGGAGTCCAGAAAGGGGGACTCTACTCCACATGACTGACTCTATACAAGATCTGGGGGACGTGTCCAAGAGCATCAGCACGTAGTGCGAGCATAATGGACGACTCAAACGATTAGCAGGGGACTGGCTGCTAGCCCCTTCTATCTGCCAATTGCCTCTTCACTTAGGAGGACTTGAAGTACATGGCACAAACATAAACAAACACAAGCATTGCCTCTTAAGGAGGATTTCAGCCAAACGCCTGCCAAACATAAACGACAGGGCTTCCAGACTACATGGAGTTAGAGAATTATTACCTAGGTGGTATGCCAACCACAAGCAAAGCAAACTCAAGCAATGAGCTAAAGCTACTAAAGTACCTGTAAGAAAATCAAACAAGTCAATATTCACATTCAGACAAACCAAACAGACACAACAGTGGTTCCTCAATATATACACAATACAAGTCCTATGCAACTCAAGTGAGTTCATCACCAAGGAACCTACAACACAACCAAGGTTAGTATATAAAGAATTTGCATCTCAAGTCATGAGATCAACATAAGCCATTAGGACTAGAAGCTTGAACCTGAAATGCAAAACTCAAAAGATGAGTACAAACCACTAGCACCAAGGCTAGGGTCAAAGGCAAAGAAAAAAACCAAAACAGCAACCAATATTCAACATGAAGCATCTTTAAACAAGTAAGAACATGTCCTAAAAAGGACCAAGTCTAAAGCATTAAGCAAGGTCATCACATGAGCAAGATATGGCAAAGGCAATTACAAAGCACACAATTGGACATCAAGAATCAAAATTCCATATTAAAACAGAAATGAATCAAACAATCCTGGAAATTTTTATGTGCATACAACATGTCAAATGCAAGCATTATGCAAAAAATTGTAATCAGAAGAGCTTATTTGACATGTCAATGAAAATGAACAAGTACGACATCAAATTGTGTGACACACATTGTCACACCATACACCCATGTGCCTAAAACAGAGATGAAAAATGCTAAAAATGCACAACCAAGCCTCAAAAATCATGCAACATGTTGGGAATCAGCATACCAAATTTCAAAGCAATTGGCCAATGTGTGAGCATTTCACAAGAGAATTGGTACAACATGTCACATTTGCATACATGTTCAAATAACAGTCCACAACTAAAATTCCAGCAATGATAAAATCATGAAATCCATATCAAAAAATAAAGGACATTCAAATGAACATTTGGCAAAAAATTGGAAGTGATTTGGATTAATTTTCAATTTATTATGATTTTTCAAAGTGTGATGAAAATATTATGAATTAATGAAATAATGCACATGATAATTGGAGGGAAATAAAAAAGGTGAGGTTAATTTGAAAAAGTGCCAGAGGCTGGAATCGAAGTGAGGAGGGAGGCGCACCAATCAAAACACTGCGTTTTGGCCAAGGCTGGGATTTGAAAAATGGAAAATAAAAGTGCGCTCAGGGAGAATCGAAGCGAGGTATGGCGCGCTGGACTGAAACGACGTCGTTTCAGAGCGCCGCCCCTAGGGTTTGCAGACGGTGGCCAGGACCGTTCATCAGCGGTGGTTTCCACCGTCTTCTTCATGAAGACGGTGGTTCTACTGTTCATCGTATATTTTTTTTTGTGCAGAATTTTGCAAAAGTTATATCAATGGAAAGCTCTTGATGAGTAGATCACAGATATCATAAAAGCTAAGCCTAGTTCATCATAATTTTCACGAATCGAAGGAAAGAAAGTTGGATCTACAAACTTGAAATCAACATAACTTCTTCATTTCTTATCCGTTTTTAATTCTAAGCGTATCAGAATGTTCAGCATCAAAGGATCTATCTAAACATGGCAATGAATTGAAGAATTAAGAGACTCGAAATTTCACCAACCTGGAATGGCAGTGATCAAAACAGTGTGTTCATCAAAAGCGTGTAGATCTTCTCCCTTGCTCTTGTTATGAAGCTTGATGTAGAAATGGATGCTTGCCACGACCTAGATCTTGCTCAAATGGAAGCTTCCATGTTCATGTATTTGCTTGGAGTATGCATGAATCTTGGCCAAAATCACTATTCCAATGCTTGATTCTTCATCAACAATGCTTGCTGAACATGATTATGCAAGAAAATGGCTATGCTATGTGAAGAATTTTGAAATTTGAGATGGGAGAAAAAATGGAGGGAATTTGGATCTAGATCTAGAATTGTGTAAACTGAAAATTCTGTTATGATTTACTATTTATATGCCATGTTAATTACCATGCTAATCCTAATTTGTAATGGTTAATTAGGATTAGTGAAAATTGAAATGCCTTGCCAAAAATGAATAATGGACTTCCATGACCATGCACCACGTGAATTTCCTCATGCAAATGCTTGGATTCACTTAAAATCAGCCAATGAACAATTTTGGAATGGTATTTGACATGCATGATGAACCAATTTTGAATTAATGATTTTCCCTCCAAAATGCACATGAATGGACACATGGTCATATGAACTTTTGTCATGCAATGCAATGCTTGATTTGGAAAATATAGGTCAAGACAAGAATTTTGCCAAAAGAGTGGTTCCATTTGGAGTTTTGAGCCAAAAGTTATGGCTTGTTGAACCTCCATGTACACTTTGTCATCCTTTGAGCATAACTTCTCAACCATTCATTAGAAATTCATGAAATAGGACTTTTTGGAAAGAGGAGAGAAAGATATTCAACTTTCATGTTGGACAAAGTTTCATTTGAAGCTTCTTTGATGATGTAAAATCAAGTTGAATTTGGACCAAAATCTTTCCATTTTTGGAAACTTGAAATTACAGGTCACTTTCCATTTTTGGAAACTTTTGTCCTGACCTCAAATTCTTCAATATATATGTTTGTAATGACAAATGAACCTCTTTTGAACATGAATGAGATGTTGAAACTCATTTCTCCACCTCATAACTTACAGTTGACTGTATAGGTCCTCAGATGACCTAGCCATGCTCTGATCAGCTTGAGCCTCAACCACTTGAGGAAATGGCTCCAAAATGAAACCCTAGCTTACACAAGCCCAATATAATGATCATGTAACCTCCATCTCAATAAAATACCTCACCTCCTTGAGAATCTCTAGTAGGAAGAATGCCATTGATTAGAGTTGACCAGAGGTCAAAACCCTAATCTAGAGGAATCTGAGCATGAACAATGAACCCCTTGAGGATGACATAACCATGATGATGATGATGTACCCTTGCAATCAAGATAATGCTCAACCTTCTTGAAGAACCAAGAAAACCCTAATTGAAGCACAAACCCTCTTTATGGAGACCCTCAGGCTTGAATCTCTTAACCTCTCTATCTTCTGAGAAAGACTTAGGAGGATGACCTGTTTATTTTCACATGATATGCAATATGCAAATGACTAATGCCCTAAATATGAAATGCAATATGCTAAGTTAGTCCCAAGAAGAGGAGTGCAAATTTTGAGGTGTTACACTAATATACATGTTTTAGAATAATAAGAAAACTTATTTTTACTAGCGTTTAGGGACACTCTTATGCCTGTTTGTCCGCTTTTTTTATTATACTAATATATAATTTTTATTGTATGTTCAATTAAAAATAATATTATTTTCCTCCCATACCGTTTTCCCTCAACACTCATATGTGCGTTTATCCGCTCTTTTTACATACATGAAAACTCATTGATATTTTTTGTTTGATTTTAATTTTAGTATATTATTTATATGACGAAACATGCAACATATATTAAGATATGTATAGTAAAATTTGTCTAAACTATATAGTAATTCTAATATTAAGTTAATATAGTCATATGCAATATAGTTTGATAACGATAATCAAAGTTAAACTATATAAAGAAATTTAAAATATACAAAATCTAAAAAAATAAAAATATTTTTTTAAAATTGTCAATAAAAATATATTGTTTAAATTATAAGAAGATATGTAGATAAAATAAAGAAATATATATATTTCAATATCCATTAGACAAATAAGCATAATTTTTAAGAGGCATTGTTGCTCAATAGAAAGAACAAATACATAGTGTGAGTATGTGCCAAGTGTGATGGCACAAAAATGTAATTGAATGGTTAAACGAAATAAATAAATACATGAGTTTGTAAGTTTGACAACAAAAAATTTCAAACAAAATTTTCTTTAAAACTATTTTTTAATAGGCATAGTTGCTTAATAGAAAGAACAATACATAGTGTGAGTGTGTGCCTAGTGTGAGGACAAAAATGTAATTAATAGTTAAACATAATAAATAAGTATATGAGTTTGCGAATTTGCCAAACAAAATTTCCTTTAAAATTATATTTTTTTTTAAATCTCTTTCTTTCCCTCATTATTTTTCTTCTTTAGTAAACATTTATCTACAATGACAATATTTATGTGCATTAGTGGTTGTGTTCAATCTAATACAATAATATCACAATTTTGATGGGACTTCTCGAATATTCAAATTTTAGTAGTAAGTAACTCTATCCGTTTATAAGAGAAAAAAAAGTCTTACAATAACTAACCTAAATAAAAAATTGATTAATATCGAACTTCTCGAACATACAAATTTGAGTTGTTTGACTATTCATTTTCACAAATATATTCATCTTTTCAAATAAATATTCATTTATCAGGTCATTTTTATTGGGTTATTGTGCCAAGATGCAAATGGATTATTTGATTGTATTTTTATATAAAATTTATTTAAAATTACCAATAGAATACAAATTTGTCTTTTATTTTTAAATCAAATAATCAAAATATTTAAATTATATTTGAATTAAATGCATTAATCAAGTCAATGATTCTTTACAGAGAAAAATAAAAGAGACAATTGATTGTTTCATTGTACTTTAAGTGTAATTTTATTGTGAATGAGTGAATTCAATTAGAAAAGGAAGTAGTAGTAGAGATTGGAAATTGTTAAGAGTCCTACATCGGATAATATATGACATGAACATGTGTTTATAAGTGGGGGTAGTCCTTACTCTATCAATCGGTTTTATAGGGTTGAGTTAGGTCCAACCACACATTAAGATCCCAGTTTAAGATCTCAGTTTAAGATCCGATGGACCGCTCAAGATGTCCAGTTCTGGGCATGAAAGAGTGTGTTAAGAGTCTCGCATCGGATAATATATAGCTTGAACCCCACCATAAAACATACAAATTTAAATCCAACTACTTCAGGAACAACAATAAAATGACATGAATGCAAATTGAACACTAATTATCCTATAATCAACATTAAAACCAAAATCTACACATGATAGAATAATCATTCAAATCTTAATCGAACAAATAAGTAAAAATGACCTAAAAATATTAATGTTAATTAGAAAAAACATTTATTTCTTCTTTTTTCTCCTATTTTCGTCTATGATGGTTGCAAAACTCCTCTCTCCCGCACACAAATTACTAAGAAAAAAAATTGAGGTCAGTTTATATTTTTTTCCATAATCGTTTGGCAGTTAGAATTTGAAAGAAATCAGTCTACATAAAATGTAAAATTGAATCGATAAAAAGTTAAACAAAAAAATCTTTAAAGTAGAGTTAAATATATGACACTCCGGCAATATAAGCGATATTTGGTATATATTGTATACTTTTTTTTTATTCTTCTCATAATGTGAAGATTCACTATCTGCTGACATATCTTGTCTTTGTTATTTAATTTATTATTTATTTATTTTAAATCCACGTGGATTTTTTTTAAAAATTTTTATCATTTAATTTTTTTCTTAAATTTTTAAAATAAATAAATAAATTTATATATTATTTATATTTTATGAGTGACGAATTTCCTCTCACACTCACAACTTTCCTCATACCTCTTTAGCTTATTCTTCCTCCATGGAATTCACCCAGACATAATCCTAGTAACCTCAATGATAAACTTTGCTTGGGGCGTTACTGAGAGTGACGACTGTTGGTTATCTGTGTGTTGTTTTTGGTTGGATAACGATTATTTCCGTGAAACAACCTTCTTCCAAGTTAGAAATCTTTGGACTTCTTTCACTTCATATTAGTTTTGCTCCTTTTGAATCGCTTATGAAAGAACCCTACAGATGGATGCATTGCCTTATGGAAATATTGAAATTGTCAAATATTGAAATGAAATATCATTGCGGTGAATGAATTGACGGGTATTTATGGTAAAGTTAGGAGAATGGAGGATGCACGCCATATGTTTGATGGAACGGTCGTGAGAAGTGTTTGGCATAATTATGCAGTATCTCTGTGTGTGTGTGTGTATTTGTACTTTTACTGTTGTTGTTCTGATTCTATTTAGTATTATAGTGACTTGCTGATCCAGGTATCTATCAGAAGTTGGTTATGTGATATTAGTTGTCAATTTTGGGTGAAGTTGGTTAGTTACTGTTATTGTTAGTTAGTGTTGCGAAACATGGATTGCGGAAAATAAAAGTTTACTAAATAGAATTATTTGACAACATTGACATTAACTTGTTGTGTCCTCACCCTGTATTTTCACTTTTTTTATAGAAATGTGGCTTTCGACGAAGAGAAATTTTCCACTAGCAAGCTAGGAAACTTTTGGAGCATTAGAAGTCTACCATATTAAATTGAAAGCTAAACTTTTTGATGATTCGGATTTGGGAGTGCTGCAAAGAGTAGGTTGGTTAGTCCACAAGTTAACAGTCGGGTTGCATTCAAGTACTAACTTGATCGTTTTGTTGATGAAAGTGGCAACAACATATAACACATATAATGTGGAATTCGGAATTTGAGTTTTCATCATGTGATTGTTCTTGGTATCATTGTCACTATTTGTAGGGAATCCATTAGACCAACTAGGAGATATTTGAGAATCTTTGATATTTTGTAAAAATATTTGATTGAATGAACGCAATGGTTTTCTGTTACTTTGACAACTTATTTATCATGAAAATAGAAAAAATATATTTTACCCTTACAATGTGAGCGAACTTTCATTTACCCCTTGTAATGATTTTTTTTTAATATAAAAAAAATTAAAAAATAAAATCTTTGTGAATTAAAAATAAATAAATTAAATGACACATAAACAAGACACATCAGCAAATAGTGCACCCAAGACCTATAGATAGAGAATCTTCACATTATAAGGGGAATAAAAAACATTCTTTTACAGGAATGTAAATTAAATCTTATTTACATTGCAGGGATGTCGTATATTTAACCCATAAATGAATAAACCTTTGATCCCAAGATATTATTCTCTCTCCACAAATATTTTTGATTGTTTAATGAGAGGCATATGACACTTCCTAAGTAAATAACAAGAATCAATGAAAAAAATTAAAAAGCTGATAGAAAAAATTAAGGATATAATAGAAACTGCAAAATGATTAATTTTAAGCACTTTTGAAATCAAAAGAAATTAAAAAAAAAATGTTGGACAATGTTCAACCACAATTCTTGATTGTAGAACAAAATTTAAATCAGTAAAATATGAATTTCAATATAAAAAAACAAAAAAGTGAAAACAAATTTTACTAATTGTAATGCCACTTTTAGCAATGGTGTCGCGTCTAATTGGTATTAGGATGTGCCACCACAAGCTTCATTTCTCTCTAAATTTCTGCTTCATTGTTGTTATTGTAAATCGAAAGTCCTCATCTCTTCTTCCTCACTTTATCATTTATATCTTTTGTTATTTGGGAGAAGTTATCAAACTGTTCATCTATATTACAAGTGGAGAGAAGTTACATAACACATCTTATTTTAAATCTGAAAAGAAACGAAAGAAAAATTACACGCCAAGAGTAAAAGCTCTCCTTAAAACATAAGTTATTATCCACACAATTATTATTTATTAAAAAAAGAATATGGTAGTTTTGGAAAAAATATATGTCAGTCCAAAAATAAAATTATTTAAAAATCATGTCTTTAAATATGAGTTGTGAGTAAATACACTACTAAATAAAAATTAATTGATGTTGAATGATCGCGAATTAGTAAGTCTATAGGAATCGTGACTGCAAGTGCACAATCGTATCGCGTAGTTTTAAAGATTATCGAACCCAAATGATTAATAATCGAACGTTCCGTTATCTAATGTTACTATGTAAATCTAAGGCTTAAGATCTTTCTAAGATTGAAGGGATGAAGAGAAATAACTATAACGTAAATAGAATATTAATAAAGATATTTAATAAAGGGATATCGGTATGTAACGCATCAAACTTCGGGGATTCGATAGATAATTGGTGTAATCTTATTGATCAAAATATTCTTCAGTAGAAATTATTTATAAAAAGGACCTTGTCTCACACTCTCGTTTTTATTGACTCTGACCATACTCTTAAACCAGAATGCTTGGTGTCGCATCTCGAAAAATACGATTCCTCGCGATGGTCGCGGAAAAAATTTAATGTTCGAACAGAGTTGCCACCGAACTTTATTTATCCCAATGAAGGGATAGAAAAATATCGATAAAACCCTTAGGAAATGGAATAATGGTCGTCGCAACCATATTCGGGTTCGGGAGTGGATTACGCAAGAGGAAGGTATTAGCACCTCTTGCGTCCGTTGTACTCAACGGGAACCTTTTAGTTCTAATTTGTGTTTTGAGTGTTAATTTATGTTTGTTTGTGATCTTCGGGTTATAAATATATTGTAAATAGAAATTGAGGGGAACCTCATAAAGGAGAAAGGGGAGGTTTTTTATTAGTGTGCTCGCGAAGATACAGCAATCTCCTGCCTACGTATCCTTATGGTATAATAAGGAAATCAGAGCATTCGTAGTTCGGGGAACTACGGTTGGTTGGTGTTTTCTAATGAACAACTGTTTAGATCGCGTTCTAAAGGCTAAACGTTGGCTTGTCTACTCTCGGCGGAGGCTTAAGCATTGGTCTGTTATGCGCATTAGAAAGGATTAAATAGTATCCTTTTCGAAAAGAGTTTTGGTCACACGAGGGTGATAAGTTGGATTAATATGTTGGATATTTTGTTTGATTGGTTATGATGTTTCTGGTTGGATGACGATTACTTGGATAGTCGTGTAAGACAACTCGTATCCTAACAGTCGGGAAAGAGAATAGAAAACTCTATACCACTTTCTGTTTCATCTGAGTAATTATGAAAAGGATTGGATAATAATTAAGGTGTTTTGAATGGATGACGATTACTCGGATATTCGAGTAAGACAACTCGTATCCTAATAATTGGGAAAGGGAATAGAAGACTCTAGACCACTTTCTGTTTCGTCTGAATATTTATGAAAATAAGGTTGTATATAGTTGATGTATTTTTTAGAATAAACGACAAGTACTTGAGTGGCTGAGTAAGACTACTCATATCCAAGCATTTGAGAAGAGGAATTGAAAACTCAAGACCATCTCCCTTTTCGTATAGTTTTGATTGAGAATGATTTGACTTATGGTATAAGTTGGTGGAAAAATGACAATTGTTCGACTGACCGAGTAAGAGAACTCGTATTCAAACAATTGAGGAGAGAAGTTGAAGACTCAAAGTCATCTCCTTTTTCATTTCATTATTATGAAAGTGTTTTGATTTAATCAGGGTTTGGAAGTTTGTAGAGGAACGACAATTATTTGACTAACCAAGTAAGAGAACTTGTATTCAGATAATCGAGGAGAAAAATTGAAAACTCAAAGTCATCTCCCTTTTCGTTTCATTAATATGAGTATGAACTCGATTTGATTGTGCTTAGGTGGATAGAAATGACGACTATTTGACTAACCGAGTAAGAGAACTCGTATTCAAATAATCGAGGAGAGGAATTGAAAACTCAAAGCCATCCCCCTTTTCATTTCCAAATGAAATGGTGTTTGATTGTGATTTTTAATTTGAATGAAAATACTCGACATTGGATCGAGGTTTTAAATTCGTGTTTTGTGAATAAATTGGATTTTAGTGAATCAATCATCTAATCGATTAATTAAAACCGGATAGGTCTCATTGTAAGAAGGCCCAAGAGTAAGCCATGTGAGGTTGATGGCGATGCTTTTACAAGCGGTCGACTTACAACGGTGTGGAAATGGTCTTGATATTGAATCAAGAGTTGTGCGATTTTGAATGATTTTATCATGGTTTTGAATTAATGAGGAAATGGAAGGAAATTGAATTTGTATTGGAAAATGATAGAAACCGATCAATTTTTTAATTACCAAAGTTAATTGATTAAAATTTGATTAAATCAGTTAATTAATATAATCAAAATTAATCATCAAAATTATTTGATTAAATCAAATATTCAAGGTAATTAAAATTAATTATTAAAAATAACTAATTTAAATGAATTTTAATTAACTAATATATATACTTAGAACAAAATTGGTTTAAAAATAATTGAAACGAATTAACAAACAATGTGCCCAAAGTTAGTTTGTACATAGCGACAATGGTATTGACGTGTCGTACGTAATGGACCAAAGCGCGGTGAAACCGTATTGATATATCAAAAGAAAATCCAATCATTGCAACAATATATATAAATGTTGAATCGATGGATTAAAATTCGATTTATTTAAGAACAATTTTGATTTCAAAAAAATAACTAAAATGTTCTTTTGACATAAAACCCTTAAGTTCAAAGACATCACAAAAAGAGATACAAGATAATTATTGATAGGCCGAAATCTAAGTCAATAAGAAACAAAACAGAATTTATTAGATTAAATTAACCTATTACTTAAACCTATAGAAAATCACCCAACAAATAAATGGATGATAAAAACTTATCTTAGAAAAAACTTAATGATTTCTAACTGTTAATTATTATTTACAAAGCAAAATTGCTTAAAAAAAAATGAGACAATTTAATCACAAAGCAAAATTGCTTAAAAAAAAATGAGACAATTTAATCATGTATTTTCCATCACCATACTATTAATGCTACAATGCTATTAATGCTACAGTATGCATCATCATACACATCCACACTATCAGTATTATGATAAAAGTAATATAAACACAAATTTACACAAATTTACAGCAGTACACAAAATTCACTATCATATCAGTATCCATTATGCAGAAAATTTAAACATAAAAACTCACACTATCATATCAGTATCCATTATGCAGAAAAATTTAAAACTCACACTATCAAAAGACAAATCTCTAACAGATCCAAGAGGAAAAATCCGGAAATAAAAGAGAGCTTCGTCATCCTTCACCAATCAAATTCATAAACAAAAGTATATATCCTCCATTAACAAAACATTTCATGGGATCGAATCTACAACAACAAGACATACAAACACCGCCGCGGAATCGAATAAAAGACATACACAAAGTAGTATAATACAAAAAACAAATCATGTTGTTACCATGATGTCGAAGGTTGTTGTCGTGAATGGTCGGTCGAAGAAATTCGGCATTGAGATTTATGCAATAAAGCCGACATGTAATGCAACCATATTGAAACTGAAACAAATATTAGAGCTATAAGCATGATTTAACAGCTAGAACAGAACCAGAATATGATACAAGTTCCTGTTCATAACAGTATTTTCAGCATTATAATATCGAATACCAAAACGGTATAACCCAATCGGAAAGGAAGTAAATATGCAATTGAAACAAAAATATAATCGAAACATTTACACATCGAAGCTGCGAATGATATTCAATTTTAAACGCGACAACTTAAGCATACAACAACAACACGATCACATCAAAAATACCCCGAAAAAGAACATTACGACATTCTAATACCAACAATCAACATAGATTAATGCAACCAAATCTAAATCAAAACAGTGGCTATAACCAACAGCGTAATATCAAGGAAAACGCAACACAAACTGCTACCGTAACGCGAAACCACTTTAATCCCGCAGCAAGAAAATGATAGCATTAAACATGTAACAAATTCATTGCAATCAATACCAAACTGCTTCAATACAACTCAATACGAAGTTTAATATGTCTATGAAATCAACATGATGCGATTAGCGGAACGTAAAGAGAATAACACTAAAAAATATTGGATATAACAATAAACAAAAGCCTTGCCCATAAGAGCCACTTCTCCAAACAGAAAACCAATTGGACATGACAAATGCAAGTAGCAATTAAAATTATCATAATAACAAAAGCCTTCTAAAGTTGGTTACAACAACACCTTGGTAAGACAATTTACAAACTAGAACACAATAGGAAACCAGTAGAAAACAATGAGGCCATAGTCATATTCAAAAAACACTACCTAATGGAATCAATCTCAGAACATCCACACTCTATAATACTTGCAACAGTTTGTGACACAACAGACACAACAGAAATCAATAAAAATTTAATGTAATAACAGAGTTAATATCAAAATCACAACACCACAAGCATACGAAATTGATATTTTTACCGAAGCGGTGTCACTGCTGTCGTTTGTTGCTTGGTTTCGCCTGTTGGGGAAGAGAGGATCTGCGTCGCAGTTGGTTGTGGTGAATTTAGAAGAGCAAACCGTGGCGGCGGCGATGTCGGTGAACAGAGGTGGATTCACCTGAGTGTGAAGGAGTTCGGTTATTGACACGGCGGTGAGGTCTGGAATTTATCGCCGGAATATATGAGGAAGACGGCGGATGGTTCAAAATTGACGGTGGTTGAGAGATGATGCGGCGACGTAGTGGTAGTGGTGGCGATTCACGGCGGTTATTCTAGGTTGTTTCGGCGGAAGCGAAAATGAGGTGTTAGTGTGGTGAAAGGGTGGAAGACGATGGAGTATTTGAAGAAGAGGAATGGTGATGGTTAAGGGTGAGGCGCTCAGGGAAATACCCAGAGGCTTCTTCTCTTTTCCGTTTTTAATCCTTTTCTTTATTCTTTGAGAGTGAGAGTAAGTTACTGTTTGTTGGTCCTTTTGTGAAGTCAGCAGAGAGAGTAAAATATATCAATCTCCAATGGACAAAACCTTATTCTTTTCCTTTTTTATTTTCGTTGGGAGAGACTGATGGAGTGGGTAGATAGGTGGCGTGTAGAGTGAGGGAAACTTGAGGTGAGTGAGAAAAGACAGAGAAGTGTAAATATCAGCTTTAACAAAATAGGAATTCTAATGTTAATTTCATTTTATTTTTTAAAACAACTACTATTATTTAAAATTTCTTATTAAAAATTTCTCATAAGTATTTTGATTTGAATAAATTTTAATTACTTTAGTTGAATAATTAACCTAAAAAAAAGATCGATTATAAATAAAAGTCGGATATAAATTTGCTCGAAAAATTAAATCGGTCACACTAAAATAATCAGCACAAGATATACTTATTGAAAAAATACAGCGTTTCTTTAAATTTTGAAATAAATTTGTACTGGTTAAAAGGCTCAGGCGGGTTAAAACGCAACTGAAACAGCTGCTGAAAAATACAACGAGCACACCAGGTTAAACTACATGAACTGTAGATTAATAATACTGGTGTCTGTAATTTTAACTCTGAAACTTTTTACTCGCTGATTTTACATGTTCTTGAGAAAAGATTCAACCGTTTTGTCTGTATTTTCAATAAATTTATCCTGACTAATATTTCAGGTGTTATTAATGATAAAATACATGTTATGCTGTACATATGATGTAAACTGAAAATTAAATCGAATTTTATAAAAATTTAAATATGCCCGAACAAAATTGGGGTATGACACTTGGCTCTCGCGATCTCATTATGAATTTAAAAGTAATTTTTGAATATGAATAAAGTCTAATTAATCCTAAAGCGCTCTCACTGTGTTTAAGATTAATGCCTAGTTTCAGTTATCCGGTTAAAGTCTCATACTCTCATTTTTATTGACCGTAACCTTTGTTTTCTTTGTACTCTCGTACGAAAAACAGTTTTGAATAAAACAAGAAACTAAAATTGGAAAATAATATTTTATAGAAGCCAACACCAATTATTTACGAATCCCGTCGTTTCGACGATCTTTACATACCGATACCTAGAGGTTTAGCCGGACATGGGTCCGGTAACAGACATGGTATTCAGACAATGAAGCATACAATATGACATAAGTCATTAAAATGGCAATTAAAATAAAACCTGGAATATAAATTAAGAACTTAGAATGAATCCTGATTCTTCAAATTAAACAATGCCGACAAGCTTTGGCAATCGAGTACACCGTTACAATCAAATTCAAAATCTTAAACAATAAATTGCAATAGTCCTCGATGTGGAGAATCTATTGCTTTTACAAAGTAAGAAACTGCCTAAGAAAATCTAACCAAAAGAATATAACTGGAAAAAATGCACTCCGTTGGTGAGAAAACCGACCCTCCTTTATATACTTCCACTCTCCATAATTGTAGCATTCGTTGGTTGAAAAGGTGAGTGGAAGTCATTGTAACACCTCAAAATTTGCCCTTCTCTTTTGGGACTGGCTTAACATATTGCATATCATTTGTAGGTCATTAGGCATTGCATAATTGCATATCATGTGGTTACATTGTGCAAGTCATCCTCCTAAGTCTTGGTCAGAAGATAAGAGGTGGAGATGCAAGCCTAGGGTTTTATTGACTGATCATTAGCCATCTGAGGATTGGGCTATGAGTTAGGGTTTTTGATTCTCAAGGAGGTGGAGCTACATCTTGGTTGAAATGATACATCATCATCATCATGGTCTTGATATCATCCAAGAAGATTCAAGTGTTGGAGCACATTCCTTGAGATTAGGGTTTTGACCACTGGTCAACCCTAATCAGTTGCATTGGGCCAATCAGGGCATGGCAAGGAGATGGGGTCTATGATGGATATGGGGATCATTTCATGATTGTATTGAGCTTAGGGAGGCTATTGAGCCATTTCATCAGAAGATTGGGGCTCAGATTGATCAATGCATTGCCAAATTCATCTATCAATTAAAAAGTCAACTGTGGTCAACTGTGCTTGATTTTATGGATTTGGAGGTGGGAGAGAGTTGGATACACTTCATTCATGTTGAAACAAGTCTCATTTGACATGTCAAAGCTCAAGAATGAAGAAAATAAAGTCAGGAGAAAAATTGCCAAAAATAGAAAGTGACTTGTAATGGAAGTTTCCAAAAATGGAAAGTTTTTCACCACAAGACTACATGTCCAAAAAAGCTTCAAATGAAAATTTGTTCAACATGAAAGTTGTAGATCTTGTTCTCACCTTTCCAAAAAGTCCAAGAACTTGAAATTCCCATGTATGGTTGACAAGTTATGGTCCATTCATTTTCCAAAAATGCCCATAATCAAAGTGGCATAACTTTCACATGGAGTGTCCAAAATGAGTGATCTTTTTATGAGCAAACTCCATTTCACATGTACTTTCATGGTGCATAATCAAAATTCATCAAAAATGGTCAATGCAAAAGGTCAATTTTCAAGTGCAACAATTAAAATCCAAGGGCAAAATGGTCCAATTTGAGAAATACTTGGAATTTTGAAATGAGGATTTTTGCAACACACTCCAAATGCCAAATAGAAGTTGTTTGAGCTGTCATGAGCTGTCATGGTTCAATATTTGGCAAGGGCATTTTGGAACTCTCACTAAAATTTCACATTATGCTAATCACATGAGTTTTTGCTAATTGGTGATTAAGAGAGTGATTAAGGTGAAGTATAAAGTTCTAATCATAACTGAATTGCAAAGATAATCACAATTCACAAGATCCTAACCAACTTTCCCTCCATTTTCTCCCAAATTCTTCAAGAATCTTCATCAACATTTTTCACCAAAACTTCACCAATTCTCAACCAAATTGCAAAGTTCTTTTTGATTCATCTTCCATGAACCATAAGCTACATCTGTTTTGGTGAATTTGTGCAAGAAACCTTCAGATTCGTGACTGTCATGCTTGTGCTCATCAATGGCATTTGGAGAGTTCTCACATCTGGAGCGACCTTGAGCTAACCTAACCTTTCCAATCATCTTCCTCATCGTCAATCTCAATCTGTTTTGGAAGATTACATCCAGAAACATCAAGAATCATCACTGTCTTCAACCTAAGGTTAATTTTCGAATCTCACCATTCCTTGAATTGTCACATGCGTTTTGAAGTTCATTCATCGTAGATCATCGTGCTAGGCTTGGTTTTTGATTTGGTTAACTGTAGGTTGAGTTATCATGCTTTGAATGTTTGAATATGAAACTTTAAATGCTCGATCCCGTGGCTGTGTTAGGAGTTAGGTTAAAATAGTTACATAACTTTGATCTATGTGAAGAGACGAGCACGTGGATATAAAGTTTGTAGGTTTTAGTGAAGATTTGATGTTCATGATTTTTCTGCATTTTCTGAAATTTTCTGGTTGAAGAACAAGGTGAAACGCGTGCTAGATCTTTGATTTGCATTTCCTGATTTGAATTGTTGTTTACCGCCTAAGCCAGCCTATCAGAGCGTGCCATGTAACCTAAACGAAACTACGTCGTTTTGATCAGGCGCGTTAGTATTACAAGTTTGCCACTGGTCCTATTTAATTATATATTATTTCATTTCTTATTCTTATTTTTGTTACATTTGATTACATGAACTTGTAAAATTCATATCTCACTCAAAACTCATCCAAATTGAGTGAGACTTTTTGCATTATTTTCATGATGATGTGTAGAATTTAATGGTTATTTTTGTGGATTTTTTGCACATGTGGAAAAATAATTGGTCTAGGGTTTGTTTCAATGTATGCATTTTGTACATGTCTTACCAAATCCTTCATGAAATGATGATGCTTGCAAATAAATGGATGAAAATTTTTGTGCTTGTTCTGGACTCATTGATGGTGATTTTCATGTAGAGTTTGTGATTTTTGGATACTTGATTGATGAGATATGATTTTTTTGATTAGAGGTGTGACAATTTGTGTCACACCAAGCTAGGTCAACTTTTTGATTTTATTTGCCTGGCTTAAGAATGTTGAATTTTCTGGTTGAAGAACAAGGTGAAACGCGTGCTAGATCTTTGATTTGCATTTCCTGATTTGAATTGTTGTTTACCGCCTAAGCCAGCCTATCAGAGCGTGCCATGTAACCTAAACGAAACTACGTCATTTTGATCAGGCGCGTTAGTATTACAAGTTTGCCACTGGTCCTATTTAATTATATATTATTTCATTTCTTTTTCTTATTTTTGTTACATTTGATTACATGAACTTGTAAAATTCATATATCACTCAAAACTCATCCAAATTGAGTGAGACTTTTTGCATTATTTTCATGATGATGTGTAGAATTTAATGGTTATTTTTGTGGATTTTTTGCACATGTGGAAAAATAATTGGTCTAGGGTTTGTTTCAATGTATGCATTTTGTACATGTCTTACCAAATCCTTCATGAAATGATGATGCTTGCAAATAAATGGATGAAAATTTTTGTGCTTGTTATGGACTCATTGATGGTGATTTTCATGTAGAGTTTGTGATTTTTGGATACTTGATTGATGAGATATGATTTTTTTGATTAGAGGTGTGACAATTTGTGTCACACCAAGCTAGGTCAACTTTTTGATTTTATTTTCCTGGCTTAAGAATGTTGAATTGCTCCAATTTTTTGCATGAATGATCATTGATATGTCAAGATTGCATGTGATTTTTTCTGGAATTTTTGATGGAGTTTTCTAATTGATTGATAATTTTCTTCCCTGTTGGCTCATTTGGTAACATTGTGTGACACATGTTGGCATTTTGTTTGTGAAATGCTCATATTGTATTGGATGAAGATGAAATTTGGCATGAGCATTCTAGACACATTGTAGGACATCATGGTTTTGATCCCATTCATTTCTAATATGTTGTCACTGTTTTATGAATTATTGAAGTGAATGCTTGTGTTGATGCCTTGTGTTGGCTTGTTTAAACTTGTCTGGACTTCTTGATTTTCATTGACATACTTCCTTTTGTCCAATTGAGCTAAAATTTGACATGCTATTCATTAAATGTGTCCTGTTTAGGTGTGAAGTTTTGTGGAATTAATTGAATTGTTTTGGTATGCTTTTGATTGAGATAGTTCTGTTTGGTCTTTTGAAGTTGCAAATTGCATGTTTGATGTTAAATTGTGCATAAAATGATAATGGTGATTGATATGAGCATGGGACCAATTGCATTTGCTTTTAATTTGGTTGATTGTGATTTTGGTCAAGTTTCACTTGCTGTTTAGAATTTTTTTTGTCTCCTTTGGACCCTAGGCTTGGCCTAGTGGTCTTGTTTCTCACATTTGGTGTGGATTTTCAGGTTGAAAGGCAAAAAGCTTAAGGAGATAAATGCAAGTTGCAAATTGAATTTGTTTGGTGTTGTCCACTAACATGACTTTGTTTTGTAGGGTTTGATGCTTGAGTTTGAGCTCATGGCTTGCACTTATGTGTATTAACTTGTGTTTGACTGTACAGATTAACTGATTAACATTTGCTGTTTACTGTTGGTTTGTCTGAGTACTGATGATACTTGATTGATTTCAGGTACATTTAGTTGCTTACAGTTCCTTGAGAACTTGCTTGCTGCTGCTTGGTTTTTAAACCAATTGAGGTAGACTCTCTTGTCTCCATGTAGTCTGGAAGACCTGGCCTGTTACTTGGCCAGGCAACTGTCTGAAGTCCCCCTTTCGGGGCAATGTTTGTGATTGTTTAACTTTGTCCCCAAGCAGGTAAAGACCTTGATTAAGGCAATTGGTGGATCATAGAGATATGCAGTCTATCTCCCACTATTCTGTTGAGTTGTCCCTCTGCTCACACCACTGTGTTGATGCATTGGGACACAAACCCAAGATCTTGTACTTTGTACAGTTGTGTCAGAGTCTTTGAGTGTAGAAGGGTTCCTCCTTTCTAAACCCACACTCCTTTGTCTGAAGCTCTCCCTGGACAGGGATAAGAGCTGTGAAGTCTAATCTTCACTCACCTTTCATCTGGCTTCACCTTAGCCCCTCAATGGCAAGGTTAAGAGCCGACACCACCTTTGTACAGATGACTTGCTTAGGCAGTCGAACCCTTTGATTGAGCCCACTTCTGACTGGATATAGTGTGTGCTTTGTGAATATTTGCTTGAAATGTTTGTTTTGTTTTGTTGATGCTTGCATGCTTGCTTTCTTCCTGGTTAGGATTAGCTTGCTGTTGTGCAAGTAGATAGAAACCACAACTTAGGGTTAATGATGCATGATAACACTAGGCTCGAGTACAGCTCCCTGGTAGTGTGTCTCCCCTTGGTTTCTGGCTAGAATCTTTTTCCCTTTCAGGGGAACTACATCGCCCTGATCCTCGTTCCAGACGAGGTATGTAGGCAGGAGACCGTGCGAGGTCTCTCCGGGAAACCTTTTGCTTTTTGTGTGTGTTGTCTGACAATTGCTAGGCTCGAGTCCCTGACTCCTTAGCCATTTGTTGTTTGTTTGTTCTTGTTGTGTGCTTGGAAGCCGGTATAAGTCCATCAAGTGGCATCTGGGTTCCAGTGTGTGTCTGTTTTGGTTCGGATGCTGATGTAAGCCCAGTGATTGGCATTCAGGCTCCATGTTTGCCTGTTTGGGTGTTTGTGTTGTTTGGCGTGCGTGAGCCGAACTACAGCAGCTCTGATTCTCGTTCCAGACGAGATATGTAGGCATAGGATGCGACGTCCTATCGAGCTCTCTTCCTCTTAACCCCACCTGTGTTATTTTAGCGTGTGTGTATGATGTTTGTCTGTTTATTTTAGCAACCTATTCTTTCTTTTAGAGCGTGGATCCCGTCGAGTACGACGGACGTGAGGGGTGCTAATACCTTCCCCTCGCGTAACCGACTCCCTTACCCTTTCTCTTTGGTCGCGAGACCATGCTTTTTCCAGGTTTCTCTGAGCGTTTCCTTTCCCTATTTGGGGATAAATAACGCGCAGTGGCGGCTCTGTTTGTGTTTTTTTTAGCCCGCCGGTTGTTTTTCGCGGATGCGACAGCTGGCGACTCTGCTGGGGAAACATACAAGATGTTGACTTGTGCTGGTCCATCTTCCCTAAGCGAGTCCTTCCTAGCGTTCTAGGATAGTTTAGGTTGCTTGTTTTGTTTTATTTATCGCATTTATTATTCTGACAGTGTATATATTTGCATAAATATTTGCATGCATCATACTATCGTGTGGTTGCCGTCCTCTGTGCAGGTGGCTCCTCTGTGTGGGGTGGGTGTTCTGAGTGGGGCTAAAACCCAGGCCCGAGTGTACACCTAGGATTAGTGTGGTCTCATGTCGCCTCTTTCATGTTAGGTCAATATGTGCCTGGCGGCGTGATGTACCACAAGCCGGACGAGGTTCATTTGATAGTGCTTTCCTCTGTGGAGTATCCACTTTGGTTGTGTCACTTCATCTGAACTATTGACTCTGGTGACCGATCATTTCCCGGATATTTGGTTTAGACAATCTTAAGGGAGCTACAATGGCACACCCGAAAGGGCAAACCCATTGAGTATCTCTGCCCGATTGTCGACACCATTATCCGCCTTAGGGTGACCTGATTAGAATTTACCTGTGAGGGGAGGGTGATTCTTACAGATGCATGTTCAGATGGTGACTCAGATGGTGACTTTTGGTTCCGTTGATCAGGGTCCTATTTATGAGTCGGATTTATGGTCATTTATTTCAGAGACGCCGGAGTGTTGTCCGAGTTATTTATCAGTGGGGATCCGTTTATTTCAGGATTCCCCGGGCCGATTCAGAGAATGGGTATCTGCTCGGGAGTTTGTCTGGTGATGATGGTGTATCTTTCACTTTCGTTTATTTCGGAACCCTTGAGTCGGACTTATGATTGTTTAGTGCCTCAGATGGTTGCGATCAGTTCAGAGATCAGGATCTCAGAGCAACAGATGATCAGATGGCTTGGAGGATGGCAACGCATTGCATTCATTCATCAGCATCATTAACATTCACATTTACTTGCATCTAACACATGTTTACCCATATGCAGGGACATTTTCGATCGAGATCCTGGTTGAGAGACTTTCTGTTCAGATATGAGGATCGGTTTGAAGCATGATGTTGCCTACAGTTTCTTCGACCCAGAGATTGGTGTGCTGAAAGAGATGATAGCATTGATTACACCCGACCATGTGGGGATGTTCAGAGAGTCATACGGTAGTATCCTGAAGTTGGTTTTCAGACTCACTGATAGCGACAGAAGCGCCATTCATACACTTCTCTAGTTCTATGACCCGGGGCTGAGATGTTTCGTGTTTCCAGATTATTTGTTGGGGCCTCTGATGGAGGACTATGCTAGCATTCTGGGTATGCAGATCCGAGATCAGATTCCTTTCCATGTTACTAGGGTGGAGCCTGATGTCCTTGGGATTTCCCGTGCTCTTTATTTGAGTCCGGAAATGATCAAGGAGGGTTTGAAGGAAAAGGGGAAGTTACCTGGATTTCATCTGAGTTTCTTGGAGGCTAATGCCAAGGAACATGCTGCTATGGGTAACTGGAAGACGGTTTGTGCTTTGATTGCTGTGAGCATTTATGGGATTATCTTGTTTCCTAATCAGAAGAGTTTTGTGGACCATAACGCTATCAGATTGTTCATACAGAGGAACCCTATTCCTACTCTGATCGGAGATGTTTACTACTCGGTTCATAATAGGAACGAGAAGCGGCGCGGTGGTCTGATCAGGTGTTGTGCTCAGTTGCTATTCAGGTGGTTTATGGGGTATTTGCCTTCCCGAGGCGCTTTTGCTCATCTTGATCCTACTGTCAAGTGGTCTTTCAGGTTGATGGGTTTGCGGGCTGCTGACATCGCTTGGACTCATAATGGTATGGCTGGCCGAGATTTTATATACAGTTGTGGGAGTCTTCCCAATGTGCCTCTTGTAGGAGTTCAGGGTTGCATCAATTACAACCCGACGCTTCTCAGGAGACAGATGGGGTTTGCTGTAGAAGGTCCTCCTCTCGAGCGAGAGATTCAGGAGTCCTTTTACTTCCCGATTGAGGGCAATCAGGCCAAGCTAAGGCAAGTATTGGATGAGTGGCGTGATATCCAGAGAAAGGGTAAAGTCCCTTATGGCAAGGTCAACAGTCGGTATTTTCCTCTATTTGATGATTGGTTGCGGAAGAGAATTGAGATTACACATCTACCATTTCCGGGAGGTGATCCTTGGTGTCCTATGATTGAGGGTCCGACTTCCACTGTTAGTATGGAAGAGTTCCTTGAGATGAAGAGAGCCAGAGATCAGTTGCTTACGGAGAAAGCGGAGTTGGAGATGAGTATTGCTCGGGTTCAGATGGCCAACCAGGAGATCAAAGTGAAGATGGAAGATCAAGACAAGCGGCATGCCCTGGAAGCAAAGCGCTTTGAGGTGGATACTGCCCACTATGGGAAGGTCAGCCAAGCCTTAGCATCATCTACCAGAGAGCACGACATCACTAAAGAGAGATTGGCTAGAGCGTCAAAGGTCATTGAAGATGAGAAGAGGAGGCAAATCCTCGTGAGAGATCAGAGAGACGCTAGAGCCAGAGTCCTCGCTGCAGAGTGGGAAGCGGAGAAAGCAAAGATCATCGCCGAGAGGGATCATTACATTGCTGAGAGAGATCATTACTTCAGGCAGATGAAGATTCATCAGAAGGAAGTGGGGAGACTGCAGCAGGAGAACACCGAGCTCAGGTTCGCTGCAGAGTTCGCGAGGATGGAAGACGAGATAGGGCCATCTGTGAGACCCTCATCGGGCTAGATCTTTCATTTGTGTTGGATTACCGTCAGGCTTGTTGACGGAATTCATTTTTCTTGTATTTCTTTCCCGATTCTGGAGATTTGTATTTGATTTGATGTATGACTATGACACTTTTTGTGCATTTTGCTATGTGATGGTTATTTTCATTCAGTGATCGATCTTCAAGCTTTATTTGCTTTACCGTATGCACTCACACAAGCACACACATGGTTGGGGGGTATTTTGCTAAATCATATATCTCTGATCAGTATGATGAAATCCAATGCTGAATATCAGAATATTGATGCCGGATTATTATATATCTCGATGAAGCCAGGGTCAAGAGACAAAGTGTTCCTCATGTGGATAAACACTGCATTCATGCATGATCATAATAACTTGTGTTTTATTTTGCAGGTAGCTGTTGCTAACGTGCTTGATTGTTTCAGGAATCATTGCTCGTGCTCGCAGAGCCGTACCTTTGCACTCAACTCGTCCTCACAGATACTTCACAAGGCGCAACACTCCCAGACTGATGGATCTTCCAAATACTGATATCCTCGAGCTGAAGGACAAGATGAATGAGCTGATCAACATCATGCAAGGTTTTGCAGTTGGTCAGAAGGCTCTAGCTGATAAGGTCGAGAAGCTCGAGCGGGCTTCAGCGGCAAATAGCGGTGTTAACCTGGATGGTGTCTCCAACCAGGGGCTGGGGTCTAGAGATGGTGGAAAGCGGACAACTGTTGGTGTTGTGAACAATGCTGCTGGTTTTGGTGCTGGTGGTCAACCTGGGCCCGGTCTGGGGCAGAATATGAAGGACGGTCTGTTGCCTCCATTCTACGGGTTTGATGAGGACAGAGAGGAAGACAGGGAAGCAGACCAGTTTTCAATGCATAATGAGCCCTTGGGTCAATATGGGGTCCAGCCTCAAAGCAAGGAGATTCAGCTGCTGGCTGAGAAGATCAGAGCCTTAGAGAGCTATGCCACTCCTGGGGTGGTTAATATGTCAAACATGGGGCTGGTATAGGGGATTGTGATCCCACAAAAGTTTAAAGCGCCCGCGTTCGACCGATATAATGGGAGTTCCTGCCCCGAGACTCATCTGCAGGCTTTCGTCCGTAAGATCTCTGCGTACACAATGGACCAAAAGCTGTGGATGTACTTCTTCTAGGACAGCCTGTCCGGAGGCTCACTGGAATGGTACACCAAGCTTAAGTCCTCAGACATTAAGAACTGGCAAGATCTTGGGGACGCCTTCTTTAAACAGTATCAGTTCAATGCTGATATGGCTCCGAGTCGTACCCAACTGCAGGGTATGTCTCAGAAGAACAGCGAGGGGTTTAAGGAATATGCCCAAAGATGGAGGGAGTTGGCTGCCAGAGTGCAACCTCCACTTGTTGACAGAGAGATGTCTGATCTCTTTATGGGGACCCTGCAAGGAGCATATGCGGAGAGGATGGTTGGTTGTCCAGTGACCAACTTTTCTGATATTGTTGTAGCTGGAGAAAGGATTGAGAGCTGGCTGAAGCTCGGGAAGATTCAGGGTGCAGCCTCTTCTTCAGGGTCGAAGAAACCCTTCGGTAATGGTGGTCAGAGGAGGAAGGAAGGAGATACCAGTGCTGTCTACGCGTAGAGAGGACCCAGTAGGGATCGTTACTTCCAGCACACTGCTGCGGTAACTATTCCTGCTGAGCAATCGCAACAGCAACAGCAGCAACCTCAACAACAGAGGCAACCATTTCAGCAAAGGCCACAGAGGGCCGGGTACCAAGTCAGGGGCCGGATGAATGACAGGCAGTTTGATAGGCCTCCGGTGACTTATTCTTTTTTGCTGAAGAAGTTGATGGACTTAGGGCTGGTACAGTTGAGGACGCTGGCACCTTTGAGACCTGATCAAAGGCCAGCTAATTATGATGAGAATGCTAAATGCGAATTCCATTCGGGTGCTCCCGGGCATAACACTGAGAACTGCAAAGCTTTTAAGCACGTAGTTCAAGACCTGGTGGATTCGAAAGCAATCAACTTCGCACC
This sequence comes from Lathyrus oleraceus, assembly GCF_024323335.1. NCBI lineage: Eukaryota > Viridiplantae > Streptophyta > Magnoliopsida > Fabales > Fabaceae > Lathyrus > Lathyrus oleraceus. The sequence continues at coordinate 72,088,079 of NC_066581.1, read as the reverse complement.
ATCTCCCAACGTCAATGCTAATCCCATGCCCGCGCATGGTCAAAGGGGGGTGAATGCCATTTCTGAAGAGAGTAGAGTTGGGATGTCTACTGTTGATCAGTTGAAGACTCCTCTGGCTGAGGTCAAGAGGCAATTGATGATAAATGGGGTCTACCCGGGTTGTGGTTATGGTTGTGCTGAGTGCACTGTTGCTCCTGAGGGATGCATACTTCTGAGGAGGACTGTCCAGGGTTTGATGGACAATGGGGATATTATGATTGAGAAGGCGGATTCTGGGAAAGAGGAGGTCTCCACCATAACGATTTATTTTGATCCGGTGGATTTGTCTACTCTTGCTGAGGCGGCTCCAGTTACCATCACGGTACCTGGACCAATTCCATATGACAAAGAGGATGTCGTGCCATGGCATTATGGTGGAGAGGTCTACTGTAATGGTGAAAAAGTAGAGGAGCAGACTGCAAGTGAAACCACCGTGTTAAAGGTGGATAATGCCGGTCCTAGCGGTTTCACTCGTAGCGGAAGATTATTTGCTCCAAGTGCCCTGAGGGGAGGAGAAGGAGAGAAAGAGAAAAAAGAAAAGGCCGAGGCTTTAGCCAGGGCAAAAGGAAAAGCTGTGATGAATGAGAATACTCCAGTTGTGACACCGGCGCCGGTTGGGTCGGATGAAAAACTTGATGATGATGCAGAGGAATTCTTGAGGATCATCAAGAAGTCTGAATACAAATTGGTTGACCATCTGCAGCAGACTCCCTCCAAAATATCAATTTTATCGTTGTTGTTAAGCTCTGAGGGGCACAGGGAGGCTTTGATGAAAATCTTGAAGAAGGCCTATGTTCCTCAGGAGATTACTATAAATTAGTTGGAAACGGTCGTGTCTAATGTGCATGCCAGCCATGGGCTGGGTTTTACAGATATGGACCTAACTGTGGATGGAAGGAATCACAACAGGGCACTACACATTGCTATGGAATGTAAAGGGGTCGTGCTTTCGCATGTGCTGGTTGATACCGGCTCCTCTTTAAATGTGTTGCCAAAGAAGGCTCTGGCAAAGTTGAATTGTGACGGGCTGATTCTGACTCCGACTGATTTGATTGTGCGGGCGTTTGATGGGTCAAAGCGAGCCGTATTTGGAGAGGTTGAGCTGCTAGTGAAAATAGGCCCAGAGGTGTTCAAGTCGACTTTTTATGTCATGGATATTCAGCCGGCATACAGTTGCCTGTTGGGTCGCCCATGGATCCATGCTGCTGGGGCAGTGACATCGACTTTGCACCAGAAATTGAAGTATATATGGGAAGGCCAAGTCGTCACTGTGTGCGGAGAAGAGGACATCTTTGTCAGCCACCTGTCCTCATTCAAGTATGTTGAGATGGACGACGAAATCTGGGAAACGCCGAGCCAAGCATTTGAAACCGTTAAGGTGGAGAATGCTCTTTTTGCCAAAGAGGAAGAAAAACCGTCCATTGCTTCATACAAACAGGCCGCTGAGGTGGTGAAGAGTGGAGAGGCTCCTGGTTGGGGCAGAATGATGGATGTCCCTGCGAAGAAAGATCGCTTCGGAGTGGGGTATCAGCCGGGCCGAGGCTCAGGGCAAGGCAGAGGACGTCGTACGCCAGTCACATTCACAAGTGCCGGAATGCTGGATCCGGATCACATCTGCATGATGAGTGATGAGGCTGATAGCGACTGCGACATGGACCGGTGGATAAAGTCGTGCGCACTAGGGATGGGAATCCAGAACTGGAAGGCTGAAAAGATCATCCGGGTCACTCTGCTGGAAGAGTAATATTTTTCTTGTTTTGATTTTATATGCATGAAAGCCATGCGTGTTGCCCGACACGTAATGGTTCATTGTAAGGGTCACCTCATGTTTAAATTTGCGAATTTGCATCATTAATAAAAGGATGTTTTTCAGTTAAAAGCGGTGTTCCCTGTTTTTCATTTATTTTTGCAGTTTAAAAATAAAAACAAAATAAAAATGGCAATGTTTTCATTTTTCTTTTTTAATTCGTCTCACACCGGTTCTAAAGCAATGCATGAATCAACATTCATGCAGATGCGATTCTTCTCCGGATCTCATTGATAACAATCCTGTTACACCCTTGTATGACTTCGACAATCCGATCTATCTTGCTGAAGAAGAAGACGAAGAAGATTGTGAACTGCCAGGGGAATTAGCCAGGTTGTTGAAACAAGAGGAGAAGGTGATTCAGCCGCATGAAGAGCAGATTGAGGTGGTGAATCTGGGTACCAACGAGGTCAAGAAAGAGGTGAAAATCGGGGCTGCTTTGGAGGAAAGTGTAAAGAGCAGATTGGTAGTATTGTTGAAAGAGTATGTCGACATCTTTGCCTGGTCTTATCAAGATATGCCAGGGTTGGATACCGATATTGTTGTGCACAAGCTACCGTTACGAGCAGATTGTCCTCCAGTGAAGCAGAAGTTGCGCAGAACTCGACCTGACATGGCGATGAAAATCAAAGAAGAAGTGCAGAAGCAGTGGGATGCTGGTTTCCTTGCTGTCACTAATTATCCGCCATGGGTCGCGAACATTGTGCCAGTCCCGAAGAAGGATGGGAAAGTGAGAATGTGTGTGGACTACCGAGACCTGAATCGAGCTAGTCCGAAGGATGATTTTCCGCTACCTCACATTGATGTGTTGGTAGATAATACAGCTCAATTCTCGGTGTTTTCCTTCATGGATGGTTTTTCTGGCTATAATCAGATCAAAATGTCGCCAGATGATATGGAGAAAACAACGTTCATTACACCATGGGGCACTTTTTGTTACAAGGTGATGCCATTCGGTCTCAAGAACGCCGGTGCTACTTATCAGAGGGCCATGGTGACTTTGTTTCATGATATGATTCATCATGAAATTGAATGCTATGTTGATGACATGATAGCAAAGTCCCAGACAGAAGAGGGGCATTTGGTAGATTTGGCCAAGTTGTTCGACCGGCTGAGACAGTTCAGACTGAGGTTGAATCCGAACAAGTGCACTTTCGGAGTGCGGTCCGGTAAATTGCTGGGGTTTATTGTAAGCGAGAAAGGAATCGAGGTTGATCCTGCAAAAGTAAAAGCGATAAGAGAAATGCCTGAACCAAGAACGGAGAAGGAGGTTTGTGGTTTCTTAGGTAGATTGAACTACATTTCACGGTTCATATCTCATCTAACAGCCACGTGTGAACCAATATTCAAATTGTTGAGAAAAGATCAAACGGTCAGGTGGAATGATGATTGCCAAGTGGCATTTGAAAAAATAAAAGAGTATTTGCAGGAGCCTCCGATTTTGATGCCTCCTGTGGAGGGAAGACCGTTAATTCTGTACCTGACAGTCCTCGAGGGGTCTATGGGGTGTGTATTGGGGCAGCATGACGAGTCTGGTCGAAAAGAGCATGCCATATACTACCTTAGCAAAAAGTTTACCGACTGTGAAACAAGATATTCACTGCTCGAGAAAACTTGTTGTGCTTTGGTCTGGGCTGCTCGCCGACTAAGACAGTATATGCTGGTTCATACCACTTTATTGATTTCTAAGATGGATCCAATCAAGTACATTTTTGAGAAGCCAGCATTGACCGGACGGGTTGCGAGGTGGCAAATGATTTTGACAGAATATGATATTCAGTATACTTCTCAAAAGGCAATCAAGGGGAGTGTATTGTCTGATTACCTCGCTCAGCAACCCATTGATGATTATCAACCGATGAAGTTTGAATTCCCTGATGAGGACATCATGTTTCTCAAATCGAAAGATTGCGAGGAACCAATCCCGGAGGAGGGGCCTGACCCTGAATCCGAATGGATTCTGATGTTTGATGGGGTCGTTAACGTAAATGGAAGCGGTGTTGGTGCTGTTTTGGTTACGCCGAAAGGATCTCACATTCCTTTTGCTTCCCGGCTAACGTTCGAGTGCACCAACAACGTGGCTGAATATGAAGCTTGTATATTGGGGATTGAAGAGGAGATTGATTTGAGAATCAAGAACCTTGTCATATATGGAGATTCAGCTCTGGTGATAAATCAGGTTAACGGAAAATGGTATACGCATCAGTCTCATTTAGTGCCATACCGGGATTATACGAGGAGATTGTTGACGTTTTTCACCAAGGTGAAGTTGCATCATGTGCCCAGAGAAGAGAATCCTTTGGCAGATGCTTTGGCTACTCTGGCTGCCTTGATTAAGGTGCAGTGGTGGAATCAGTTCCCCAATGTTGAAGTGGGACGTCTGGATAGACCGGCTTATGTGTTTGCTGTTGATACAGCGTCTGATGATGAGAAGCCGTGGTATTACGATATCAAGCGCTATCTCGAGACTCAAGAGTATCCTGAGGGAGCATCGAAGAAGGACCGAAAGATTCTGCGGAGGTTGGCCATGGTGTTCTACCTGAATAAGGATGGGGTTCTGTACAAGAGGAATTTTGATTGGGTCTTGCTCAGATGTGTCGATGATAGAGAAGCAAGCCAGTTGATGAAAGAGGTTCACGAAGGATCGTTCGGTACCCATGCCAGTGGGAATGCAATGGTGAAGAAGCTGCTAAGAGCAGGTTATTATTGGATGACAATGGAGGCCCAATGTTTCAATTACGTGCGGAAGTGTCATAAATGCCAGATTTATGCTGACAAGGTGCACGTACCTCCAAATCCGTTGAGTTTGATGTCGTCCCCATGGCCGTTTGCTATGTGGGGCATTGATATGATTGGGAAGATAGAGCCTACGGCTTCGAATGGGCACAGGTTCATATTAGTGGCTATTGACTACTTCATCAAATGGGTTGAAGCAGCCTCTTATACGAACGTGACGAAGCAGGTCGTTGCCAGATTTCTCAAGAGAGACATCATTTGCCGATACGGGGTTCCCGAGAGAATCATTACTGATAATGGTTCTAATTTGAACAATAAGATGATGGCAGAGCTGTGTCGAGAATTCAAGATTGAGCATCACAATTCTTCTCCTTATCGTCCGAAGATGAATGGGGCGGTTGAGGCAGCCAACAAGAATATAAAGAAGATTGTGCAGAAAATGGTGGTAACCTATAAAGACTGGCATGAGATGTTGCCATTTGCATTACATGGGTATCGAACGTCGGTGCGCACATCTACTGGGGCAACTCCTTTCTCATTGGTATATGGGATGGAGGCCGTACTACCGGTTGAGGTTCAGATTCCCTCTTTGAGAGTCCTGATGGACGTGAAATTGCAAGAGGCGGAATGGGTAAGGACCCGGTACGAAGAGTTGAGCCTGATAGAGGAAAAGAGGCTAGCAGCCATCTGTCATGGGCAGTTGTACCAGCAACGGATGAAGCGTGCTTTTGACAAGAAGGTGCGACCTCGGGTATATCACGTAGGTGATATGGTGCTGAAAAGGATCCTTCCTCCTCAAAACGATCGAAGGGGCAAATGGACACCTAATTATGAAGGTCCATTCGTGGTCAAGAAGGTCTTCTCTGGCGGAGCCTTGTTGTTGACGACCATGGATGGCGAGGATTTTCCATCCCCTGTGAATGCGGACGCAGTTAAAAAATACTTCGTGTAAAGAGACCCGCTGGACGAAAAGAATAAAATAGTCCAGGCAAAAAAGGGCATCCCGGCGAACCAAAAAACAGAAAGAAAAGGTTCGGGCAAAAATTAAGGATAAAATGAAAAAAGGTACACCCGGCAAGTCGAAAACCTGAAAGGGCGACTTGGGCAAAAAAGGGTATCCCGGTGGATTGAAAACCCGAGAGGGCGGTCCAGGCAAAAGAGGGATTGAAACGAACAACTGCGTCTAGCATGATCGTTTGCGCTTTGGTTAAAGCATCATGGATAATACCCGGTAGGGATCGGTCGGAATCGTCTTGTTCAGAAGGCAGAAGCACGGAGAGTCTGAGGACATAGGGGGTGTAACCGAGTTGGAGCTCGATGAGATCACGGGTTTCACATTGCCATTAGGATAGATTTTTCCTTTTGTGCGCAATTACCTCTTTTCAGGAATTGCTTCCTTTGTATTGCTCAATTTGAGCTACACTTTTTCAATCAATAAAATGCATATTCAGTCAAATAATTTTGTTTTTGTTTTTCATTACCGCTTTGATTGCAAAAACATCCGATTATTTTGATAAAGAATCCTTGCATTTTAAGACATACAGGTCCCTTCCGATGCATGTTTATAAGATTGAAAGCTGGAAATCTTATTTGGAAGGTTGAGTGACCCAAGTGTTGAATCTTGACATGCCTGGGGGCACGGTGTTATCTGACGATCTGTTTTACAGGTACTGTTGGGTATTTTCACTCACTTGCAGGTTGTGATGTGGAAGCTTTGACAAGAGAAATCCCCATGGAGTCCGATCAGAGACGAATAAATGAACGAGGATGGCGAAGAGACGTTAAGACGTACGACGATCCTTGATGATAATCAAGAAGACTCTTCAAAATCGGAAGATTGGAAAGTCTGTAGAGATTCCTCGCAGGGTCCAATCAGGAACGAATGAATGGGTGGAGGGACGATGAAGAGACGTCGAGACGTACGACGATCCTTGATGATAATCAAGAAGACTCTTCAAAATCGGAAGATTGGAAAGTCTGTAGAAATTCCCCACAGGGTTCGCTCAGGGACGAATGAATGGGTAGAGAAGCGATAAGAAGACGTCGAGACGTACGACGACCCTTGGAATTAATCAAGAAGACTCTTCAAAGTCGGAAAATTGAAATTTCTATATAAGTCCCAGGAGTTTGTTCTCCGTCGAGCGCGACGCGACTTGGAATACAAGATGATGGAGCAGAAAAGGTCCAGACAAGTCTGGGAATTCTCGAAAGTGGAAAGCTGATACGAGATTGGGAGGAGGATACCGTGGTTCGACGAGTCGACGGGTGTTCTGTACCAACTTCTCTCATTTCTCCAGCTAAGTCCTCAAGCAGAGTTGTGAGGACTAACTCCCCAGCAGATCCAAGGTCTGTGGATCCCTTAGCAGAGTCAGGATGGTTATTCCCGGCAGGTTTAGATCGATGTTTCCTCAGCAGCCAGGCCCGAAGGTTGCTATTCCCCGAGTGGAGCGGGTTTCAATGAAATATCTCTCCAGCAGTGTTCATCCTACCGGTGGATGGGATGAGTTTCCGTAGCAGACGGATATCTGCATCCCCAGCTGAGTGTATCCTGTGCATGGATTGGATGGGTCGTTCCCAGCGGAGTAGCATGTATTTCCCTAGCAGGGTTAGGATGGTTATTCCCAGCAGGTGTCAGATCGATGCTTCCCCAGTCGTCAGGCCTGGAGGTTGCTGTCTCCCCAGCGGAGCTATCTGTGAGCATTTCCCCAGTGAAGCCGCCAGGTATTTGTGAGGGTTCCCCAAAGCAGAGTCGGGATTGATATCCCCAGCAAGTCAAAGACTGTTGTATCCCCGCAGAGCGTAGGTGATTCTTATTCCCAGCAGTTTCCCGAGCGGATTGGGTGCAAAGGAGGTTCTTCCCCAGCAAGAGATGCTTACCCCCAGCAGCAACAGTGCTATTCCCCAACGGGGTGGAGATCGGAGAATTGACGAGTTCCTCAGCAGAGTATCTCGAGCTCCCCAGCAGAATCCCTTGAGGGGGATACTTTTTTTATGCATTCATCATGTAGTGTAAGCATAGCATATTGCATAGAAAAATAATAAATTGCGTAGCATTTCCATGATTATGGAGCATTACGTAGAAAAATCAATCATGCATCATATTGCAAGCATAAAGCTAGTCTCAAACCGTGGTTACTGTTTGAGAGGTGATTTTTATCCAAAAGGTGGTTTTGCCCGAAGAGCAAGATGTTACTCCGAGGAGTCTAGCATCGTGGTTTTAATCAAAGGTATTCTCCAGTAGTGCGATACTGGATGGAATTTTTCTGTCGGACAGAGATGGAAATATTATGCGATCAGCGCAATTCAAGCCGTGGTTACCGCTTGAAGCTTTTGTTTCGCCGGATGGTGAAGATGTTACTCTGAGGAGTTTAGCATCGTGATGTCAGATCAGCAGTGTTCTCCAGTAGTGCGATACTGGATGAAATTTTTCCGTCGGACGGAGATGGAAATGAAATCAAAGGATATTACGCGATCAGCGCAATTTTGGGGTTCAACTGGAGAAAAGGAAATGTTGAGACATTTTCTGGAGAGCGGGGTTCATATGGAGATTGGAGTTGGAGATTATATCCAGGATGAGGTCCTCAGGATTATCTTCTGTTCATGTGTCACCTTAGACTTTGGCGGATGCCAATGGAGGTCGTTATAGGTGTCTTCGGATGAAGAGATGCACATGTTACCTTCCTTTTGTGAAGGTGTACCCTCTGATATGTCGCCCTCAGAGTGGTTTGGTGTTATTTCCGACGTTGCCAGCGGAATTATCACGAGAGATGGGAGATCGGGGTTCAAATGGAGAAGGGGAAATGTTGAGGCATTTTCTGGAGAGCGGGGTTCAAATGGAGAAAAGGAGATGTTGAGGCATTTTCTGGAGAGCGGGGTCCAAATGGAGAAAGGGAAATGTTGTGACATTTTCTGGAGAATGGGGTTCACAATGGCGATCGCAAGTTATCGTCAGGCGACTGGGGTTCAAATGGAGAAAAGGAGGCACGAGGTGTTTTCTGGAGATTGGGGTTCATTATTTTGGCAAACAGGAGAACGGGGTTCAAATGTAGTGATCTGGGATCATTTGCGCGAAAAAGAAAATTTCGGGGTTCAAGAAAATAAAAAAGAAAATTTTTCGGGGTCCAGAAAGAAGAAAAACAAGAAAGAATAATCCCCAGCTAAACGCAAAGTGTTTGTTGGCTAGGGTTGAAGAAAGAGTTTCCGATTTTCAGATCGAAGAAGTTTCCGACGATCAGGTCGAAGTACTTGTGACAGTCAGGCCAAGTTTTCCGGTGTTCAGACCGAGGCGGTATCCAGACCGAAGTGGCGTTCAAGCCGATTTTTCGATTTTCAGATCGAAGAAGTTTCCGATGATCAGGTCGAAGTACTTGTGGCAGTCAGGCCAAGTTTTCCGGTGTTCAGACCGAGGCGGTATCCAGACCGAAGTGGCGTTCAGGCCGATTTTCCGATTTTCAGATCGAAGAAGTTTCCGACGATCAGGTCGAAGTACTTATGGCATTCAGGCCAGTTTTCCGGTGTTCAGACCGAGGCGGTATCCAGACCGAAGTGGCATTCAGGCCAGTTTCCGATTTTCAGATCGAAGAAGTTTCCGACGATCAGGTCGAAGTACTTATGGCATTCAGGCCAATCTCCCGGTATTCAGACCGAAGTGGTGTTCAGACCAAGGTGGTGTTCAGACCAAAGGGGCGTTCAGGCTAATCTCTCGGTATTCAGACCGATGTCAATACTCTCATGTTGTGATGCTCAGTATACAGACTGACGAGCTGCGTTCAGGCCATGGTTCTTGTGTTACAGTTATCCAGATATTTCTGTTTCGGTATTCAGGCCGACTCTTTCTCCATACCAGACGGATTTTTCTTCAAGATTGTTTCTTCGCCGATTCTGACAGGCATTGATTAATTATTTTCCCATCAGAGTGCAAATTGTTCGTCTGTTCTTGGTATTCAATCACTCTTCATCCTGATCATCTGAAAGCCGGGGCTATTCATATCGACAGGTTCACAGTGGATTGAATAGGGGCAGCTGTAACACCTCAAAATTTGCCCTTCTCTTTTGGGACTGGCTTAACATATTGCATATCATTTGTAGGTCATTAGGCATTGCATAATTGCATATCATGTGGTTACATTGTGCAAGTCATCCTCCTAAGTCTTGGTCAGAAGATAAGAGGTGGAGATGCAAGCCTAGGGTTTTATTGACTGATCATTAGCCATCTGAGGATTGGGCTATGAGTTAGGGTTTTTGATTCTCAAGGAGGTGGAGCTACATATTGGTTGAAATGATACATCATCATCATCATGGTCTTGATATCATCCAAGAAGATTCAAGTGTTGGAGCACATTCCTTGAGATTAGGGTTTTGACCACTGGTCAACCCTAATCAGTTGCATTGGGCCAATCAGGGCATGGCAAGGAGATGGGGTCTATGATGGATATGGGGATCATTTCATGATTGTATTGAGCTTAGGGAGGCTATTGAGCCATTTCATCAGAAGATTGGGGCTCAGATTGATCAATGCATTGCCAAATTCATCTATCAATTAAAAAGTCAACTGTGGTCAACTGTGCTTGATTTTATGGATTTGGAGGTGGGAGAGAGTTGGATACACTTCATTCATGTTGAAACAAGTCTCATTTGACATGTCAAAGCTCAAGAATGAAGAAAATAAAGTCAGGAGAAAAATTGCCAAAAATAGAAAGTGACTTGTAATGGAAGTTTCCAAAAATGGAAAGTTTTTCACCACAAGACTACGTGTCCAAAAAAGCTTCAAATGAAAATTTGTTCAGCATGAAAGTTGTAGATCTTGTTCTCACCTTTCCAAAAAGTCCAAGAACTTGAAATTCCCATGTATGGTTGACAAGTTATGGTCCATTCATTTTCCAAAAATGCCCATAATCAAAGTGGCATAACTTTCACATGGAGTGTCCAAAATGAGTGATCTTTTTATGAGCAAAATCCATTTCACATGTACTTTCATGGTGCATAATCAAAATTCATCAAAAATGGTCAATGCAAAAGGTCAATTTTCAAGTGCAACAATTAAAATCCAAGGGCAAAATGGTCCAATTTGAGAAATACTTGGAATTTTGAAATGAGGATTTTTGCAACACACTCCAAATGCCAAATAGAAGTTGTTTGAGCTGTCATGAGCTGTCATGGTTCAATATTTGGCAAGGGCATTTTGGAACTCTCACTAAAATTTCACATTATGCTAATCACATGAGTTTTTGCTAATTGGTGATTAAGAGAGTGATTAAGGTGAAGTATAAAGTTCTAATCATAACTGAATTGCAAAGATAATCACAATTCACAAGATCCTAACCAACTTTCCCTCCATTTTCTCCCAAATTCTTCAAGAATCTTCATCAACATTTTTCACCAAAACTTCACCAATTCTCAACCAAATTGCAAAGTTCTTTTTGATTCATCTTCCATGAACCATAAGCTACATCTGTTTTGGTGAATTTGTGCAAGAAACCTTCAGATTCGTGACTGTCATGCTTGTGCTCATCAATGGCATTTGGAGAGTTCTCACATCTGGAGCGACCTTGAGCTAACCTAACCTTTCCAATCATCTTCCTCATCGTCAATCTCAATCTGTTTTGGAAGATTACATCCAGAAACATCAAGAATCATCACTGTCTTCAACCTAAGGTTAATTTTCGAATCTCACCATTCCTTGAATTGTCACATGCGTTTTGAAGTTCATTCATCGTAGATCATCGTGCTAGGCTTGGTTTTTGATTTGGTTAACTATAGGTTGAGTTATCATGCTTTGAATGTTTGAATATGAAACTTTAAATGCTCGATCCCGTGGCTGTGTTAGGAGTTAGGTTAAAATAGTTACATAACTTTGATCTATGTGAAGAGACGAGCACGTGGATATAAAGTTTGTAGGTTTTAGTGAAGATTTGATGTTCATGATTTTTCTGCATTTTCTGAAATTTTCTGGTTGAAGAACAAGGTGAAACGCGTGCTAGATCTTTGATTTGCATTTCCTGATTTGAATTGTTGTTTACCGCCTAAGCCAGCCTATCAGAGCGTGCCATGTAACCTAAACGAAACTACGTCGTTTTGATCAGGCGCGTTAGTATTACAAGTTTGCCACTGGTCCTATTTAATTATATATTATTTCATTTCTTTTTCTTATTTTTGTTACATTTGATTACATGAACTTGTAAAATTCATATCTCACTCAAAACTCATCCAAATTGAGTGAGACTTTTTGCATTATTTTCATGATGATGTGTAGCATTTAATGGTTATTTTTGTGGATTTTTTGCACATGTGGAAAAATAATTGGTCTAGGGTTTGTTTCAATGTATGCATTTTGTACATGTCTTACCAAATCCTTCATGAAATGATGATGCTTGCAAATAAATGGATGAAAATTTTTGTGCTTGTTCTTGACTCATTGATGGTGATTTTCATGTAGAGTTTGTGATTTTTGGATACTTGATTGATGAGATATGATTTTTTTGATTAGAGGTGTGACAATTTGTGTCACACCAAGCTAGGTCAACTTTTTGATTTTATTTTCCTGGCTTAAGAATGTTTAATTGCTCCAATTTTTTGCATGAATGATCATTGATATGTCAAGATTGCATGTGATTTTTTCTGGAATTGTTGATGGAGTTTTCTAATTGATTGATAATTTTCTTCCCTGTTGGCTCATTTGGTAACATTGTGTGACACATGTTGGCATTTTGTTTGTGAAATGCTCATATTGTATTGGATGAAGATGAAATTTGGCATGAGCATTCTAGACACATTGTATGACATCATGGTTTTGATCCCATTCATTTCTAATATGTTGTCACTGTTTTATGAATTATTGAAGTGAATGCTTGTGTTGATGCCTTGTGTTGGCTTGTTTAAACTTGTCTGGACTTCTTGATTTTCATTGACATACTTCCTTTTGTCCAATTGAGCTAAAATTTGACATGATATTCATTAAATTTGTCCTGTTTAGGTGTGAATTTTTGTGGAATTAATTGAATTGTTTTGGTATGCTTTTGATTGAGATAGTTCTGTTTGGTCTTTTGAAGTTGCAAATTGCATGTTTGATGTTAAATTGTGCATAAAATGATAATGGTGATTGATATGAGCATGGGACCAATTGCATTTGCTTTTAATTTGGTTGATTGTGATTTTGGTCAAGTTTCACTTGCTGTTTAGAATTTTTTGTCTCCTTTGGACCCTAGGCTTGGCCTAGTGGTCTTGTTTCTCACATTTGGTGTGGATTTTCAGGTTGAAAGGCAAAAAGCTTAAGGAGATAAATGCAAGTTGCAAATTGAATTTGTTTGGTGTTGTCCACTAACATGACTTTGTTTTGTAGGGTTTGATGCTTGAGTTTGAGCTCATGGCTTGCACTTATGTGCATTAACTTGTGTTTGACTGTACAGATTAACTGATTAACATTTGCTGTTTACTGTTGGTTTGTCTGAGTACTGATGATACTTGATTGATTTCAGGTACATTTAGTTGCTTACAGTTCCTTGAGAACTTGCTTGCTGCTGCTTGGTTTTTAAACCAATTGAGGTAGACTCTCTTGTCTCCATGTAGTCTGGAAGACCTGGCCTGTTACTTGGCCAGGCAACTGTCTGAAGTCCCCCTTTCGGGGCAATGTTTGTGATTGTTTAACTTTGTCCCCAAGCAGGTAAAGACCTTGATTAAGGCAATTGGTGGATCATAGAGATATGCAGTCTATCTCCCACTATTCTGTTGAGTTGTCCCTCTGCTCACACCACTGTGTTGATGCATTGGGACACAAACCCAAGATCTTGTACTTTGTACAGTTGTGTCAGAGTCTTTGAGTGTAGAAGGGTTCCTCCTTTCTGAACCCACACTCCTTTGTCTGAAGCTCTCCCTGGACAGGGATAAGAGCTGTGAAGTCTAATCTTCACTCACCTTTCATCTGGCTTCACCTTAGCCCCTCAATGGCAAGGTTAAGAGCCTACACTACCTTTGTACAGATGACTTGCTTAGGCAGTCGAACCCTTTGATTGAGCCCACTTCTGACTGGATATAGTGTGTGCTTTGTGAATATTTGCTTGAAATGTTTGTTTTGTTTTGTTGATGCTTGCATGCTTGCTTTCTTCCTGGTTAGGATTAGCTTGATGTTGTGCAAGTAGATAGAAACCACAACTTAGGGTTAATGATGCATGATAACACTAGGCTCGAGTACAGCTCCCTGGTAGTGTGTCTCCCCTTGGTTTCTGGCTAGAATCTTTTTCCCTTTCAGGGGAACTACATCGCTCTGATCCTCGTTCCAGACGAGGTATGTAGGCAGGAGACCGTGCGAGGTCTCTCCGGGCAACCTTTTGCTTTTTGTGTGTGTTGTCTGACAATTGCTAGGCTCGAGTCCCTGACTCCTTAGCCATTTGTTGTTTGTTTGTTCTTGTTGTGTGCTTGGAAGCCGGTATAAGTCCATCAAGTGGCATCTGGGTTCCAGTGTGTGTCTGTTTTGGTTCGGATGCTGATGTAAGCCCAGTGATTGGCATTCAGGCTCCATGTTTGCCTGTTTGGGTGTTTGTGTTGTTTGGCGTGCGTGAGCCGAACTACAGCAGCTCTGATTCTCGTTCCAGACGAGATATGTAGGCATAGGATGCGACGTCCTATCGAGCTCTCTTCCTCTTAACCCCACCTGTGTTGTTTTAGCGTGTGTGTATGATGTTTGTCTGTTTATTTTAGCAACCTATTCTTTCTTTTAGAGCGTGGATCCCGTCGAGTACGACGGACGTGAGGGGTGCTAATACCTTCCCCTCGCGTAACCGACTCCCTTACCCTTTCTCTTTGGTCGCGAGACCATGCTTTTTCCAGGTTTCTCTGAGCGTTTCCTTTCCCTATTTGGGGATAAATAACGCGCAGTGGCGGCTCTGTTTGTGTTTTTTTTAGCTCGCCGGTTGTTTTTCGCGGATGCGACAGTCATGGCTAAAAATATGGAGGTCGTGGCTAAAAAGGTGGAGAGAAATAAGGGAGATCGGGTTGATGACGGCTGCCGCAACCCTAATATGGTCTTCGTGGCGGGCGCCACCTTTTGTGGGATGGGCGCCACCATTTCCTAGCTTCGTGGAGGGCGCCACAACTTACTTTAGGTCATGTGGCGGGCGCCACACATCCAAGTGGTGGGCGCCACATGTCCATTTGGTGTGGTGAGCGCCATGCTTTTTATTTTTCTCCATTTTCTTCTCTTTTTCTTTCCTTTTCGCTATTTTACACTTTGCTTGCCTATACATCTTTTATACGATAAATACCTGAAATAAACATAAAATACTGTGTGATAATAAGTGTTAATCAAGTAAAAAGCAATGCATATGAAGTCAAATATACGATACGTTTTCGTGTTATCAAACTCCCTCATACTTAAACATTTGCTTGTCCTCAAGCAAATGCCGCGTACATGAATAAAAAGTTTTGTAAAATCTTTGCAGCATACATACAGTATCAAGACTCGTAAAAAACACGGTTGCATTCGGATACTCATTATATTCTATAAACTTTACTTTGGTCGAAAATTGCATCAACATGTATTAACTTCCACACTAAGGGTATCGTGGGAACACATAGTCGCAATAGTGCAACCATAAGTCTCCCTCCTATACAAACCAATCTGAATCATGTCGTCATGCCTAAGCTTACCTTACTAAACCTTCTTTTTATCCTTTTTCATTTTGGCGCAATCACATTAAGCTCGTTATCCATTCACATTCAATGCAAGATAATCTGTTAGTGACTATGATCTCATCATTATTTATTTCTTTATTTTTCGCACTTTGGCTCAAATAACAGTTAAAAATGGTTATACCGTTGGGCTAAATGACCGGGTGAGGGTTACCTAACTTAGAAGGAACAACATTTTTCATACATTTCGTCAATCTTTTTCTCTTTTAAGCCTGAGATCATAGATTTATTTGCATCGACTTTTCGTATAATGTGTGCTTAGGATGGTGCTGACTGCTAGATAAACTACTTAAGGAATATTAAAGAATGGAATTTAAGGCTATGGCATGACAAGTACTCAAATCGATCTTATACTTGGGAGATTTAAGGTGTTAAAACGATACCGATCTTGTAAAGTTTTTCCAAATCTCTACAATTCAACCTCAGTTTTATTTATAAGTTAGAATTTTCAAAAGATGCACTGTATTTCTAAGTCTAGATTTTTGCAAAAAAAAACAATTTGTATGGCTTAAGCAAATGGGAGAATTAGTAAATAACGGAAACCACGCATAAAGACTCGACAACACATTGATATTTGACTTAACTAACACTTAGCAAAATTAAAATAACAAAAGGAAATAACAATAATTTAAATCTACCTAGAAAGCAATAAATAAAAGTGGTAGAGCTTCCTCCCCCATACTTAAACCTTGCATTGTCCCCAATGTAACGACATAAGATAGGAGAGAAAGGTAGAACTTGGGTAGCCTGCTACTGGCGCCTTCTGCCACGTGTTCATGCACGTCCACCATTCCCAGGCTGATGAGGTGGCGCATAGTCTTATAGATCTTCCACATGCACTGTCAATGCTGTCATTTCATCGATCAAGTCAGACATGTTCTGTTCGGTTCTGAAATCGTAGTCGTGTTGGTCATGCTGCATCTGGAGAAGTAATTGCAGCATTTCTGTTTGCTGAGCTTCCATGTTTTGGATTTGTAGGTTGCGCTCAGTTCGCTACGCCGTAGCAGTTCAGCATAGATCTCATCAAGAGTGGCAGGTGCCATATTTCTTCTTCTGGGTCTTTGGCTGGATGATGTACCTGTAACATTTTCAGATGACATATGTGTGGTGTGTGGGTATGGGTCAGTAACGGGAGCAGCTTGCTCCAGAATATAATCCTCGTCGGTGTCCCCGCCAGCAGCTACATGAAGGAGAATTGCGACCCAAAGCGCAGCGGAAATTAAAAATTTCTCCTTTAGAGATCCTTACGAATGGTCATGATCAGTGATAGAATATTTACCTCTTATGACGGTTGAAACCTTTGGTGAAGATCTCTTCTGACGATCAAAACCCTTTGATGCAGATCTCTTGTGACGATCAAACCCTTTGATGCAGATCCACTAAACGATCACGAACGTTGAACGATGACAACGTCTCTACTCAGTCCACACGAACGGTTTCCTTCAATCTCAGTGCTAGCTGGTACGAATGAAGGCTTTGAGTAAGAGAGAGAGAGAGAGAGAGAGAGAGAAAACGAAAAAAATGCAACCGCACTTAGTGCTTCTGCACAAGGGTTCTATTTATAGAACCACTTGTGTGGGCTTCAAGCTAAAAGCCCACTTAAGTGTATTTTGGCCCATGTCTTATAATATGCCCAAAATCACTTAAGCCCATGGTACCTTACCATATTTCGTATTCTACTCAAGTACACCGTACCTTACGATGTTCTATAATCCACTTAAGGGCACCGTACCTTACGATATTCCTTAGTTACTCTATCTCTCATCAATCCGTCCTTTGTGTGTGACCCTGTAGGTTTTCGCGGCGTTGGCAATTATATTAAATCATGTATTTAACATAATAAACAGTGAGCGGTATCTAGCAACACATCACTGCTATCCAAGACACGAAAATGTCATGTGATCTGACAATTCCTTCTGTGATAATACTTATGTGTATAATTACCCTTTTGCCCTTATGTCTATATTGAACACAAGGCATAGACCGTGTCATCCTTGTCCAGTTCAATATTGGGCCCATAGACATTTATCCTGTTATGCAGGATGGGCAAATTCCATCTAGGTCACTCATGTCCCTCAGCATGCTTCGTGGAGTACCCATCAACTGTCTTTATGGTTATCCAGTTACGGACAACGTTGGATCAGCAATAAAGCACTCGACTCCACACCTAGGATCCATAGTGGTTTCAGGTCGAAGAGTGGAATACACTATTATCACCATGAGAATAACTTATGACACTTTGCATAACGTTCTATATAGTATTCTCATAGCGGGTCAATCCGGTATAAATATTACTCCTAATATTCATACCTATGTTTAAGACTTGATAACTCTTTATCCATGATCCATGAGATGTGATCATCAGTCTACAAACATAATAGTCTTAATGCTTTAATGTTATCCCACTTCACACTAAAGCTCGACTACGGATACTTTAGGAATAGTGTCCTTATGTTTAATGTGTTCTCATGATTAAGTCACACTTAATACATTAAACGGACTATCTATTCCAGGGACTTTATTAATCAACCATAATAAAGAGAATGCCTTTTATTATTCGATACAAGTACCAAAATGTATTGGCCTCTAGGGCTTACACCAACACTACATTCTCAGGAATGTGCGCGGGGACTTGGTTAGGTACCGGATCATTAATATAACAATAATTTTCCGGGTTACGCACATCTGTGCGAGTTGGATTTGGGAGGATGAAATCTTGTAAGACATTATTTGTAATTATTAGATTAAACTTACTGTCTCGCCTTCGTTTTACCATTTTCATGCTCATCGCCATGTCAATGTCAATGGCATGATGCGGGAGCAAGGTTAGCCGGGAGAATTTTTCTTCGAGTCCTAGGACTCTGCTATAGAGGTTATTAAACCTCCAAAAATAATCGGCCCTCTCTTCGCATTGACAATGGCCTGCATGTGAGAGAACATAAAAAGGGATGGTATTTACCTTTTGTGGCAGAAAAGTGGCGAACTGATAAAAGAGTTCTTTTTCGTTCACCTTGTTAGAGTTTGCTTGGCCAAAAATGGTGGATGTCAATATTTGGCAGAAATATCGAATAGTCGGGTTGTGAATTAAAGTGGCCATGTTTCCCTCAAAATTATGGGTCACTGTACCTGTTATTGCCCTCCAAAATGGTTGAAAGGCGCGTTTCCAACCCTCGGTATCTGGGACCTCACTTACTAAGCCATCCCCATGGGGAAATTGTAGCAGGTCCACAAGTTGGGCAAAGGTAAAAGCATATTCTATGTTAAACAAGCGAAACTGGACAGTCCCACTGGAACAATTTGTGTTGGGTGTGGGACTAAAAATTAACGAACTTAGGAATTCTAGTGTTAATTGAGCATAGACATGGTCCTTAAAAGATAGGAAATAATTTAAACTTAAAGTGTCTAGCATATGGTTAACACTATCTAAAATTCCTAAGGCAAATAAGCAAGGTTCATCGGCGTACCTTGTTGATTCGATTTTTCTTGCGCTTAGAGCCGTGTAAGTTTCTTCTTGTAATTCACCTGGTTCGCCGTTTCTGAACAATAATTTGTATTCCCTCATTTATGTCATGACTGAATTTCACACTGCTCGTGTAATGTAGTAAGAATGTAGCAAGAAAGAGGAGAATTATGCTTATGAGAGGTGGGGTTTTGTGAGATTATGTTGGTGGTTTATATAGAGATGATGGTGGTTGGAAATTGATTAATGAAATAAATTTCCTTGAATGGAGTTCAATGCCTCAGTCAAAGAATTTGAAAATGTTTGAAAAGGCTTGAATATATTGTCTAGCATGCAAGGGACAAGGAAATTAAGGAATTGATGTGACAATAATACAACAACGTGTGCGTGAGGATTAATGAAGTGGTTGGCGCCACTTTTCATGTCTATGGCGGGCGCCACTAAGAGGTTGTGGCGGGCGTCATAGTGTTCACATGGGCGCCACAGCCTGTGTGTGGCAGACGCCACCTGCATTGTTGTGTGTTCCCATGTGTTATCCTTTTGAAACTCTTAACCTCTGCATATTATCTTTGACCACATCTTTTGCATGATAAATTAATTTGACCAGTATTTAATAGTAATTGTACAATTAGGTGAAAGAAAACCAACATAATATATAGGAGTAAGGATTAGAAATAAGATATGGTAAAATGAAATTAAAACACAAAATTGAAAAATAAAAGAATGAGGTAGATAGGAAAGGATAATACAATTCGTCTACTAGAATAAAAAAAATGAAATAAATAAAAAATCCCAATGTGTAAAAACAACAATAAAATTCCAAACAAGAAAATGAAATCTAAAATCAATGTCAGTAAATCGGTAATATTCCAATAAATTAGCCATTACGGCGACTGCTGGCAGGAGGAGCGAACGAGTAGAAGTGCTGATAAATGTGATATAGGTTCTCTGTCGCTACATCCATAAAGTCGTGGAAGTCCATGCGCAAAGTGCTCAGCTCCCCTCTCAGGTTGGCGATGCCTGTCTGGACAACTTCGATGGTAGCAACATGATTGGTAGGAGGTGCATCAGGTATAGTTGGGACGTGTGATTCAGCGTCAGAGAGAAAGGTATCATAATGGTCGTAGATTTAGGGTGTCTCTGGAGGAGAAGGTGGTGCATCTGGTGGTCCATCCAAATCATATAGCCAGTTATTCGTATCATGTACACTCGTCCTATGGTCTGGCAGGGTAAACGGGTGTACTACTTGGCGGTTAATTAGAAATTCAAACACATCCGGGCCTAGGTTCCTAATGATACTAGTGTTGAAACAAAATTGGATATTCATTGGTTGTATCTCACCTAAATGGTTCAGCCTGATAAGTGGTTATCTTAGTCTGATGGCATTTTTTATCATGGTCACTAAGCCCCCCACTAAGATTGGTCCATGGTTATCCTGTTTTATACGGTCCAAATTAGCTATCATAAATGTAGCGGCATTAACAGGTCGGGCCTGTGATGCACAATACATTATAAAGAGTTCGTCTTTGGATACTGAGGTTATGTTTTGTTCCTTTCCAAATAGGGTGTGAGATAGGATCTTATGAAAGTAACGAATGGCAGGGTTGTGGATGTTCTCGGAATACATGAGATCCGGCTCAGGATGGTTGTTTCCTGTGATGCTACCCCAAAAGTAATCTAATTCAAGGTCTACAAGCCTGTCTTCCTGGGCAATGGTAAAGGTATCAGGACCATTAGGGCATCCTAGGAGTTCAACTATTTCTCTATGAGTGTAGCGATACTCAATATCAAACATTCTAAAGGTGATGAGGCCTTTGTTAACTCCCATACCATGGTTTGACAGGTAAGCTAAGGAGCTTAGGAATTCTAAGGTTAACCTACGGTAGGAACTAAATTTTCTTTTGATAGCAAAGGTGTCCCAACCTATTTGGTTAATTAGGAACATAACATTGTCTCTTATACCTAACTTGGTCATAGTACGTCCATCTAGGTATATGGTTAACGCCATCTCTCTTTGAGCTAAAGCCTCAAAGCGTCTCCTTTGACCTCTGCCTTTGAAAACTATATCCATGTAGTCTACTTGTTGCATCGTGATGGTCAGTAGCTAGATAAATTTAAGTAGATAATAGAATTAAGTCAATAATAGTTAATAATAAATAAAAATACCAATTGACTTTATGAAAGAGAAGAAAGAAAGAAAATGGATAGATAAAAAATGACATTAATAAAATAGGAAATATTCGTTATGTTTTACGTCGATAGCGCGGCGACTCAGGAGTGTAAGTACTCATGGTGGTTCTTTCGAGGATGAATCCTTGGTCAAACTTTTAATTATCCTCGATTTCCATGGCCACTTATCAAGTCATCTCTCATATCCATCACCTTTTCTTCTTTTTCTTCTACGAGGTAGTTTATCCTTCTAAACTTGTGGTGGTGATTCTGGCTCTATCCTGAGAGGTAGCTTTTCAGGTTTGGGTTCAATTTTTTCATCCACCACCTCAAAGTCTAACTTTCCCCTTTTAATACTAATGAGTTCCCTAATTTCACGGTCTTCTAATTTTCTCTTCTTATTCAAGGTCTCAAATAAAGGTGTATTGGTGCGGATATTTTCCAATAGCTCCTCATACCTTTTGGATTTGGGGTCTACCTTAACTTCCACATACCTTCACGGGAAAGGAATCGGTGATTTATAGGGAGGAGGAATAATACATAGTGTTTCCTTCTCTACCTCTTCGACAACCTCCCTTTCGGGTGGTGTCGGTGGATCTTTCTCAATCTTTACTCTTTTCTCACCTGAATCCTCCTCATTATTACTCTCCTTAGGATTTTTGTTAGATCTTTCACTGGTGATTGTTACAACATCCATATGTTTCTCATGGAATGGTCCTAGAGGTGTCTGCGCAAGCAAGGAGATTTGAGTCTCCAATGCCTCGTTGTGAGTGACGAGGGACTCGACCACAATGTTCAGTTGCATAAGGGTTTCATTGGTATAGAGACTTTGTTTTCTAAATTCTTCATTCTGAAGAGTTTGTGTAGCCACAAAGTATTCCATCATAGATTCTATCCTAGAGTGAGTTTGCGTCGCAATGAAATCCTCCATTAATATTTCCAGGTCGGATTTATAGGAATCTTGCGATTCCTCAAAATACTATGAGTGATAATCGTAGAGAAAATTTAGGTGATACATAGTAATAGAGAAAAGAGTGCCTTAATTTATACTGGGTAACAATGGAGTTACGATATCAACTAAATTAGTCCCCGACAATGGCGCCAAAAACTTGATCATGACCTAGTAAGTCTATGGGAATCGTAACTGCAAGTGCATAGTTGTATCACGTAGTTTTAAAGATTATCGAACCCAAAGGACTAATAATCGAACATACCGTTATCTAATGTTACTATGTAAATCTAAGGCTTAAGATCTTTCTAATATTGGAGGGATGAAGAGAAATAACTATAACGTAAATAGATTATTAACAAAGATATTTAATAAAGGGATATCGGTATGTAACACATCAAACTTCGGGGATTCGATAGATAGTTGGTGTAATCTTATTGATCAAAATATTCTTCAGTAGAAATTATTTATAAAAAGGATCTTGTCTCACACTCTCGTTTTTATTGACTCTGACCATGCTCTTAAACCAGAATGATTGTCTCTCACGGTCTTATTATGAATTTAAAAGTAATTTTTGAATATGAATAAAGTCTAATTGATCCTAAAGCGCTCTCGTTGTGTTTAGGATTAATGCCTAGTTTCAGCTATTCGGTTAAAGTCTCACACTCTCGATTTTATTAACCGTAACCTTTGTTTGCTTTGTACTCACGTACGAAAAACAGTTTTGAATAAAACAAGAAACTAAAACCGGAAAATAATATTTTATAAAAGCCAACACCAATTATTTACGAACTCCGTCGTTTCGACGGAATTTACATACCGATACCTAGAGGTTTAGCCGGACATGGGTCCGGTAACAGACATGTTATTCAGACAATGAAGCATACAATAAGGCATAACTAATTAAAATGGAAATTAAAATAAAACCTGGAATATAAATCGAGAACTTGGAATGAATCCTGATTCTTCAAATT